>NW_026652292.1:12815831-13363358 GCF_009828535.3 Hylobates moloch
GAACTAGAAATACCATTTGACCCAGCCATCCCATTACTGGGTATATACCCAAAGGAGTATAAATCATGCTGCTATAAAGACACGTGCACACGTATGTTTATTGCGGCACTATTCACAATAGCAAAGACTTGGAACCAACCCAAATGTCCAACAACAATAGACTGGATTAAGAAAATGTGGCACATATACACCATGGAATACTATGCAGCCATAAAAAATGATGAGTTCGTGTCCTTTGTAGGGACATGGATGAAACTGGAAAACATCATTCTCAGTAAACTATCACAAGGACAAAAAACCAAACACCGCATGTTCTCACTCATAGGTGGGAATTGAACAATGAGAACTCATGGACACAGGAAGGGGAACATCACACTCCGGGGACTGTTGTGGGGTTGGGGGAGGGGGGAGGGACAGCGTTAGGAGATATACCTAATGCTAAATGACGAGCTAATGGGTGCAGGAAATCAACATGGCACATGGATACATATGTAACAAACCTGCACATTGTGCACATGTACCCTAAAACCTAAAGTATAATAAAAAAAAAAAAGAAAACTAAAACAGTAACATAGTTTTCAGGTAAAGTTATAATGAGTAGGATAGCACTATAAGCTCCATAGGAAAAAAATGAATACAAAAACTACTTCTAACAAAATGATAAATACGATATTCTGAAAAGCGGAATAAAAGATAATAAACACAATTTCTCTAATGATTTCAAGAAAAAAAAAAAAGATTGTAGAAGTAACTCTATACTAGAAACAACAATCAATGTAAATGACTTAAACTTGCAATTAAAGGAAAGAGAGTCTCAGCTATTTTTTATATATATATATAAATTATATAGATAGGGATTATATACGTTTTTATGTAGATTGTACATGGATATTATATATAAATTACAGATATATGTATTATAGATATATGGATTTTTTATATATGTGGATTATGTGTAAGTGTTGAATTATATATAAGGATATTATATATAAATTATAGCTATATTGATTTTATATATATGGATTCTATGTATGTGGATTGCGTGTGTGTGTATGTGTTTGTATTATATGTATGTAATCCAACCATTGCTCTTTTAAAGAGATATGTTTAAAATATAATAATTAAGAAATAGTAGGCCAGGTACAGTGGCTCACACCTGTAATCCCAGAACATTGGGAGGCCAAGGTCGGCAGATCCCTTGACTCCAGAAGTTTGAAACCAGCCTGGGCAACATGGCAAAACCCTGACTCTTCAAAAAATACAAAAATTAGCTGGGCATGGTGGCATGCACCTGTAGTCTCAACTACTCGGGAGGCTGAGGTGGGATGATCATTTGAGCCCAGCAGATTGAGGCTGCTGTAAGCCAAGATCGCACCACTGCACTCCAGCCTGGGTGACAGAGCAAGACCCTGTTTCAAAAAGAAAAGAAAATGAAAGAAAGAAATAAATAGTAGGAAGTAAAAGAACAGAAAAAAATGTTTATTTCAGGTAAATAATAACCAAAAGAAAGTTGAAGTAGCAATATATATAATTCACAAAATTGATTGTAAGGCAAAGAGCCTCACTGAAGATAAATATGGTCACAATTTAGTGTTAATAGGAACAATTTATTTGGCAGATATACCAATTTCGAGTCTGTGTTTAACCAACTGAATCAAAATATATGCACAGATTCTAAGAAACCCATGGATCAAGCATGCTATGGTTTGAATGTCCTCTCCAAAACTCCTGTTGAAATTTAATTGCCATTGTGATGATATTAAGAGGTGGCACCCTAAGAGGTTATTAGGCCCTGAGGGCTCTGCTCCCATAGATGGATTAATGCTATCGCAGGAGTGGGTTGTTATAAAACGTGAGCTCAGCCCTCTCTTGCTTTCTCAAGCTCTCTTGCTCTTCAGCCTTCTGCCATGCAGCAAGAAGGTCCTCACCAGATGCAGGCTCCTCAACCTTGGACTTCTCAGTCTCCAGAACTGTAAGAAATAAAGTTCTTTTTTTATAAATCACCCAGTCTGCAGTTCTGTTATAAAAGAATGCAGACAAAGAAGATCAAAATATACTCAGCATACCACTACAAATATCAGAATGGTCAAAATCTAGAACACTGAAAACACCACATGCGGTTGAGGTTGTGGAGCAACAAGAAGTCTACTCTAATTCATTGCCAGTGGGAATGCAAAATGGTATGGCCATGTTGGAAGACAGTTTGGTGGTTTCTTACAAAACTAAAAACGCTCATACTATATGATCCAGCAATCATACTTCTTGGTACTCACCCAAAGAAGTTAAAAACTTATATCCACACAAAAATCTACACACCGATGTTTATAGCAGCTTTATTCATAGTTGTCAAAACTTGGAAGTAACCAAGATGTCTTTCAATGTGTGACTGGATAAACTGTGGTACATCACAACTGAATAATGGAATATTATTCAGTGCTAAAAAGAAATGAGCTATCAAGCCATGAAAAGGCATGAAGAAAATATAAACGCATATCACTAACTAAAAGAAGCCAATCTAAAAGGGCATATTCTGTATGCTTCCGACTAGACGGAAGAGGCAAAACTACATAGACAGTAAAAAGACAGTAGTTGCCGGGAGAGGGAAGGATGAATAGGTGGAGCACAGGGGACTTTTCGGTAGGAAAACACTTTGCATGATATTATCACAGTCGATGCATATCCTTGTATCTTTGTCCAAACTCATAGAATGTGTAACACCAAGAGTGAGCCCTAATGTAAACTGTGGACTTTGGATGATAATGATGTGTCAGTTTAGGTTCATCAGTTGTAACAAATGTACCACCCTATCAGGGGATGTTCATAATGGGGGAAGCTATGCATTCTGGGGGAGAGTAGGGGGAATATAGTAAATCTCTATACTTCCTCTCAATTTTGCTGTGAATCTAAAACTTCTCTTTAAAAAGTCATTTTTAAAAAACATTTAATGAGGCATAAAATATTTGAATAACCCAATTAAAAGTGTGATATAGTGACATCAAAAGACCCCAAATCCAGACAGAAAACACAACTCTTTTCAAGTACACATGGAACATCTGCAAATCTTAACTACGAACTAGGCCACGGAGGACATCTCAGTAAATACCAAAATACTGACTTAAAGTATTCCATGTTCTCACATCAAAATATAATAATTTAAGTCAAAATAAAATGAGAGCCAATAGAGTAAAATAAAAAAGCTAAAAATGCTTTTAAATAATCCATGAGTAAAATAACAAATCATAACGAACATTACATGATACTTTAAACTCAACAACATATGTACTACATATTAAAATTTGTAAGAAACAGCAATCGCGACCCTTCATGGAAAAGATATAGACTTTCATGCACTTATTTTAAAGAGAAAAAGAAAAGAAATTGAAATTAATGAGCTAAGCTGTCAGTTGAAGAAAGGTAAA
Organism: Hylobates moloch; assembly: GCF_009828535.3. Lineage (NCBI taxonomy): Eukaryota > Metazoa > Chordata > Mammalia > Primates > Hylobatidae > Hylobates > Hylobates moloch. The sequence continues at coordinate 12,819,251 of NW_026652292.1, forward strand.
AATAACAGAATAAATCCAAAGAAAGAAGAAAAAAATGTTTTAAAGCAAAATGCAATAAAATTAAAAACAAAGAAATAAGAGACAAGATTAACATCTCCAAAGCTGCTCTTTGGGAAAAATAATAATACAGACTAACCTTTGGCAAAATTAACCAAGGGCAGTGGGGTGAATGCAATTTCACACCGAGAGCGTCTGTCAAATCAGAATCTAGCAGAACGAGGCCAGGCACAGTGGCTCACGACTGTAATCCCAGCACTTTGGGAGGCCAAGGCAGGTGGATCACTTGAGGTCAGGAGTTAGAGACCAGTCTGGCCAACATGGTGAAACTCCATCTGTACTAAAAATACAAAAATTAGCCAGGTGTGGTGGAGCATGCCTGTAATCCCAGCTACTGAGAAGGCTGAGGCAGGAGAATCGCTTGAACCCGGGAGGCAGAGGTTGCAGTGAGCCGAGATCGTGCCACTGCACTCCAGCCTGGGCAACAGAGTGAAACTCTGTCCCCCTCTCCCCACCCCAAAAAAAAAACCTGGGGGAGAGAAGGGGGAATATGGTAATGATATTAATCAAAGAGTAAAAATTGTTCTAAAAGCATTAAAGATGAAACATGTGTTGTAAAAAGAATGACTTAAATATCAAAGATTTTAAAAATCCTTTTCATGAACCCCTCAAATATGTTTTCCAAAATGGTCTTTATGGGTTCTCCTGAGAACGTCACACATCTTATACTATTATGTAACTATGACCCTCCCCCCAAAAAAATTGCACCAAAAAACTAAACACAATTTATTCTTTGTGCATCCTAAGCTTTAGCACAGAGCTATAATTAAAATCTAAATTCAGTTAAATAAAACATAGAAAAATTATTTCCTTATTTTATATTTCATGCTTCAAGACAAAGTGAACAACTTTTTTTCAACTTACCAGTCAGAAGTTTTAATTAAGTCTTTGCAAACTTGAAGAGACATTAATTGATGTAGTATTAAAATGAGGAGACTAGTTTGATATGCAATAAGAATTAGTACCTAAATGGGTTTGATTCCAGGTAATGTTAGGTCAGAAATAATATGGTAAGAAAACCAGTTGGCAATATCCAGACCACCACAGGAGATACTACCCTGTGGAGGAGATGGAGCTATTGGCAGGGTGGGGGATGGGTAAGCTGCAAACCTCCTGCCTGATCCAGCGAAGCTCCAAAACTGAAGGATCTGGAAGCCTATTACAATACTTCCTTGCCCTCAATGGTTTCAGCTACTTCTACTGGAAGTATACGTATTTTTTAAGTGACATTATTTCTTCTGCTAAGTCCACATCCTAGGATGAAAAAATGTTCCTGCATTAAAAAACAGTACAGTCAGCCTACCTAAATAAACATCTACATTTTTTCACTACATAAAAAATCTCTCTGTATAAATTGTGCAAAACTAGAGCATTTATAACCCTTCCACTTCCTCCCTCTCCTTCAGACACCAGCAAATCTCTACTGAGCCCTAACACTTTTTCCTGGTTTTCCTTGCCTTTCTACCCCATGGCTTCGCAAAGGCCTGGGCTGAACTCTCTGTCAACATGTAAGACCTAGACTTAATTTTCTTGTTCTGAGCCTTGGTCCATCCTCACAGTCTGTGGGGTCTGGGTTGTGGAATCTTCATACTCGTCTTCCCATTAGTTTTGGGGTCTCAGCTCCTACTCAGTTTTCCTTTAACTCAGCTTGCCACCTCAACATCCATCCTTTACTAAGCAGTGCCTTCTCCATCTGCTGGGATCAGCATGCTTCTAGACTTCCAACAGCCCACTTGGTTCCAACCCACTGCCCTCTTTGACCTGTTAGTACCAGCACGAACCCTAAATCTGGAGAGGATTCCAGGCTCTGATCCCTTTCACAGGGGAGCCCTGGACACCACCCTGATCCAAGTCACTCATGAAGTCTTTCACTTGAGAGGCCACTGTTGCTGAGTCTCTCCAAGACTCCTGGACGCATCACTGCCCTTACTCCATCCAGAGTCGTGGGAAGGTATTTTTGCCCCAGTTTTATAAAGATGAGGGCTGAATTCATGAGTGGGTTAGTATTTAAAGGAGAGATTGCAGAACAATTAGTTAAGAGAAAGAGAATGGAAAAAGGAATAAAGAAGTGTAAGTCAAAGAAAAACTCACTGGCAAACCAAAGACAGAAGTGAACAATTTCTGACATGGAAGACAAGACGGATAATAGTGTTTAATTTCTTTTAAGAAGGCTGAGTAGAATGGGAACTAATACAGTAGTCCCCTCTTATCCTCAGGAATATGTTACAAAACCCCCAGTGGGTGACTGAAACCAAACCCTATATATACTATGTTTTTGCCTGTACATACATACAAACGTAATAATGCTTAATTTACAAAATAGGCAGAGTAAGAGATGAGCAACAATAACAATAAAATATCACAATTTTTAATAATATACTGTAATAAAAGTTATATGAATGTGGTCTCTCTCTCAAAATACCTTATTGTACTATACTCATCTATTTTCAGACCACAGTTGACCCTGGATAGTTGAAACCATGAAAAATATAACCACACAAACATCTTTCTAGCATCAACCACAGCCTCCTCTCTGAAGCCTTTCCTAACCCCAGCCTTGCAGAAGTATCAGATTATCTTTTCCTAGGTTCACATGATCAGATTCTATGTAATGTTTTGCAGGCCTGATCTCCCTATACATTTTTGTAGGCCTTGAGCTATGTCTCTTTATTTTTGAATCCTCACTTTTCCATATAGTATCAGAGTAGTATTCTTTCATAACTAGCCATTTTAACCCCATTTGCCCTTTTTTAAATGCTAAATTCATTACTCTGTTCTAATGTATGTGCTTATATTTTCATCATTTCACCATCTGCCTCCTATCTGACTATGAGCTGTGTGGGCATATCTACTTGATTTATTTCTGTATTCATAACCTACAGCATAGAAGTCTAATACATAATTGCTGTATAGCAAATGCTTGTTTCACTGCAATAAATCTACATCTTCTTATTAACATATGGGAATAAAACATGATCCCTGCATTCGAGGTGCTCACCATCTACGTTCCACATATAAGCTACAGAAGTACCACGTGGTCAGACACTGATGAGGAAACACAGGTGAACATTAGAATCTGCCATTATTCATCAATTTCCAACAAAAAGAGACCAAGCTCCATTGTCCTTATGTCTGAATCTGCCCCCAAAAGTATTCATTGCCTAAATTATTATAGGCATTCTCTCTTCCCATCAAATGAAGCCTGCTGCATGCCACGATGGTTAAAAAAGTTGAATTCTAAAGCCACACTGCCTGGCTTTCACCCCAACTCCACCCCTTGTTATGCCTGTGTCTTTGGGCAAGCCACTTCCCCTCACAGTGAAGTTTCCCAGTTTCCCCCTCTGCAAAATGAGAGTAACAAGAGCACCCACTTTATAGGATTATTATGATTATTAAATGAATTAGCACATACAAACTGCTTAGAACAGTGCCTGGCACATAGAATTAGCTAGCTTTGTTATGACTCATTCTAACACTGAACTCACTCCTCCCAAGGTATCTCAGAGCTCCTTTTACTTTGAAGTGCACAAATTTAATGCAAATCAAAAACCCTGGGAAAGAAGAAATAGAGTGGCTATTTTCCTCTTACAGTCAGAAAGATAGACATTTGCACCTCACTGGGATGAGAAAATGTCCTCATATTCATTATGGTAGACACCTGTTGGGTGTCTTCCCATCTTACCCTCCATGACTCCCCTTTCCTGATAATAAACATTCCCAATGACCCAGGGGATCCCATCCCGCCTGTGTCCACCACAGGATCTCACAGTTGAAAGGCCCAGTACTAGGCACCTCACCAGAACTGGCTAGCCCAACCCCTTCCTCGGGAATCTGGAGCTGGCCTGGTCCTGTGAAACAGTCTCAGAAGCTACTGATGCCATAAACTGCTCATGTGAGCTGCAAGGCAAGATGACTGGTCTGCAGTGAGCAGTGAAAGAAGGAAGAGAAAGGGGTTGCAAGACCAAGCGGGGTCGAGGTGCTGAGTCGGTCCTGGCGCCACCGTTTCTAAGGCCAGTGGCAGCCCTGCCTTGGAATCTGCCAGACATTGCTGACCATTTGCCTGAGCTATCTCTGGTCATAATCATTGCTACACAGTGACAAATGGAAATCAGAGTCTACATTCTAATCACGCCGCAATGTTCAACAGAAGATGAAAGTTAACTTTCTAAGAACTTCAATGGAAGACATGTAGAAGTCTGATACACATCATTAGCCAAAGCTATATTTATGACCCTTTAATCCATGAAAAACAGCCTTCAATTATTAATCTGAAATCACGAAACACAGGCTGAGGTTGCTATCGGTCACCTCCATGATGAAGACACCTCTGCCTTCTGAATGGGTAATGATCAACAGCATTATATAGAAAGGAAAAAATAAACACACGACTGTCAACAGGAATTTTATTCTACAACCTACATGAAGGTCATTAGTCTGCTTGCAAAACTCTTCGTAATCTTGGTCAAAATCCATTTTCCGCTGGTCTAGGAAATTGTATTCCTTTTTCTTTATGGTTGCCACGATGCCCTGAAACATTATGAGATAAATTAGATAATATTTCAATATTCTTATATTACCTAACTAAATATGACCCTTAAATGTAGAGCCTATACAATAATTGCTTAAAAAAAATAAGTTTAAAGGAAGCCTTATTTTTTTTACTCACGTTGTTTTGTGCTTATTATTTTACAGGCAGTATAAAGTTGCCCTACTGCATACAAAGAAATCACTTGGAAATTATTTTCATGATGTTTTATGTATTTTTGAAAAAATAAAATAAAAACCACACCTGAAAATTGGGAAGGATTTTTTCCACTAAAATTTTATTGTTAATCATATCTGAAATAATTTTTAAAGCCCAGAGTAGAATTTACTAAAATATTTTGTGTCAAATAGTTTAAATCTTCTCAGAAAATAAATAAGGCTTTCACAGAACACAAATAACATGGGAAGAAAATAAATTATGTTATATCTACAGATGAGTTACTATCTTCCAAGCCTCAAACATCTTAAAAATGTCAAACCAGAATCTACCATTTAAAACCTCTCTAAAATTAACTGTTTCCTACTGCCCTGCAAAGCTGCAGCCTGTGACCAGGAAAGTACAAACCCGGAAGTTCATCTCCTTGAAAATACTATTATCAGAAGCTTTGTTTGCTTTGAATAATGAGCTATAATGCTCTGTGATTCTTCTTAACCAGGTACTAAGCCATTCTCAAACTCAGGTGCCCACATTGTTGACAGAAGCATATAATTTTTATGAAGAATATTGGGCCTCCTTCTACAATCTCCTCTTCAAAGTCACTTCCATTTAAACATCAAATCTCTCAGTAAAGTGTATAAACAGCATAACTTCTTGAATCAAGTTTACTAGATAAAACAACCTACTTTTTCATGCTGCATAACTACAAAATTAGTTCTATTTAGAAATTGTGTGTGTGTATATATATATATATATATATATACTTTTTTATATAATGTGTATGCATGGAATGTTATATAAAATATATACACCACTATATATATGCATGGAATGATACAACGTCTAGGATTTACAGTGCTGATATTCCTTAAAATCAAAAGAATCAGAAGTGTGTGTGTGTATGTATATATACACATATATAAATACACATGTAGCTTTTCCATACTTCTTTTAGATATTTTATATAACACTATATATGTACATATATATACACATATATACACACACATATATAGTGTTATATAAAATGTCTAAAAGAAGTATGGAAAAGCTACTACATTTTGATGTAATAATTTTAAAGATTTGGGGACTTGAGAAAATCCTGCTCTGTGATTGGATTTAATGGTCACTTAAGATTATTAAGTTAAATAAAGGAAATGATTAATCGTGACCTTTACATCAACTACTAAAACTCAATCTACTTAATTATTTTCTTGACAAGATATTTATTGCACATCTACTATGTGCCAGTAAACTTAAAATGTTTCCTGCTATATACAGGTCTTTTCTTTTTCTCTCCCAAAACTTGGTATACTCAGGAAATGAAAAAGATTCCTTATATTGGGCTAAACTGTTAGAGTACAAAAATTAGTGTGTACTGGTTAATTATATGATCCTTTTCAAATTCAAGTACCAAAAAAATTTAAGATTTAGTGTCACTGTCCCCAAAAAAGGAAAAAATTGACTATGTCCACATTAAGAATTTAAAGCAAATTGTTTGTAAATTGTTTTTCTAAAATCTTCAAAATGTTATTAGGTCACTATGCCCACTTTCAAAACTAAAATTAGTCACACAGATACCATGACAAGATAAAGCAGTTAAAAATCAAAATAGTTACGGAAGTCAGATCTAGAATAAAATCAGGTCCTTTGTATTTTTTAATATGGGTCCAAATAAAATGCTTAAATGCAGAGATAATTGAGTGCCACGCAGTACCTGGTGTCAACTAGTGCCTGACACAGTATACTCTTCATTAAATATTTCTTGCAAGAATAAATAAAATAATAAGTTACATTTAAATATTTTTCTTGTGCTACTAATGAAAATGCTTTTTTAATGGTGATTAATTTTAGACTATTAGAAAGTCATTCTTATAACCACACACCTGAAAAGAACACATTAGCACCATTACACAACTCTCAAATAAATCTAATTTCTTTATTGTTAAAAGACCATGAGATTATTTATATTTTACTTTACAGACTGCTGATTTGAATTATTCTAAACACTGTTATTTGCATAAAATATTGAAGTTTAGTTGTAGATTATGTTAGAAAACACAGCTTTAAAGTACAATACCTGGTATTTAGTGGCCATGTCTTCCAGCCCTTCGATTGTGGAATCTTGCAGGACTGAATATGTCTTGAGGGTTGTAAAGATGTCTATTATCTTGGCAAGGCGTCGGTGAAAAGTTTCGAATTTTCCAAAAATATACATCTCGCTAAAATCAAATTGTTTTGCATTTGGATTTTGTTTAAGCTTTTGTTTTGTCTTGTGAAAGCAGTGCTGGTATTCCTTAAAATCAGAAGAAAAATATACAACAAAGGGAACAAGAAAGGTATCAACTTTATTTTCTTAAGTGAAGGCGACAGCAAAATTAGGATGGAAGTGTAAGCCTTTTCATAGTTTCATGCCTTTGCATGTACTCACTCATCAGCCTGGAAAATCATGTTTTCACCTCCTCTCATCTAGCAATTCTAGATTCTAATTGGGTTACCCATGATGCAACTCAAAGGTGTGGCTTTCCCATCTTGGTCCCACGGTTTTGGTAATAGCATCCTTCTATGACTCTCTCTCCATTCATCTTTAAGATGCTTAAGGAAAACTACCTCATATTAGCTGTCTTTGTATCTCTAGTACTTACTGTGGTATCAGGACATAGTAGGCTCCCAAGGAGGGTAAAAAAAAAAGTGAATAAATTTCCTGGGAAGGTATATTAACATTCCATTTTCTTAATAGTTAAGAATCACTGTTCTTTTTAGTAACCAATGATATAATAATTACAAAATGATTTAAGATAGTCTCAGCAAAAGTAAGATAAAAATAATAGAACATCTAAACACTAAGCTGACCATTACCTGTTTCAGTTTAATCGCAGATAGTATTTTTTCTACAACCACATCCTGTGGCTGGTTCCAGATGGAAGCGGTTCCATTATTGGTAATATAGGCTTTACATGCAGATATAATCTGATTCGTCACCTGGGATTTTCCAATAAAATGATGTTAAGCACATAAAACAGCCATGGATTGTAAACTGGACTAGAAGGTCCTTAACTCTTCTACTTCTCAGAGTTCACAATCTTCTAACTTGAGCTTGGGTTTATTTTTTTTTCCATCACAGTTATAATCCACCAATAACCTTTGATATTGTCAAAATCATTTGTGAAATCACAGAGTTGGAAGCACCATGGAAAATCGACAATTTAGGCCACTTTGTCTATGCAGGATGAATGTCTTAACCAACCAAGGAAGGATTCATTTCCTTCCCTAAAAACTGATGAGTTTCCCCAAATCTCCTTAGGTAGCCTGCTTTAATATCTAACTCACAGTTTACTAGCACCATGTAAAGTACTGCCAATCCTGGTCTTTTCCTGTGACCATGATCCACAATGGAAATGTCAAAAGGAGAAGGCCACAGAGAGAAGGAAAACTAATGTACAAAACCACTAACATTTTATTCATCTCTCCAAACTTTACAAAAATCCTCAGAAATTTACTAATTTTTTGAATAAAGCATAAGGAAAATTAAATGACTATGCTGTATCCATGGAATGATATGATGCCCAGGATTTACAGTGCACAGGGTTGGGGTATGGGTGAAACAAGATCAGCCATGCATGGATATCTGCTGAATCTAGGTGATATGTACATGGCATTCCAGTATACAGTTCTCTCTCCTTTTGTACCTAATTCAACATTTCCATAATGACAGGTTTTTTATAATTAGATAAATGGTGGTTTCATTATTTTATGCTAAATCAAGTTTTGCAAATAATACGCATAAAATCTAAATTAATAACACAAATTTACTTTTGGGTGTCATTTACCCAGGGAATACTCTCGCAACCTTAACATATAATTTTAAAGTATAAGAAAGTTGGGAGGGAATCTTGCAGCCATCCCTCCTGTCTACCTGAACTACCTACATGAGAGAAGGAAAACGTTTCCCTTGAGCTCTTAAGGCTGGATGTCTTTATTCCCAGGAAGAATTGTGCTTCCTACTGCATTAGTATTCAGAACACAAGTCTTGATGAGTCAAAAATTCTTCTATTTTAATACAACACTTAAGATTTTTGCTTTGATAATGAAAAAATCATTTACTTCTTAGAGACTGTTCAAAATGAGAATAGCAACAGTGCTTACCATAAACACTTAGGAGTTAGGACATAAGGTTTAAGCATTGTTATGTTTTCTGGCAGAATCATTATAATTGCTTTACAGATTACTAGAACATTGCAAGTGGCTTTTATTACCATGATTACTGTTCTAATAACATCAAGTAAACAACTGTGGCATCAAATAAATTTGAAACAATGGCATATGAAATATGAAACAGGAGATAGCCAGTTAAATATAGCTTTTCTTAATTAAAATTTACCCAGTAGGAATACATGATGTGCTAAACCACATAGGGAAAGAAATTCTAAGAGCAATCTTTTTTCATTTGCATTATATAAATAATAAAATATTTATCATAATAATTACTTTGGGAAATAATGCTTTATGATTTGCTAGAATCAGCCTCTGACATAAATTTAATTCTATCTCTATTGATAGCCTAAGCCTTTTTAAAATTTTAAGATACATACATATTGAACTGAGCCAATGTGGTAATTTTTAATTATCAAAAAATTGATCATTGGCAAAGAAATATAAATGAACATGGACTCTACATCATGCACTTACCTTTACAAACAGAGATGTGATCTTCTCAGAGGTGTTATAGTAATGAGAGATACTATAGATCATTTTAATTGCATTTATAAGTGTAGGAATAGCATCCATCATGGATAGCTGAAAGATATCATCAAAGTTTTCAGAAAAAGTCATCAAATTCAGCAAAATTCTAATAGACTAACCATTCCATCTGCATTAAAATAAAGTTTAAGAGATTTCTATTAAAGATTTAAAAATACTATTTAATGCTTTACGTGAAAATAATATATTTAATATTAATTTTATTATTTTAGTCATATATGGTTAATCAAATTTTATTTCAACAGAAGAAACACTGACCCACTGTTAATGACAAGCAACAGCAAGTTAACTGTTAACTATTATTAAGGATAAACTGTTAATAACAGTTAATGTTGTAATAAGTAAAAGCAGGCACTTCCTAAAAGATTAAAAAATAATCACCAGCTAATGACTTTTCCCACAGTTCTTTGGGGTATATAGTTCAGAATGTCCTTTGCAATGTTTATTGGAAAATGTAACATGCAATAAATGTTTTAAAATACAACATCTCATATACATCTTCAATAGATAGGAGATGGACTATTTAGAGAAAAAGATATAGAAATACAGATATCTGTATGTATGTGTGTATATACCTATATATATATAATTTTCTTGAAAATAAAGTTTCTAAGACCTTTCCAATGAACTGTAATATCGATGAACCAAAATTCAATATTCAATTCAGCTAGCACAAAAAGGGTTATCTACAGACTGAAAGAGTAGAAAACCTTAACTCACGGGATCGCTGCTGTACAAAGGGTCACAACATTTTTCAAGTGTATACAAGTATTTCACATTGTCCTTCGCTTCGTTAGTTGCATCAGTGATTCGAATATCCATCTCTCGCCAAGTCTTAAGCACAATACGGAAAAGCAATTTTAATGCAATTATTAATAGAGGAACTTCCAACATAACCGCTCCTAAGAGTCACCACAAGTCCATTAGGCCAGACTTTCTGTGCATCTCACATAAAACTGAATCCAGAGGGGCGAGAGATATTGCTATGCTGGAAAGCAATTTAAACTTTTTGACTAACTGTTTTAAAGCATATCTTCTAGGGCTTCTCATATAAAATCTATGCCATGACTATCACAGAGCACCAGGAGGGCAGCACCGCCCTTTAAACTCACACCTTTTCCCCTGCACTGGTTAGCAGACCCATTTGATACCATGCTTCCATATGTTCTATCTTTCCTCTATTCTAACCTGAACTCCCTTCCTATATCCCTATACATTTATCCATTAATGTAGTAATTGTTTATTATCTGCCAACTGTATGCCAGTACTGTGCTATGAGCTAGGAACTTAGAAATGGAAAGATAATCTAAAAGTGAGAGAAGTAAAAGGAAATTATTTAGCACGTCAATACACTCCATTGACTTCATGGAAGTCTGACTGATAGTATTTCTGAACTGTACTGCAAGGCTCACCTCTGCTCTTTCTTTGAGGAATAATATAAGGTAAATCTATAGCATGTTCATTGCAACAAATTATTATTGATTATTTAGATTATTTGCATGTATCAAAACATACAAATACCTAATAACGCCCATGCAAATAGTTAACAAACAGTCTTTCCAGCACCAGTGCCAGGTGAGTTAGGCAGCCTCTATGATGGTCCCCAGTGACCACAGACTCCCTGTATTCAAGCTCTTGTATTCATCCCTTCTCCTTAATCATGGGCTGAATCTAGTGACTTGTTTCTAATAAGGAGAATATGGCTAAAGTGATGGGATGTCACTTTCAGAATTAATTTACATAAAGACTGTGGCTTCTAGGTTGGGTGCTCTCTTGCCCTCCCTCACTTGCTCCCTTTAAGGGAAGCCAGCTGCTATGTTCTAAGCTGCTCTACAGAGAGGCCCATGTGGGAAGGAACTGAAGGAAGCCTCTAGCCAACAGCCAGCAAGAAACTGAATCCAGCAACAACCAGATGAGTAAACTCAGAAGCAGATCTTCCCCGAGTTGAGCCCTAAGATGAACCCACATCACAGCTGCAGCCTCATGAGATACCCAGAGTCAGAGGCACCCAGCTAAGCTGCACCCAGATTCCTGGCCCACAGAGTGTGAGATTAAAATATTGGCTGTTTTTGTTTTTTGTTTTTTATTTTGGCAGAGTCTCACTCTGTCGCCCAGGCTGGAGTGCAGTGGCATGACCTCGGCTCACTGCAAACCTCCACCTCCCAGGTTCAAGCGATTCTTCTGCCTCAGCCTCCCAAGTAGCTGGGACTACAGGCACACGCCACTACGCCCAGCTAATTTTTGTGCTTTTTAAGAGATGGGGTTTCACCATATTGGCCAGGCTGGTCTCGAACTCCTGACCTTGTGATCCACCTGCCTCAGCCTCCCAAAGTGCTGGGATTACAGGTGTGAGCCACCATGGCTGGCCTATTGGCTGTTTTAAGCTGCTAAGTTTGGGGGTTGTTTGTTTTCCAATATAAAACTAATATACAAGGACTAAAAAATAAATACAGATAGGGTGAGTTTTCATTATTATTATTTCTAGCTGGTCTGAAATCATAATACATAGATATATATATAAACATGCTATCATGTTCTGTCTTAATTACATACAATGCCAGTAACACATATACATACACGTACACCAGCTAACAAATGCCTTTCATTCAAAGACTATTTCCACAGCCTCCAAAGTGATATGAGGGAAGTATTATGTAATTTTAAATGTTTTTCATCAAGGTATAATAACATTTTTTGTTCCTAACCACACTATGCCTTGAAAATATGCATACAGAACTCTCATTCCCATTTCACAAGGCAAAATGAAATGGCTGACGACCTTCAGCAGTTTTGACTTGGCCGCCGCAAGCACTGCCAGCACAGCCTTCACATCCGGGCTTTTCAATTGTTCCAAAAGGTAGTTAAACTTGGAGAGTCTTTTTTTCCAGTGCTCCAGCTCCGCTAGTGGCCCAACGTCATCCGCTTCCTTCCGCAGCTGATTGTTTTCAGCAAGAACCTGCAAATGTGCGGAGGAAAACACGAGCCATTGCATGGGGCTGGAGATGCTACAGTTATACACAAGCAAAAAAAATAAATAAATAAGGAAATCAATTATCCTATCTGGATCATGACATATGTGTATTCCATGCTTCAATAACAATCTTTTACTCACTTAGCCTGTATCCATTTTTAAAACTTCAACGAAAATTTCTTTGACTTGTTTTAACTGAAAACCACTTATGCTTTCCTCATTTGAAAATAGTTTATATTTTGGGGGTTTTTTTAAGATTTTTGATTCATACTTTTTTCTTTTATTGATACCTATTTTACATATTTATGGGGTACATGTGAGTATTTGTTATATGTGTAGAATGTGTCATGATCAGGTCAGAGTATTTGGGGTATCATCACCTTGAGTACTTATCATTTCTATGTGTGGGTAACATCTCAAGTCCTCTCCTCTAGGTATTCGATTGGTACAAAAGTAATTAGCCATTGAAAGTAATGGCAAAAACCACACTTACTTTTGCACCAGCCTAACACTTTGAAATATACAGTATACTGTTGCTAACTACCGTCACCCAATCTGCAATCAAAAACTACCTATTTAATGAGCTGTAATGAGTTTCTGAAGGCCTTGACCTCAGGAATTTTTCTTGGCTATTCATTTACTCTATAACCTGGGAGGAACATGGCCTTGTTAAACTGCATGGCTCAGGCTAGTGGATTTTAATTCTGCTTACTTTTTAATGTAATGTCCACCTCCATTCCTTCATTGAGGACTTTTCTGAATTTTTTTTTAAGGTGAAGTCTCAAGATCCCTTTTGGAGGACATACTAAATTAGAAAACCACTCATGCTTCCACAGGGGTTCTCTCCAAAGTAAATTAGACATTGAGAAAAGAAACTGGCAAAGTGCAGCATTTGAGTGATATAAGTATATACAGCCATTTTCTTTCATTTCTTAGAATTCTTACTATGTCTTCTTAATTCATGACAGTAAATGAAAACCACATTGGACCTCTCACCTCCTCAAGGATTTGCAGTAAAACTCTTAACACATGGAATGTCGTATGTTAATACACCTTCTTCCATTGTCTAGTACAGTAATGTGGCACCTGAAATCGATGTTTCGTTTCTCAAAATTACCTGTTCTGTCTGTTTGATCCACACTTTCATGCAATCCTCTATTTTTCCCAAAGTCTCAGGGTTATTTGCTAGAGTCAAGTAGTCCGTAGGTTCCCTTAGGGTTTTCTGTTCAAGTATGTCACACTTTCGAAGGTTCACCTAATTAGAATGAAAATTAAATAATCAGATGATGCTTTTGTAAAACACACAGACCGTGGGCCCTGTGTTTTCCACTTTGCTGCACCCTGACAGCGCTCTGGAAAGCCCACGAGGTAGCACATACCTCCTCTCCACTCCCACGTGCCTTTGTCCATGCTGCCCCCAGACTGACGGGACCTTCCAACACTTCCCTGTGATCCTATACACCCTCACAATTCAACCCAAAGCCCGCTGCCCTCTCCCACTCAGAGAGAATGCCTCCACCCACCTGGGGACCCATCCCATTTTGTTAATACTTTTATTGTAATATGAAGTGGACCCATATGAAAAAAACACTGCTTTTTTAGACAGAATGCCAACAATTTTATTTGGTCCAACCTGCATTTTGGTCTGCCTTCCATCACAGTTAATCACAAATATAATTCGGGTGTTAGCTGGAGTCATCCTGTGTCTGTCTGGAAAAAATTTGCTTAACTCCCTCATTCCACATCCTTTGGAAAGCATAATGCCCCTTCCCCAATCCAAGCAGGATCAGCATTCCCAGGAGAGGAGGACAGAGTGTCACACTGTCATCATTACCATAGGATCCATTTCCCTACCTGCCCCTACATGCCTGATCTGGGCTCTGTCATCTCTCTTATTCCCTTATCTTCTCTCTCTCTCCCTCTCTCTCTCTGTCTCTCTCTCTCTCTCTCTCTCGCTCTCGCTCTATCTTTATCTCTCTCTCACTCCCTCACACACACACACACACACACAAGCATGCATCCATCAACCTCTGCCCCAAGTAATCACAAACACAGACTTATAAACAGCACAAATCATACAGAAACTAAATGTCACCTTTGCCAAAATTATTCTTAAAGGCCCTTTTGATCATTGGCTGAACCGCAGGATCCAACTTGCTCTCTCCAAACATATCAGTTCCTCTTTCCTTCTTCTGCTTCTTCAGGATCTCTTCCCACCTCCATCTGCTGCCCACCCCCCCCCCCCCCCCCCCCCCACACACACACACACTTCAGTTCCAAATTCCCTTCATTCTAGGATGCACAGCAGTGCCACAAGCATTTCTGACTCTTGCCTTTGGAGTCGCTCATCTGACTGACTGAATAAAGCCCTACATCACTGCCAATGTTTTTATGAAACCCCTGAATGTGTTGATCATGACAAACCGTAGAAATTTAAATCTAATCACCACCACGTCTTGGAGGAGCAATAAAATTGCCTACAAAAATTTTTGAGAACTGCAACATAGAGGAATCAAGACCATCTAAGAGAAGCTTTACACACTCTTGTACTGTGCTTGTTGACCACCTGATCATTTTTAAAGGAACAGTTTATTCATCCTCACCTTCTCCTTCAAACTCTCCTGCGCACCCGACAGGACGTTCACAAAGCCTTCCAGGGAGCTCAAGAACTCCTGCTGAATGTTAGCTGCATCCTGAAGGCCCTCGAGCTCGCCCCAGCCATGGCTCGTGGCTCTGAGAGCAGGAATGAAGATGTCCGACAGCAAACGTCTCACACTGTTGAGCAGGCCTCCATCTGCCACATCTAACATGTTAAAACTCACCTCCTGGAAAATGCAACACAGCTACTAAGTCATTTCTTAAATGTTGTCACTTTACCAAACACCCAGTAAATGATTAGTTTGTACCGGGTGTGGTGGCTCACACCTGTAATCCCAGCACTTTGGGAGGTTGAGGTGGGGGGATCACTTGAGGTCAGGTGTTCGAGAC
Organism: Hylobates moloch; assembly: GCF_009828535.3. NCBI lineage: Eukaryota > Metazoa > Chordata > Mammalia > Primates > Hylobatidae > Hylobates > Hylobates moloch. The sequence goes on from NW_026652292.1 coordinate 12,834,730, forward strand.
TAGCCTGGGCAACATGGTGAAACCCCATCTCTACTAAACATACAAAAATTAGCCTGGCCTGGTGGCGGACACCTGTAATCCCAGCTACTTGGGAGGCTGAGTGAGCCGAGATGGTGCCACTGCACTCCAACCTGGGTGACAGAGCAAGACCCTCTCTCAAAAAAAAAAAAAAAAATTAGTTTGACAACCTGGTTAAGAAACAAGCTTTACACGATTCTAAATTGTAATCATCACAATAAAAGCATGAACTAAATAGAATACCAGATGTTTACCAGTTTATTTGCTCCAAGAAGATAGTGCACCTGTCAGAGGGAAGGCGAAAACTTGTACAGATGCATTTTACAGATTTGCACAAAAAAATAAAGTTATATATCCACTTTCAGAAATCTTATCTTAAATGTATAAAATTTGCCATTAAGTAAATGATGCATGGGGAATTCTTTAGAAAAAGAAAGCCCTCACTGTTATACACACACCCAGAAGGTTATATCAATTGGTGTTAATAAATTGAATATTAAGTCCTCTTACTCAAAAGATTTAAAGGGAATGTCCTCTTAATTTCTTGCTTTAAATTTTTAAAAAATACTTCTCTGAAAGTAGTTTTAGATACTGTAGTGAATACAATGATTGTCTCCACCGGAGGAATATTTGTGTGCAAGTTGCGTGTTTTTTGGTAATTCAGAGTAAACAATGGCTGTTGCCCCTTACCCGGTGGATGTTGTCAGGGGTGATGGCTTTGGAAGGGTCAGTCCTGATGAAGAACACACATACCCCAGTAAGAGCCACATCTTTTCCCTCAGTCACGAACACCTTAGGTTTTTTAATCTTTCCAGAAACAAGATTTACCTCTCCTAGAGAGTCAAGTTGTCCTACAAAAGCAAAATAATTTTAGTTTCACAAATGCTTTTTACAGTGGTTGCCTTTGGAATGAAGTTTCCTTGTTAAAATATTGCCATGTTGACTTGTCCATGTGCCTTAGGTGGGTCCACCTCTTGAACAATCTCTAGCATGAGCCCTACAGGGATCTAAAAAAATCTGTTTGATTCCAGATCATAGGTTCACTTCAGAATTGTTGTTTCAGGGGCAGTGAGAAGAGGGAAGCAGGACAAAGTATCTACTGGCATGTACTGTGTTCCAGACCCTCTGCTAGGTACCCTGTGTACATTATTAAAACTCACAACCCAGCTGGATGCGGTGGCTCATGCCTATAATCCCAGCACTTTGGGAGGCCGAGGTGGGCAGATCACCTGAGGTCAGGAGTTCAAGACCAGCCTGGCCAACATGATGAAACCCTGTCTCTACTAAAAATACAAAACTTAGCTGAGCGTGGTCGTCAGCGCCTGTAATCCCAGCTACTTGGGAAGCCAAGGCAGGAGAATCACTTGAACCCAGGAGGCGGAGGTTGCAGTGGGCAGAGATCACGCCACTGCCCTTCAGCCTGGGCAACAGAGCGAAACTCAGTCTCAAAAGCAAAAACAAAAACAACTCTGAGGCAGCTGTGACATGTTCCAAGTCAAACAGCCAATAGGTGGCAGAGCCAAGGTCAAAACCCAGCTCTGACTACAAAACTCGGAACCCCCTTCCCCATGCTGTCCCTACTCTGTCATAGTCAGCATACCTGGTTATCTTGCAAATACTGCTGGAGTCAGGGTCTTGTAGAGGTAGGACCACTTAATGATTAACAGCGTGGGCTCTAGAGTCAGACTCTCGGAACTTCAGTCTCAGGCTGCGCTCCCAGCCATGTGACCTTGGCAAGTTACTTTATCTTTCTGTGCCTCCATTTTCTCATATTCACATCTTAAAAATGAGAATAATATGGCCGGGCGCGGTGGCTCATGCTTGTAATCCCAGCACTTTGGGAGGCCGAGGCGGGCGAATCACCTAAGGTCAGGAGTTTGAGACCAGCCTGATCAACATGGAGAAACCCCGTCTCTTCTAAAAATACAAAATTAGCCAGGCGTGGTGGCACATGCCTGTAATCCCAGTTACTCAGGAGGCTGAGGCAGGAGAATCACTTGAACCTGGGAGGTGGAGGTTGTGATGAGCCAAGATCACACCATTGCACTCTAGCCTGAGCAACAAGAGCGAAACTCCGTCTCAAAAAGAAAAAAAAAAAAAGAATGATACTAGAACTTAGCATCTGAAATTGCTGTGAAAATCAACACACTGTGCAAAGCCCTTAGAAAAGCACATAAGAATACTAGCCTCTGTAAGCATTATTATTATCAGTATTTGAACAGTCATCTTTGATTATCCAAGCATGTGGCTCATTGAGTAGATAATTTAAGTACATAGAATACACTCTGAGCTATTCCGTTGTGTTCTTACCTGCCCAAGAAATGTTTAGATCTCCAAATGGACTGGTAGCTCAATCAGGATCACTGGGGTAGGAGGATGGTGCTAATGGTGGACTTTGGGACAGGGAGTGGACCACAAGATGAATACTAAAATCTTGGGACTGAAACCTCTTGGAGTAAAATGGTGCTAGGCTAGAGACCTTGACTGGGGCTTGGACAGTGAACCCTCATTAAAGGTAACTAGAAGATCAATCTCCCCCTCATTCAAAATTGTGTCCCACTCCTGGCTAATATCACCTGGGTCTCATGAGTAATAAGATGCTAGGCAACAAGTTTCAACCAAGGCACCAAGGCATGATAGACATGAGAAAACAGAATTTCAAAGGAAAAAAAAATTCTGCAGAAATTTCAAAGCTGTTGTCCTAGAACTGATTAGACATCTTCTCCCGGGCCCCCATCAGAATGCGAAAGGGTCAAGAGCGTGTAGACTAAGGAAGGATTTTGTGAGGACAGTTATGCTAAGTATTAGTCCGTTTTCATGCTGCTGATGGAGACATACCTGAGACTGGGCAATTTACAAAAGAAAGAGGTTTGATTGGCCTTACAGTTTCATGTGGCTGGGGAAGCCTCACAATCACAGCAGAAGGCAAGGAGGAGCGAGTCACGTCTTACGTGAATGGCAGCAGGCAAAGAGAGGATAAGACCCAAGTGAAATGGGTTTCCCCTTATCAAACCATCAGATCTCGTGAGACTTACTCACTATCATCAGAACAGCACAGGAAAGACCCGCCCCCATAATTCAATCACCTCCCACCAGCTTCCTACCAAGACACGTGGGAATTGTGGGAGTTACAATTCAAGATGAGATTTGGGTGGGGACACAGAGCCAAACCATATCATGCTATGCAAAGGGTGAGGTTATAAAGTGTTCCTACTTTTACCTCAGGTCAAGAATGAGACTGCAACTGTCCCAGCTTGCCCAGGACAGGGGGGTTTCCAGGGATGCAGGACTTTCAGTGCTACAGTCAGGACAGTCAGTCTCTCCAGTCAATAAACAAGGTCTTCAACCCAACCACCTAAAGAGCTTGATTTATGTCTCCTGGAGTTTAGGAACAAAATGACTGGGATATGACACCTGACCAAGAAATCTAAGCACAGTGCTCAATAAGGCAGATAGAGAGAAACTGGACTGCACTGGGAGCTAACAGCACGACCATGGAGGGCAGGGACCTAGGAACCCAGGTGGGGGCCCTGTTGAAAAGAGCCAGACTGGAGCCACCTTAAATCCTACTCAAATGGAGCACCTGAGGGAGGATGGGACAGAGTGAGCGAGACTGGTGGCTTACGCTACCAAATTTCAGAGGCCATCATCAGGACAGCCTGTCACCTCGGGAGAACCCACCACCGTGCCCACAAGAGCAAGGTAAGAGTACAAGGTCAGCAGCTCATGACAGCGCCAGTCCAGTAAAAACTTTCCTGCTCCCCTTCCCTCTTACCTCTGCCCTGCCTCTGGCCTCACACAGTCAGCCACTTTAGTTAAGCTGATGTGGACAAGGGGTAGAAGATGAAGGTAGGGAGAAGTTCAACCTTCAGAGAAATGGGGGGCTCAAGTGAGGAGGGAAGAATATTTCACTTTCCATCAACTGGACAGTTTTTCTTTTTGAGTTGAGGTTGTGTTTGTAATTTGAAATGACTATAGAAATTTTTGTAATCTAAGAATGTCCAGGAAAGTCATGGGATTGCCTGCATTCCAATCCAAGTTCAGAAGAAGGACTATCACCAGTAAGAAGATTTAAAGGTTAAACTTGCTTTTATGTTTACATCCTATGAACAGTTCTTGGTCCAAGTAAAATTTACACAGAAGGCCAGTTTCATCCAGTGCTCCATTCATGGATAAACTTGATCTTTCATTTGAGCTTATGTTTTGCAATCTGGTGTAGAAACCAAAACTTCTATCTCTTGATTTTTCACTTAAAATGTAATAAGCTTTCTAAGCACAAAATATCAAATTGACAGCTTTGAGAAAATGCCAGTTCGAATTTGCATGCATAATTTCTTCAGTTTTTAAACAAAGAAGAATAGTCTTATTATATGCCAAGAGCAATAACTATTTTCCCTTTTATCAAATGGGTCATAAAAAGGATGTATATAATATTTTAATATATTAAATAATACATTTAATCAGATATTGACTTATGTTCCTACTTAGGCCTTTAAAATTACATTAATCCACTTAAAAGTAGAATAGACTATGCCAGTTGAATCCATAGAACGATTTGCAAATTTGGGCCAGGCACGGTGGCTCACGCCTATATCCCAGCACTTTGGGAGGCCGAGGCAGGTAGATCACAAGGTCAAGAGATCGAGACCATCCTAGCCAACATGCTGAAACCCCGTCTCCACTGAAAATACAAAAATTAGCTGGGCGTGGTGGCGCGTACCTGTAGTCCCAGCTACAGGCTGGGACTGTAGTTTGGGAGGCTGAGGTAGGAGAATTGCTTGAACCCCAGGAGGTGGAGGTTGCAGGGAGCCAAGATTGCACCACTGCACTGCAGTCTGGTGACAGAGCAAGACTCTGTCTCAAAAAAATAATAATAATAATAAATAACAACAGCAACAAAAAAAAGATTTGCAAATTTTTCAAAAATGAAAATGATGAAACCTGTCACCCAATATTACTTATTTAAAGTAGAGTCAGTAGAAAATAAACACAATGTGATATCTAACTAAAAAGGGGTGTTACACGTACTGGCAATAATTCCTATGTTAAAAAGAAATAATGCCTATATACATGTGAAACAGGTGCCCATTATAAGTTCTAGAACATAAAACACAGAATGAACTAGAATATAAGAAAAGGAAGTCAAACGTAATCTACTTTATTATCTTAATTGCCAGCACAGCCTGAGAAGGAAAACAAAACATCTCCAATAAAGTTAGCACAACCAGGCTAAATACCAACTGTAATCTGTCCTCCATCCTTGAGGTGAAACAGAACTTCTTCCACAGGGCCACACCCGACACACTAATGGTTTCCCACATGGACCCACACACACACCTCCCTCCCGCCCACAAGGTGAAACAGGTCCGTTCTCACAGTGGCTTTCTTCTTCAAGCTACCCTCAGATAAATCTAATAACACATTTCTGGGTTATGTCACATCAAATTCAGATACCTGTCTCTGCTTCCTCCACATCTTGATAGTAAAACATGAGGTGTCGGAGACCTCCAACAGCAAAAAGTTGATCAATTCTTTCAATCTGGGAAAAAGAAAAAGGCAACATAATGATTTTCAATCCAAATTAGAAACTGCACTTAAATCAGCATTAATAATATAAAAAAGGAAAATTTACTGTCATCTTTCTTATTCAAACAGGACTGCATCTAATGTATCCTATAAAAAAGGGAGTATTTACATCAAAAGAATACATGTCTCACCATAGTAAAGATTCTGTTCAAAAAAGTAATTTCATGAATCATAGAAATATTTGCTACTTATGCACATTTGAAAAGCATTGTCCATCCATATTTGCAAATTCCCTAAAGTGTTGAGCTGTTGAAGAGAGATTTAAATAGAGATCAACTGCAGATAAGCTTCAGTCAACTGCAGATAAGCAAGAACAAACCTTTCAAAACTTAGTCTAACACTCTAGAGATAATTAATATTAAATTGCAATAATCACCAAAGCTACCATGAGAACATATCTGACTATGAACACAGCTTCCAGCAGCAACCTGGCACTAAGCTGGGACTAAGAGTCCCGTCCCTGAGGCTCACTGTAAGTCTACAAGTCAAAAAAATGGTCTGCTACCAACAGAAACACTTCTTTTAAATAGTCAATAGCACAGTTTGGAATTCATATGAAAATAAAATGATAAAATCCATACACCCATTAGGCATTAGGATGGCTACCACCAAAAAACAGAAAATAGTAAGTGCTGGCGAGGATGTGGAGAAACTGGAACGCTTGAGCACTATTGGTCGGAATGTAAATGGTGCAGCCGTTGTGGAAAACAGTATGAAGCCTCCTTAAAAAACTAAAAATAGAATTGCCACATGATCCAGGAACTCCACTTCCGGGTATATATCCCAAAGAACTGAAAGCAGGGTATCAAAGAGATATTTGTATACCCATGTTCATAATAACATTACTCACAATAGCTTCCATAAAAGATGAAAGTGACAGATAAAGCGAAAAACAAAATGTGGCATACATATACAAGGGAATATAATCCAGCCTTAACAAGGAGGGGAATCCTGGCACATGCTACAACATGGATGAACCTTGCAAACCTTACAGAAGTGAAATAAGACAATCACAAAAAGACGAATACTGCCTGGCTCCACTTGTGTGAGGTACCTATGGAATAGTCCAATTCCTAGAGACAAAAAGTAGAATGAAGGGGTTGCCAGGGGCTGGAGGGAAGGAGGACTGTAGAGTGGTAGTTTAATGGGTACAGAGTTTCTCTTTTTGTAATAAAAAGCATTCTGAAGATCTGTTGCACAGTAATGTGAATGTACTTAACACTAATAAACTGTACACTTAAAATGCTTATGATGGTGAATTTTATGTTACGTGTATTTATTACATCTTAAAATAATGTTTTTAAAGGATAAAATCTAGCCTGAACAATTAAATGTGAAAAATAAGTCCCCTTCAATTTCCACCATGATTGAAGATGCCACAGGGAAGAGGAGGAAGGACTCCCCAAGATTCAATTCCAGGCCAAGAATGCAGTGAAGGGCATGCTTCCATCACCGCCAGTATTGAAGCTCCTATCCCACCCGTCTGTGCTTGAGAGCCTGAGCCAGATGCTTTTTTAAAACCTCCAGGTTCTGGCATTCCTGGGTTCTGACCTTGACATAGGAGTTTAACCTGGGATCCCTACAGAGCTGAACTTTTGCCTGCTTCTTCCCCTTGCATATTCCCAAATCCAGACGTCTGAATTGGGAAGCAGGGTGGAGTTAAGCATTTCACCTCTGGAACAATCTCCCCAAGTGGCCCTCTCTGCTTTTATGCCTCCATATTCTGGGAATAATATTATCTACCTCCTGGTATTATGAAGATGGAAATGAAGTCATAGATGAAAGGGACTGAGAACAGGGACCCACACATGGTAAACATTCAATAAGTGTCAGCTATGAAGAGAAGGAGAAAGAGGAGAAGCACATTTCCGCAGCTCCCGCTTGATCCATCCTGTAGTTGACCCATTTTTGTTATCCATTCTTAATTGTTCTCCAACTCCTACTAACCCCACCAGAGTAGCCCAGCAGGAAGGAATGAAGCCAGTGGTGTGCCACAGATGGCTCGTACTGGCCCAGGATATCCAATGGATCATAACTCTTTCCAACTCAGCATTTCATAACATGATGATAGTAGTTTGGAACCAGCCATTGTGGGAGTATTTATACCACAGAAATTAGCAGATGCACAAACTAGTACCTCCCTGCCTACTTCCTCCAACCTTGCCCAAAGCCAGTTGTTAAAATTTACAAGCCTACCACTGAAAAGAATTCCCAATGGTGTGGCACTCTGTCAACAAAAAGGGCTTGTCTTCTTTCTTTTTTTTCCTAATGTCTAATTAGGTTCTTTAAAAAATCTTCAGGAATCATCATAGGGCTGCTTATATCCTTTTCTCACTGCCCAGGAAATTATATCTTCCCATATTTTGGCCTTCCCCAACCAAGGTCAAACACAAAGCAAATCACACCCCCAGTTTTAAAGAAAAATTGTAGCAGAAGACAGGAACCAAAGCAAGCAGGTTAGGAACAAAAGAAAGCAGGTTCAGCTGCCAAACCAAAGTGAAAGCCAGAAAATCATGGCACAAATCCAGTGCCCAGAACAGGGGAAATGCATAAAAGACGAATCGGCAACTTGAGAGGAGATTCTGTGCCCTGGCTTTACTTTCCAAAATGGCATGAGAGCCCAGCTTCGCTGGATGTAGAGAGATGCAGACAATGCCGTCAGAATCACAGAACTCAAATGACAATTATAAGTGCCCCTATTCAACATGGAGAGCTGGAGAGCTTTAAGCTCATTCTGCAAGCCCCAGTACAGAGTCAGAATGGAGTCCTGTCCACGTTAAGACAGGTACCTCCCTTGGGCACAGCATGGGATCCTGCCACAGGACCCTGTCAACAGACCATCTATGCCCTCCATAATCAAGTCAGTGAGAAGTAAAACACATCCCACCTGATTCCCTTCAAGAATGGCATCCTCCACTTCGGTTTTGTTCAGGTCCAAACAGGAAGCGACAATTGCAAATAAGTAGCTATGCCTCCCATCCAAAAGAGCCCGCTTGGCTTCCTTCTCTTCCTTCAGTCTTTGCTAAAAGAAAAGAATAAATATGTTACATGGAAACTGCTGTTCTCAAGTGGATTCATTCTGTAATAATTTCATACAATTGTTGTTTTTTCAAGTCTTAGGTATCCAGATAACAGCTTAATGGTACCAATTTTTATGTACTATCTTCTATTTTTAGAAATAATTTGTTTCTCTGATGAAAATAAAGCATGCTTATTGTTGTGAAATTGCATAATACAGAGAAGCCAAAAGAGAGAAAAATCATCTGCCATCCAGAAATTATTACTGTTAACATTTTGTTCTAAATCTTTACACACTTATTTCTATGCATATATAAGCATTCAACAGAATACCAAAAAAGAGATCTCCATTTTTGTAAATATTTTCCTAAGCCATTAAATTAATATTTATCTACAGTATCTCCTATCTTTATTGTTTATCTACAGCTACATATTTGGTCTTGAAATTAACTTCTGAATACCATTGCCTGCTCTTTAACTATCAATTGTTAATTATGAGAATAAGGCATGCTTAATGTAACCAATGTTGGCAGTTTGAAGCATGTCTTTCCTTATACTGTATGATCATACAATCCCATTCAAACATATGCACACACCTACATTTACATCATATTATAAAATGTTTTCATGCATTTCTCCCTTAACAATACATCACGGACTTCTTTCTAGCTTAATACAGACTATTCCATCCTGTGTAATAGCTGCAAAAATATTCAGTATGAAGGTACCATACTTTATTCAACTATTTTGACATGGTAGACATTCGGTTTCCAATTCATTCTTGGAATAATACATTACCTTTAATGCCAACCAGTAGCTCCCACTGGGAAGAGGAAAAGTGGCCCCTCTGGATCCCTTCTTTTAATCAACAAACGTTTGTTAAACCCCTAATATGTGCCAGCACTGAAGAGGCTAACACTACCTGGTAACCTCAAAAAAGCTCATGGCCTGGCTGGCAGGATGTGAGCTGAAAATTTAAATATGACAGATGGCATGGCAGTTGCCGCAGGGGCATCAGATTTATGGGTCTCCAAATGCAGGGGCATTTATGGGTCTACAGAGAAGGAGCAAAAAGAAGGGTCTCCCACTCTAGCCTGGAGTTGATAAGGGGGTAGAGGTGGGGATGACAGGACAGCTTTCAGGAGGAGGTGGCTGAAGCCTAGCATTGAAGGAGGGTTGGTCATACTCCTAGGACAGCCGCCTTTCTGCATACCCAAAGGCTGAGAGGCACACTAAAGCACATTCTGAAAACCACAAGGCAGCCAGGATGCGTGAACTAAAAAGGACTAGGAAAACATAATAGGAAATCTGAAAAAAGTCAGATCATAAATATTTTTTGAACCACATTACAAAGTTTAACTGTTACGTGAAATCCACGGAGAATCACTGATGAGTTTCAAATCAAGAGAGATAGGTGTTTAGCTGTCTGTGCAGCACTGAAAAATCCATCATTCTGGCAGTAGTGTGGAAAGTAGGCTGGCGTGATGCATGCCCAGAGGCAGTCAGGTGGTGATGGTGGCATTCCCAGACACTGGGTTTATCAAGAGAAACAGGTTGAAGCAACATGATCATAAGTTCAGCTTTTGGATGTGTAAGATTTTGAGGTGACTCAATACACAGGTGGATGAGGCAGACAGGCCACTGGAAATGTTCAAGGGGAAATGGCATTGCAGATACAGATAACATGCAGGTTCTCAATTCAGCACAATGACTTCATGAGACAGACCATTCTTGTGAGGGGCAGTCCTGTGCAATGTGAGGTTTTAGCAGTGTCTTTGGTCTCTAACTTCTAGGTCCCAGTAGCCCCCACCACCAACTCCTGAGAATAAAAAATGTCTCCAGACATTGCCAAATGGCCCCTGTGGGACAAAATAACTTCTCCCGTTCAGAAACACTGATATGATACAGACATATATATAGATATAGACACAGGCACATACAGACATAGACATACAGAAGATGGTCAATACAAAAGCTACAATGTCAATCACTGTGAAAACAATGTGGTACCTGTTGGAGTTGTGCAGTACAGAACCGGCAAAAGTACACATCAACAGCTCTTTCAACCAGCAGGTGGTATGTGCATTCGATAAATATTTGTCAAATGAATGAATAAATCAAAGTTTAAACCATGAGTGCAGATATGATTTTCTAACAAACATGTTGAAATGAAAACACAAAAAAAAAAAGTTAAGAAAACTGGAGACCACCAGTATCCCAGGAGCAAGGAGAAAAAGAAGTGCAAATAAAGAAAGCTAAGGATGAGGTTGGGCACAGTGGCTCATGCCTGTAATCCCAGCACTTTGGGAGGCCAAGGTGGGTGGATCACCTGAGTTCAGGAGTTCAAGACCAGCCTGGCCAACATGGCAAAACCCTGTCTCTACTAAAATACAAAAATTAGCCAGGCATGGTGGCATGTGCCTGTAATCCCAGCTACTTGGGAGGATGAGGCAGGAGAATCACTTGAACCCAAGAAGCAGAGGTTGCAGTGAGCCAAGATTGCACCATTGCACTCTAGCCTGGATGACAGAGAGAGACTCTACCTCAGAAAAAACAAAAAAAAACAAAAAAAACCTAAAGATGAATGTGCAAGAGATAGAAAGGAAACCAAGAAACCATAGTATCAATAAATCATGGAGAGTGACCAATAGCAACAATGCTATACAGGATTGGTTGGGTTAGTTAGGATATCTTTAGGGATTGTGTTTACAGGATGGTTGCAGCTTCTCGCAGCTCTTTTGCCGTGTGACTGTGCACTAACCTGTCAAGAAATAGACTGTATTTCCCCTCCCCTTGAATTTGGCTAGCCCTGTGGCCAGTTTTCACCAAAAAAAAATCTGAGGGTAAATGAGATGGGACTTCCTAGGCTAGTTCTTAAGAGATCTTCACCTTCTGCCTTTGCACTTAGAATGTTGCCTCAAAACTCAGCCACATAGGGAGACCACATGGAGAACAAACCTTCTGGTCAATGGCACCATCTGACCTTCTAGCTGACCCCAGCACCAACTTTCAGCCATTTGAGTAAGCTGTCTTAGATGTTCCAACCTAAGTTTCCCCTACAGATGACAGCAAGCCAGCCAATGGCACCTGTAGAAGAACCACCCAGCAGAGCCCAGTCACTCACAGAATCAAGAGAGATAACAGATGATTGTTTCTGTTTTAGGCCCTTAAGTTTTGGTGTGGTTTGTAATGCAAAAATAAATAATAGAGTAATTTTGTTAGAATAATTTCATTGGTTGGACAGAAATAAATATAGACTTGAGAAAAGGATGATTGGGAAAAGAGAAATATAAAAATGCTGAATATAAACTACTTTTTCCAGAAACTTGACTATAAAGGAATAGGGTGTGGTAGTAATAGAGAGGAAAATTTAGAGTCAAGAAAGAATTTTTTAAGGTACAAAAGACTTACGGAAAAGTAAAGATGAAAAAGTTGGAGATTTCAGAGCAATTGAAAGGTTATTGCTAGACCTATATAATTGACATACATTTCTCTGAACTTGAAGGACTACCTATCTGAGAGACAACTTTGCTGGGGAAGTGGCAAGAGGCAGGATTCAGGTTTAAAAAATAGATAATCTACCTGTTTTCTCACCATTTCTTTAAAAAGGAACATGTTAATTCATTCCATAAACATCAAATAAAAGTACATTTAAAACTTTTTTCAAATGTCACTAAAGCCAGGACGATGTCCTGTTGTTTTGAATTGTTTTCTGCCTTCCAGGCAGGGAGAAATAAAAGACTTTTCTCTAAGTGATCACTCTAAGTTTGTGCTAAATATCTTTAGCAGCTTGAGAACTCAGAGGTCAACCGGGGAGCCAGGAATTCAGCAACAACACAAAGAGATGACAAATGCTTGCTAGCCAAAAATAAAAATAAAAGAAGTAGACAGCCAGAAGATTCAAGATGTAAAGGAACTGAGGGCTTCCAAAGAGCACAGAGATTTAAAAAAGATTCTTCCATGGCAAGGAACTGAGGGCTTCCAAAGAACACAGAGATTTAAATATGATTCTCCCATGGCAACACATTACTTCATAACCCAATTGTTTCCGATTCCAGAGGAAAAAATATTCAAATGAAAAAGAGGGAAATCACTCCCTAAAATAGAACACTAATTATTCTATTTTTACTTAAATATCACAGGAGAAAGAAACTTCCAAAGCAGCTTTATTTATACAAAGCCAATTATTGACATATTTTTAAGTAAATGTTTTCAGAAGTTATTTAATATATTTAAAAGCATGTTAAGACTTGAATATATTTCCTTATTTAAACTGATTGTTCTATTGCCTGAAGACAAGTAATATGAAGTCAACCCTAGTGTCATATAGATGAAAGGCCACAATGTTTATCAATCTCAACTTTCATTGCATTACACTAAGGTATCCTGGGAATATTGAGATTGTTTTTTAACTACAATAAAAAAGTCAATAATGTCAAACAAATATTTAGTAATTAGAACAGTGCACTGTCAATCCACAAACCTAACCCTGCAGCTTTCTGGCTGCTAAGGAACTGCAGCAACAAGCAGTCAGGTGACTAGTTCTTTGGGGGTTGGTTTGTCCTGCTGGCCTTTGAAACACCTGGACACTTGGAAAGTGAAGGCAGAGAGGGATTAAGAAGGCAGGAGGTAAACTATGTCAAGACTTTTCTGGAATCCTATTAAAATTGTTTTGCATTGCATGAACAAGCACCAATAGATAGGGGTGGGGAGCATGGCCAGAAACCTATTCAATGTCCAAGGAAATCTAGAGCAGTATTAAAACATTGCGGCAATTTGTGATGTTATTACTGCCTTAGAATGGGAGATTGGCTAATGTACTACCTCACAAGAAAGGAGCTCTGCTTCCCAGGTGGCCAATCTCCCATAGACAAAGGAGCACTGATGTCAGAATGAGGTGGTAGGTTCTAGTCCCAGCTCTGACACTAATTGCAAGACCTCACATGTTTTCATTTAACCTCTCCAGGCCACAATTTCCTCAACTACAAAATGAAAGTGTTGGACTAGGTGACAGCCAAGGTTCATTCCTTCTCCAATATGTGGACTACTTCTCATGATTTCAAACGTTTATACAATCTACAGACTCAAAATTTTAAAATATAAATCCTAATGAATACCCCAAAAAGCTCTGTGACTGTCTCAAAACTAATATATCCATCTGATGTTTAAAAAATACTAACATTTGCCTTTAACTCTGTGGAACCAAAGTCCAAGTCTGCATGTTTATATACACAAACTGTGTATAAACTACATACATGATCAGTCTTTCATTTTGTCTCTAGGCTTATAATCCTCAACTATATGGCAGACCTTATAGAAATGAAGATAAAAGTAAAATGGAGATAAAAGTCCCAACTTGAAAGAGGTTTGTGAGGGTTAAATTGCATGCAGTTTGGTGATCACACTAAATCAAACAGCACTCGAATTAAAATGGCATGACCAAGGATTTCACCCTGGACATCGAAATGTAAGTGAAACAAAACATTTTCATAATGATTTCTTTTAATTGTACAAATGTTTAAGCTTCCTCCACCCTTATGAAGCTCTGCCTTCTTGGCAGGTTTGTTCCTGACACAGATCTACTCCACTGACCCCATTGGCAGCCAGCAGAAGTTGATGGAGGATGGGGCTATTGGGTCTGAGAGTTCTTTTGTGCCTAAGCAAGGACATCTTTTCCCAGACCCTCTTGAAGTGTATATTTTGCATTGTTTGCCCTGGTTGCATTGCCAGCTTGGTTCTGTTAGTCATCATTTGCTCACTATGTTTTGGTTTAATTGTCACAAAATCCCTATGAAGCAGACATTATTACCTCCACACCAGGAAATCAAGACTATGGACCATTAACCGCTTTCCCAAAAGCACACAACTAAGAAAGTGGCAGGGCTGGGAATCAAGCCCTTGCTGTCCACAGGACCAGACCAAGACATAGGATGCCCAAAGGCAACTAAGAATTTTGCATAACTTCAAACTGATATTCCATAAGCACTTTTTAAAAAATACGCACTTAACTGTTATCTAGTGTGCTCTAGCAGGAGACCCCACACCAGGGTTATACGAGGAGTTGTAGATGGAGACCAGTTAACTAGCTCCCATTTCCTGAGTTATATCAGTGATATTTTAGTGCCAGTGTGTACTGGTACCCAGACGCTTCCAGCTGGGATGCATGTATTCAGTTCTCACTGCACTCCTGTGTCTCTCAGAAAATGGTAAACACCCTCACCCCATCTTCTACTCCTGAAAGTGTCTTGGAGGTTAGTTCCTCATTTGGGTAGTCAGTAGGTGAGGCTCCAGATTCCCCCTACTCACTGCTGCTTCCACCTGACAGCATCACTGTTATCTACATCATACTGCATATACCAGGTCCTCATACAATACCTTTGAACACGGAAGTGGTTAGGGAAAGGAACGGGTTCTGCAGCCAAAGAATATTTTGTTGTTAAAAGAAAAAAGTTTTTCTAGGTGACATGATTAGCTTTGTTGCACGTCTGAATCTGAGAAAGAGAAAGCGATCTGACTTAAGGAAGTTCAGTTGCACACATTGAAATGAATATATTTCTATTTGTTTGATTTGAGTATTTTGTTCTTTATATATGTGTATACATACAGTGATGTAACAAATATAATAGAGTATACTATAGGTTAAAATCCCCATCTGAGATAATTGTAAATAATGTACTCTATGAATTACAGCCGTTCTCCTATCCCCATCCGAGGCTTCCCTTTCTATGGTTTCCATTACCTGTGGTCAACCTTGTTCCAAAAATGTTAAATGGATAATTCCAGAAATAAACAATTCATAAGTTTTAAATTGTGTGCCCTTTGGAGTAATGTGGTAAAATCTCATGCCGTCCAAATCCATACCACCTGGGATATGAATCATCCCTTCATCCAGCATCTCCATGCTGTAGACATTACCTAACCATTAATCATCAACATCATCTGCTCCCGGCATCCAATCATTGACATCATCATAGCTCAATGATCCAGGATCATCCAAAGCACATGGTCCTCCTGCTATACCATCAGATGGTCAGTAGCAGCCAAACACTATATCACAATGCGTACAGCATTCACCTCACTTCATCTCATTATGCAGGCTTCATATCACCTCACATCAACACACGAAGGGTAGATACAGTACAATAAGATATTCTGAGAGAGAAAGAGAGACCACATTCACACAATTTTTATTACAGTATATAGTTATAATTGTTCTATTTTATTGTTATTGTTGTTGTTAATCTTTTACTGCACCTAATTTATAAGTTAAAGTTTGTCATAGGTGTATATATGTACATATGTATATATGAAAAATGTAAATACATAAATGTACATATATATATATATATATATATATGAAAAAAACATAGTATATATAGGGTTCAATCCTACCCATGGTTTCTGGCATTCAGTGGGGGTCTTGGAACATATTCCCCGTGGATAAGACAGAACTACCATATGGTTAAAGTTCCTTATCTTAAATAACTAAATACATCCATGACTGATTTCCCTTTGGCTGCCAATGTCAATCTCAAGTCCACAGATAATTGATCACGTGATGAGAACACGGTGCTAACGAAACCAAGGACATGGATTTGATCATCTTAGGCCAGTTAATTTCACTTTATTTCACTTTCCCCAACTGTGGACGAATCAGGACAAATTCATAAGCAGAAAAAGAAAATTATTCAAAGTGCATGCCTGGCTGAAATACCTGGTTATTGGTAAAATATATATTTCTTTTCTTTTTTTAAAGACACCCAAATGGTTTACTTCTCCTATCTGCCACATATATTACCTGATCCTTCTTATCTCCTGAGCAGTAAAACAAAGTAAATAACAAGAGAATCTCATCATTCCTACAAGAGCACCAGCTTTACAGGGAAGGGATGTTTTCCATTTTGATTTACTCGATAGCAGCAGTGTTAACAACAGGCCCTGGCACACTGAAGGTCCTCAATTAATATCTCTAAATAATTTTAAAATTATTTTACCAGTCACTCTCAAGTAATTACGGGCTGGAACAAATTATTCTAGACCAATGTGAGTCCACAATTGCAGAATCAAAATTAAGCCAATAGGATCCATGCTGTTGTGCCTGGAACGTAAATGACTACACAGAATTCTACCCTGGGTAGGATAGTAGCTCCCCCTCAATCTACAGCAAATACAGCTAACCTTGCTTTACCTGTCTCCCATTTTATTTTGTTGAATTAGAGAAACGGAGGGAAGCAGTTCTCTAACTCATTTACCCTTAGGGCCCTCTATAATCAACCCTATTGCCCTGTCTTCCCACAGAGAAAAGCCTCCCTCTTTGTCTTCCAGCTTTTCTGTTTCAACTCACAGGGCCCCTGTCTCCTTTCCCAGCCTCTCTCAGAGAGAAGAGGCTGCTCTGTGATGCTTCCCAAACCAGCCTAACCTGCTCTTTAATTGGCTGGGAGAACCACAATTTAGAGACTCTCCACTCCTAACTGTACTTTTCAAGTCTCGCCTTTTCTGACTCCCCTTTCATTTCATTTTTCCCAGTGAAGGGCCACAGCTGCAGAGGAAGCACGGCACCTCCTTCCAGAATTAAGAGCACTTCAGTAAAGTGGTTTCGGGAAAGAAAAGAGACGCCACGCTGGCTAATCCCACTCACAGCAGGTGCTTTAGTGAAGCCCTCCTTTATTTAACAAGAGCCACACTCTCCCTCTATTGCAAACAGATAGCACTTAAGCTATGGTACCACCCATTTTCTTCTGTCCAGGGATAAACTTTGGCATCCTGTCTATTTTTGCTGGAGTTCCAAGGCCTCTAGCTCTCCCTGTTTACTCACTCCCTTACCTATCATTCCTTCCAGGCAAATAAAGAACTCTCTCTTTAGCATTTACGATGTGTGAATTTTTCACCCAGACCAACCCCAAATCTGCTGTAGGCATATCCCGGTGTCCACAGCCTCATCTCCCCCGACATTCCATCATCCAAATTCTAACTTAGAGTCTGTTTTCTGCACACCACATTTCTGGACCTGAAGTGAGATTTGGTGGACTTTCACATGGCCATATACCCTCTTAGTATGATCAAGTTCTCACTTGAGGTAGAAACTTAATAGACAAAGCCCAAGGACATAAATTTTGGGATCTTCTAACTCTAACTTATCCTTTTCTCCTTACTAGACTTGTGCAAAAATTGAATGATGGAACAAGTTCAGCTCTAAATTCCATGGCGTCTAGAAGGGTTTTTCCCTGCCATATCACAGAGCACCGCACTTAGTACAGAGTAGGCATTCAAGAGAGATTCGTGGAATGGATAGGTTTTGCACATACAGTTACATTCCCCTAGGGTCTAGCTATGGCACGATAATGATGGGGTATCTTTGGGCCTTAACTAGTTCAGGCTAGAGAGTGCTCGGTGGGCCTTAACAAGCAGCACCAGTTCAGGCACAATGGCTCACGTCTGTTATCCCAGCACTTTGGAAGGCTGAGGTGTGAGGATTGCTTGAGGCCGGGAGTTTGAGATCAGTCTGTGCAGCATAGCAAGACTCCATCTCTACAAAAATTACAATTAAATGCGGTGACGCATGCCTATAGTCCCAGCTATTGAGGAGGCTGAACTGGAAGGATTGGTTGATCCCAGGAGTTCTAGGCTGCAGTGAGCTACGATGGCGCCACTGCAGTCCAGCCAGGGTGACAGAGTGAGACTTTGTCTCTAAAAATGAAAAAAAAATTTAAAAAACAGACAACACCTCTCTCTTCCCAGCTAAACCCTAGATCCATTCACCTTCCAGTGCTCTAAGGAAATGGTTTTGATATGCTCTATGTGAAATTTGTTGACTTGGCCAAACAGGTCTGGGCCTGATTAATAGGACGCTGAAAATGGTTTGGTTAATTTGCCAGAGAATGAGAAAACTGACATCTTTTCAGATTTCAAAAGATAATCTGAGAGCAAAGGTTCTTTCTGTCTTGGCTTCTACTAAGCACCCCACTGGAAACAATGGCTGCCCCCTCCTGCAGAGCTTCTCAGCGGGAGAGAGAGGTGTGTGCTCTCTCACCCACACCTTCTACCCACAAGAGATTCACTGGTCAGAGAAAACTTGCAGCAATCTGAAAGTTCATGAGCAACAGCATTCCCTAACACAAATACATACAGCACCAAACAGGAACAATACACATTCCGCTGCAGTGGGGAGAAGGCTTTTCTCCATTGTAAAACCAGCTTTGCAATTAGGTAAATTTAACAGTCTAGAGGACTACCATCTATCTTTCAAGTTACTTTTTTCTGGAAGTCAACAGTCAACCAACAAAGTTATAGACTTCAGTTTCATTTCAGGGAAGTAAAGAAAAACAGAATTCACAAGTCTGGGATTCATGTCCATCGTACACCTGTAACTTGGTACTAAGCATTCTTTATCTCTGAGAAAAGCAGAAGAAAGACAGACATCAGATCTGGACCATAATTTTTGCAAATGAGCAAATGAATGTATACAGAATAATTTCAAGTTTTTTAATTGAAAATAATGTGTGTTTATTATACAAGAGAAAAGATATATGGCTTGACTTTGTTTATGGTACATTTGGTTGTTATTGGCATGATATTTATGTATAAAGTCAATTATTACATTACAGCAACCTAATTATAACATAGCATCATTGCAATAATAGTTCCAGACCTTAGCGTGGAATTTAGTTAAATATATACAGACTTGTAGTTAAATACATACATACTAATAGGTAGTCTGGAATGTTTCCCATTGGTCATTTTTGATCATGAAGTTATAATATAATAAGCTATCTTATCAGCTGACAAAGTTTCTTCACTTGGCCAAACTTTAGTCAGGTTCCTGAATCTTCTCCTAGGCCCATCTGTACACTTCCTTGTAAAATCTAGTTTTAGCAAAGAACTCTGCTAAGTCAGTTAACAAGAACCCCCTGTAAAGGGTACTGAATATCTGATCACCTTCAATCACTGATTGGGTTCCTCATCCCCCACCATCCCCCACGTGCTCTCATCCCCCATCCCCCACGTGCTGCCTCATCCCCCACCATCCCCCACGCACTGCCTCATCCCCCACCACCCTCCACGCGCCGCCTCATCCCCCACCACCCCCCACGCGCCGCCTCATCCCCCACCACCCCCCACGCGCCGCCTCATCCCCCACCACCCCCCACGCGCCGCCTCATCCCCCACCACCCCCCACGCGCCGCCTCATCCCCCACCACCCCCCACGCGCCGCCTCATCCCCCACCACCCCCCACACCCCCCCATCCTTATCCCCACCCCCCCTCATCCCCACCACCCCGTGCCTCATCCCACCACCCCGCCTCATCCACCGCTGCCTCATCCCCCCACCACCCCAGGCCGCCTCATCCCCCCCACCCCCGGGTGCCTCATCCCCCACCATCCCGTCCTCATCCCCCCACCATCCCCCCGTGCCTCATCCCCCACCATCCCCCACATGCTGCCTCATCCCCCTGGCCTTTCTTCAGCAAGAATCCTGGTAGGTCGTCAGTTTAGCCAGAATCCCCCTCCCCATTGATGTCTCCTCTAAGCACTTTTCTATCCACTGACCCCTGCCCTGCTCCTTGGCTACAAATCCTCACTTGACCATGCCATATTCACAGTTGAGCCCAATCTCTCCCATCACTCCCCAGATAGGTCCTCATACCTAACTCAATGGTCCTGAATAAAGTCTTACTTATCATGCTGTAACAAGTGTCATTGAATAATTTTTTTCTTTAACACAGTGCACTAAGTAGAAACTGTGTCATTATTTACATAATATACTGTAATGCTATTAAGGTAATTCTGTTAATATTACACTTCAGTGGAGTGAACCAAACCAGCATCCTAAATATATCATTGAAACCTCCAAAATACTTGACTTACTCTCAAAACATAGTTCATGTCAAGGAAGAATAATTCATTAATTATACCTGAGATTTTATCATCAATTGTGGTGTTTCAGACTTGGTACTGAAGTACAGGAAAAATGTCCAGACATGTGAAATGTTTAATTCATTCAACTTATTCCACAAGCATATATTAAGGACCAAGCATATACTATCAACCAAGCTCTGTGTTAAAGGAAGATTATTTTAAAATGAAGAGAACTCACAATCTAGCAAGAGAAAGAGAAGTGGACAAATGTCATTTCACTACAGTGATGTGACAAGGACTGTATAAGACATCGAAGGAAAGTGCTGACGGGGTACAGGAAGGAAACTCGCACCTCCTCCTCAAAGTGTCAGGGGATGCTTCTCAGAGGAAGTAACACTAGCACTTGGTCTTAAAGAATAAGCAGTGCATGGACTGGCTGGAGTCAGCTCTTCCAGAATGGTCTTCTAACTCTAGTAAGCAAGTTCAGGGGCTTGGTTGGAAGACGTTCACCTTGGGAAGGATGCGTCAGAATCTTGTGGCTTGGGCAAGTGAGGGGTAGCAGGTGGTGGCGTACTTAGAAAATTCAGAGGTAGCATGCCTGCTCTTTTGTGGTAAAAACAACAGGCGGGGGGATCGTGTGAGCTTCTGGGGATACACAAAAAGACACAGCAATCAAGCCCAGCAGGAAGCATGGGTTAATGGTTGAGAACTGAGTACTAGAGAAACCTCCATTTTCTTCTGACATTAATTGGCAGTGGAAGAGGTTTCCAAATCCCTCTCTATGCATTTGCATAATAAAAAGCTGCTGAGCTGAGCCCTATGCTAGGGAAGCTCATTCTTCAATGTGACTTCCAAAGGCACAGCCTTGCATCTCACCGTCTGTGACCTCATTTTCAGGCATATAGAACAGGGGAGTGATTTCAAAGCCTAAACCTTGCAGCCTAGAATCTGCCTTAACTATTTCTAATCACCAACTAAAGTTTACAGGTTTGAAAGAATACAAAGTGCCCAAACCACCATGAATGTGTTTTTTATCCCAGGAAAGCATCTTCCCAAAAGATGCAGCATGAATTTCTATGTGCATAGTTTAAGTGGCAATGTGTAGAAAAGCCTACAGATGCAAAATTTTTTTTATTTAAAAAATGAATAGCCTATGCACCATGTGAACATTAGTTAAAAAATGTGTTTCTCACAAATTCATCAGTGTGTGACTTTGAACATTTTTAAGTTTTTTTTTTCCACCCAGGTGTGACAGATGATAATCCAAAACACACGTGCAAAGGTACACACAACAGCACCTTACCATTAAAACTCGAGTGACACTCTGCTTCCAGAGCTGTCTCCTCCCAATCCTAAACATTGTAGCCGTGCATGGACAGGCTGGAGTCAGCTCTTCCAGAAGGGTCTTCTAACTCCTTGCAGACCTGCTCAACACCCAACAGGCTTCCAAATGGAAAGTTTTCTGGAGGACCATCATTTTACTTTCACGTTTCTAATTTACATGTATTATTCACTACATTCACAGAATAAAAATTAAAACTCCACTTATACCACTCAAGCTTTTCTCCTAGAGTGTCTGCCCTGGGCCTCTCCTCTCTCTCGAAGCCTGGTGTTGTTAGGGTAATACTGTTTATATGCTATACAGTTGAACCATGCCTCTTAATCATGTTTATCAACCAATCAGAGCATTTTAACTGCTCGGTAGCAACACAACTCCTTCTGTTGTTCAATTAATTCTGTTCACTGCCCAATAATAAGCATTGAGTCAACAGTGATATCTAAATACTTTCTTTGAACAATGAGAAACTTTAAACCATATCAAATTAGAAATCCGAGAAGCCACAGCTCTGAATATATTGTCCATGTCGAGAAACTCGGTCTTCCTTTGTCTAAACAACTTTGCAAGCACGATGCACTGCCAGCATTGTGACTAATTGTGACTAATTGCCAGATAGGTTAATTGTGACCCAAAGGAGCCATTTTTTCCCCCATAAAGAACAAGAAGTCTATTTCATATGCAAATAGCAAACCATGTCCATAAATTACTTGTGCTCACACAGTTGCACATACACTTCAGCCAAGGTAATTTATCCTATGTGGCTAAACATCCTGATCATCCTAACTGTGAAGACGTAATGGGAAAACACTGCCAAATGCTTTGAGAGATCTCTCATGTATGGTTTCTCCCATCGAGATGAATAAAAGGCAGGACATTTAAGGTTGGTCTTGTTGAATCTAGAATTTAGTCCTTGGAATTCACAGTCCAGCAACTCAAATCCTAAAAGGTCATCCAAGGATAATCAGGAAATTGGGAACTCATCCTGGTAACATCCTGCTAGTCAACCTCTGTGGAGCCTGTCTCGGAAGGCAGGGTGCTGACATGGTTTCAGAACATGGAGATTCACCTGGTCGATATCCAATGCTAGGGTACGGCCTCCATATGTCAGGTTAACAGACAACATTTAGACCTCAATATTATTTGGTAAGTAAATAACTAGAACAGAGGAAGTTTAAGTTTGTTCACAGGATTTTTTTTTTTTTTCCTGAGATCTGCAGGTCTCACTCTGTCACACAGGCTGGAGTGCAGTGGCGTGACCACCGCTCACCACGGCCTCAACCTCCCAGGCTCAGGTGATCCTCCCACCTCAGCCTTCCTAGTAACTGGGACTACAGGCAAGTGTCACAACACCCGGCTAATTTTTGTATTTTTTGTAGAGACAGGTTTGGCCACGTTGCCCAGGCTGGTCTCAAACTCCTGGCCTCAAGCAATTGCCCACCTCGGCCTCCCAAAGTGCTGGGATTATACGCATGAGCCACTAGGCCAGGCCTTGCAGGATATTTGTTGAAGTCAATCTCTGGTTGTTGGTAAGCAGCTGTTGTCCATTTCTAATAAACAGCATTGAAGACGGTATCTAGACTCTGAGTCCCTCCTCTGTATAGTGCTGAAGACACCAGAAAATATAGTAGGATGGGATCCTCCTCACATGGCATCTCCTATCCATCCCAAGAATCCTCTGTCAACACATGCCTCAGGACAGATATGTTACAATTCATTACATTGCCGATTATCTTTCATTAGTTACATTTAAATCAGTGCTTCCCTAATGGTATTTTAGGCACCATCCTCATTGCAGCAGCAGCCCATTTACAACGCATCGCTTGGGGAGAGTTCCTTCCTGGGAAAATTTCCACAGATGACTTATGGCATGCATTTTGCGTTTGGCAGGCATAACCATGACTCTCTTCAGGCTTCACAGCAAAATGCGAAGCCTTCCAGTCTGTGTGGCTGAATTTCAACCCCTCGGGCAAGGTAGATGGCGTCTTAAGGGATCTTCTTGAGCGTCTCAGGCTCACTGGAAGTTGTTGAACAACACAAACAAAGCAAAGCCAAGGCTGAATTTACAACAGGCCACCTACCCCCCCAGTCCCTGTCAGAACGAAAGTCAATTTCTGGTATTCGGAGGGAAATGATCAAACATTGTTCAGTAGCAAACTCAGAAAGGCTTGCCTACAAATAGTTTCCACCAGGCAGCAGCTTCAGCTGGCAGGGCTCTATATATAGGACTCATGCGAGGGAGGTCTGCAGCCCCGTCTGTGCGGATTGTGCATCCTTCCAGGCTGAAAATATTGGTCATACACAAATCCTGTCAGACATAATGGGAAAACAAGAGTAGACAATGGACCTCATGTGGGCGGAAGGCTTCATCCAGAAATCCAAGTACCTGCAGGCAAAGTTTGAAGTTCCACTTTCATTCACTGAACAAAAGCTTGTGAGTACCTTTTATGCAGCCAGACACTGTGCTATACACTATGAATAGAACGGCTAATAAAAACAGACGTTTACTCAGACATTTAAAAATATTAATTGTAGAATGCATAATTATCCTATGCAACACTCAGAATGAAAAAATAATGCTGCCTATTAAGCATATCCATTTTAAGGTGCATTCTGATTTCACAGATGTTAAAATATGAAAAATATACATCTCATAATCAATAAAAAATGGTTATTCTTGCCTTTACTGGGGGTAGATATTAAGCAAATATATAAATAAATGTATAATTACAAGTAAAATGTTACAAATTTTGATAAGTGTTATTTTAAAATAAGGTATAAGCTTTATATGGACATATGTTCTGAATTGTTACCTTTATGCTTATATTCCAAAGTGTAAAATGTTCTGAACTCATCTCTAATTATGGAGTCATCTACTGTGCATCTTGAAGCCTCGTATGTACATCCTGTGCCACATGGCTTAATAGAAAAGTGCAACTTTGGGGTCAGACAGACCTGAACTTAAATCCCAGCTATGTGACATCAGAGATTTTGTCTCCAAAATTAGACATTAGAAATAAAACCACTTACCTAACAGACTGGTAATGACTTAAATATATTTAAAGCTCCTAGATCCTCATAGGCACCTAATAAATGAAATATATAACCACATTTTTAATCTGCAAAAGAGTTATGACTACAATTCATGGCAATATCAATGGAGAGAACAAATTCCTAAATCTTGACCTAACCCACACATTTCAGTCGAGAGCTGGTTGAAAATTTTGCTCTCGATTTCTGAGTATGTCCCAGCAAAAGAGTGGATCCAAGTTTTATCAGTTACTAGCTACACGTTTTTCCATGGATTCCCATCTCTAAGAATGTCTTACTGAGGCCCAATAGGATCAAACACATTCATCAGTTTAATAGCCTTGTAAACAATGATACAAACTACAGCATATAAAAATGGCAAATGAGTTCAGTGGGATGAGAGAGTACCATATTTCACCCATTAGGCATTGCACATTTGTCTTCATGCTTTACCATATTGAAATGTGGTCATTCCGAATGCAACATGATATTGCATCTTATATTCAATGTCCTCTTATAACTGCTGTTGGCCAGACAAAAATCATGACATGAGTGTCCTTACCAGAGCTTGGGCACACCCAGCTGTCATCCAAGTGGCACCACAAGGCCACAACAATACCAGGAAGTTACAGCCAACAAACCACGGAAGGTCCATGTGAGGAAGAAATGTGTGTCCTGGTTTTCTAAAAATCTTCACTGACACCTTTTGGGAAGATCAAGAAAACCCCAGCACTGCAACTTGCAGGAAGGATGTTAGTAGATTGGAAGAAAATCCCAGAAGAGTCAGACCCTACATGTGAAAAAGTTTTAGAAGTTTCTTAACTAATTCATTGCACTTATCTTTGTATGGATGCACGGGGGTGATATGTGATTTTTTAATATCTATGTTTAAAAGAGCTTCTTCAATTAAAATAAAATTGAAATTCTAAGAAAGCAATGAATCCTAGTTTAATGGACAGGTGTTTTCCCTTCTTGGTGATGAATGACGCAGTAATGTGTTTCATCTGATGATGGATTAGGTCAGATGAATACAGTTTTGTGAGTTCTAATGATCAAAAGAAACTTTTTGGAGAGGGGAGAATTTAAGGCAAGCCCTAAAGAAGAGTAAGATTCAAATTAGTAGATAGGAAAACTAGAGTGTAACATATGTGAAAAATTATCTTGGAGACTGGAATTCAACAGAGCCCATCTTGTGCTGCAATTTTAAGTAAAAATGATTGATTAATCTCTGAAAGGTATGTTGAGGCTGAACATTGGTGTCAATCTAAGGTAGTGGCCCTTGTAGGCAATTAAGGAGTCACTGAATTAATGAAAGTCTTGTTCAGGAAGGTTACGCTGGTATTACAGCTGCACGCAGGTAGGACTGAAGTGGAGAGAGACTGAAGGCAGTCTCCTGGGCATGAAGAAATAAAGAACTCAATACAGGGAGGTGGAACCCGTGGTCATCCAAACCACCTAAAAATGAATAAACTCGCAAGCTGAATAAAAGGGGCAAGTCTCCTTGTCCCTGTCCAATATATTGCTGTCCCTAAGCTACTCCTCTAGAGAAATCCTGGTTGAGGAAGAAATGAGAAAGAACAGTAGAACAAACCAGAAAGAAAAAAAAACACACACACACAAATAACAATGGAACTTGACAACCGGTAACAGAGAAAAGGACACCATTGTCAGAGAGGATTCCATGTTTCCCAGCTTGAGTAAAGAATCATCATAACTTAAGCAGAAGTAGAGGAATCTAGAAAAAGTACATTTTGGAGACTAGATGACTAAGGAAACGTAAATAAAGCTCTAATTCTTTACTTTTCCTTTTGGTCTTTCCATCTTGAAAACATGAAGGCCAGTGTGATTATATGCAAGACAAAAAACATCCAGTATCTTTTTCTTTATACAGTTGTAACTTAAAAACTCACAATAAAAAGAAAAAACTCATAATAAAAAGGAAATAAAGGAACCAATAATATAGTATTGATGCCATAATCATTTGAGCTATACTCACAAAAGAAGATAGTGATTCTAAGAGCTGCAAATGGAGTGATATGGTTGGTTGATTTTGTCACCATTTTTATGGATTGAAATTATACAGGGTAATCTTGAAAAGATGCACAAGTTTCCTGGGAGCCTCATCTGTCAAAATTCAACAGAGAGGATGGGCAAGAGAGGAGAAAATCCAGAGGAGGACACAGAAAGCTGATGCATTTAGAGTAAACACTAAGAGCATCTAAGTTCTGCCGTTTGGAGGAAGAGGCTTGGGGCTAAACGCACTTCCCAGATGTTATTTTGCAAAGTGCTGTTCATGTAGAAAGTGTAAGAATATTTGGCACTAACAGAGGGATACATTAAAGAAAAGACTGTCTCAGGAGCATCTCTGTCTTCCCTGGTAACACTTCCACATACCTGTAGAAATAATGTTGTCCTGGCTTTAGGACATTATGCTTCTGATCCTGAATCCTGCACATACTGGTTGCTTAGGTGGCCTCTGATTAACAACCAGCCAGCTACACTGGCCCCATTTTCCCCAGATTATATGAGATGGGTGGCCCAATGATCTTGCAGGTAACTTCTGGCTCCAAGAAAAATGCACAACCTAAGTGAAGGATCTCAGATCCCAAGCATACTGCATGCTGAAAGTAACTGCAGTGTTATCTTAATATGATTTCTACACATACTATCTTATAACACAGTACACAAAACATTAGAAAACTTAGGAGACCACTTGATCATCTGAGATGAGGCCTATCACTTAAACACTGCAGTACTGTTATGCCTATGATAATAGTGTTTTCTCCGTAAGAGTTTTCTTTTCCTTTCCAGATGCCCGTATTTTGAAGAAATTATGCTCCCCAAACCATGATACTTTTTTGTATTTTTTTTTTTGAGATGGAGTTTTGCTCTTGTTGCCTGGAGTGCAATGGCGTGATCTTGGCTCACTGCAACCTCCGCCTCCTGGATTTAAGCAATTCTCCTGCCTCAGCCTCCCAAGTAGCTGGGATTACAGGCATGTGCCACCATACCCGGCTAATTTGGTATTTTTAGTAGAGACGGGGTTTCTCCATGTTGGTCAGGCTGGTCTCGAACTCCTGATCTCAAGTGATCCACCCACCTCAGCCTCCCAAAGTGCTGGGATTACAGGCATGAGCCACCACGCCCAGCCATATTCTTTGTATATAAAGCTGTAGTGCTTTCTGAAATTTTTCTCCCAAACCTAGACACGCAACGCTCATGGGTTGTGAATGAAGACATATAAATTCAATTTTAGGTGCAAATCACCAAGATTATTATAGTAAGTCTTTCTGGCATCCTGCTTTTGCTTCTGCTGCATAGCACAGTTAGGTTTCATGTTGAGTCTCTTCAGATAGTATCGCCTAGCTTGGTGATTGCAGTTGTTACTTGTTTAGAACCAAAATTTCAGCATTATAGCATACAGAACCAAGAAAAAAAAAACTTCTTTATTAGAAGCTTGTTTGTAGTTATCATTTGAAGGACAAACAACAGCTTGGGAATAACCCCATGCCTTAATTACTTGTACTTTCAGAAATTCAAAGTCCAAACAAATATACAACCACAATTAGAGAGATAGGAAAAGAACCCTTATTAATGTGATACTTCTTGCTTTATGAAAGCATTAGGAGCTGATGGTCTTTACCTTTTTGCTACCTTTTAATTGATATTTTTCCACTTCACACATTGGCATTCTAGGGCACCAAAGCATGATTATTTTCCTGAATATAAAGTAACAATATTCATATACTCTGTCTTTTTTTTTTTTTTTTGAAGCAGGATCTTGCTCTGTCACCCAGGCTGAAGTGCAGTGATGCAATCATGGCTCACTGCAGCCTCAACTTCTTGGGTTCCAGCAAACCTCCCACCTCAGCTCCCCAAATAGCTGGAACCACAGGCATGCACCACCAGACTCGGCTAATTTCTTACTTATTTTTTGTAGAGATGGGGGTCTTCCTACGTTGCCCAGGCTGGTCTCGAACTCCTGGGCTCGAGCAATCAACCCACCTCAGCCTCCCAAGGTGCTGCGATTATAGGCGTGAGCCACCATGCCTGGCCCATATTCTCTCTCTTTTTTATTGTGATTGAGTTGATAAGGTATTTATTGAAAAGGAAAATATATTTCATTTCATAAGTCATTACTCATGCCAAGATCTGGTCCCTGGTTTTGAAGACATCAAGGAGCAGTTAATAACGGGGAGAAACTCCCCAGCCTGCATCCTCCTGTGCTTGCTCTGTCCCATCAACAGACACACACCACCCTGCAGAAACCAGACAGCTGTGGAAAGGAAAGTCGAGGGCTCCAGTTTCCCTGAGGGATCATTCTGGGGGCTAGCTTTGCTGTTATCACAGCTGTGTTAGTTTTCATTAAAAAGAAAAAGTAAAAAGTAGAGTTAGGTTTACCAACAAACACAAAAATTCTCCTTTAACCCTGCATTTAGGTCCTCTTTGCTTTTCTCTTGTGCTAAGATATCATGAAAATGGTAACCTCAAAATCATGTTCTCTTCCTATAGAAAGATGTAATGAGAAAAGTGAATCAAATGCCATTTAACATAAAATAAAATCCTGATAATAGGAACTGTTAGTTGACTCAAGAGACAACTTCTAAAAGCAACAAAGACTCACCCCAGCCCAGGGCCTCTAACATCACCCCATCAGAAGCACATAAATTAACCACCACCATAGAGGGATTTCCCAACTTGGGATAGCTTGGCTTTTATCACAAATAAAAATCCATGAAAATAAGCAAGACACATCCATAAACACTGATGGTTAGCATTCATGCCCACACTAAGGAGTTTGGAACTAAAATGAGATGCATTGATTTGAAAGGCAGAAAACTCCTGATTACAAGAATGTGATCAGAGACAGCAAATCCATTTTTTTTAAAGCATGCAGCAATTTCGCAAAGAAAGTTCTGTCTCTGAAAAGCTTAAGAATAGGCTCAGGGAGACATCAAAAGAAGATGTTTCTAGCCATCCAAAGAATAATTTGATCACCCCCAGAAATAGAGCACTTGGTGGCAGTTAAGAGTTCAAGGGGAATCTCAGGGGCTGTGTTGTTGATGACTCCCAACCTCCACAAATATCACTGCAAATTCAGAGGGCAGGGATCGATATGTCTTACTCATGAGTGTATTTCTGGGTTTTCCAACTGCTCATTAAATGAAGACCAGCCCATTTATAACCTCATCCAGGACCTAATTATGTCTTTAAATGTCAAACTACCTACAGTTACAAATTGTTTTAGAGTTACTCCACTACCAACAAAACAAAATTTATATTGCCAAGGAAGACAAAAATAACCCATTTATTTACCCATTGCTGTTTTCTTCAGGGTCTTTTAAAGAGATGGGGTCTCAGTCTGTTGCCCAGGTTGGAGTGCAGTGGTGCGATCATAGCTCACTAGAGCCTGGAATTCCTGGGATCAAACGATCCTTCCACCCCAGTCTCCCAAGTAGCTGGGACTATCTGTGTGTTCAGTATTTGACCTTTCTTAAACACTGTAACATAACTTGTGATAAACGTCATTACTACTTAATGTGTTGTCACAAGACAAATCTCTGACACTGCTGTTTCCTTCAAGAGCAAAACTGCTATTAATAAAATATTATTTTAGAGACCAAACATAAACTTCATTTTTCATACACATAAAGAATAAGTTCATCTTATTGCTAACAAGACTAAATTATAGAAACTCTGTACAGATCAAATGTCCCTTCAGAGTTTTTTTGAGGATGGGTTTCAACACTTCTTACTAAAACCAACATCACATCTTCTTGACAGAGCAGAGGTGAAATGACAACCAATTAAAGTGAATGTATATATATATATATATATATACACACACACACACACATACACATTTCTATCATAAATACATTTGGCAATAGCTTTAGAATGTAATACCTTGTTCCTGCTTCCAAAAGAATTGTCAGCTTCCTGATTTTCCATCTATCATGAACTCTTCTACTGGAAACAGTTAGCATTGGGCCTTATATTCAAATATAGCCCCCGGGTAGGTTCAAACACTCAAATGAAATGGCACAATTAACTACATAAATCAACAGTCATTGATTGAAGTAAATTCCAAGTTGGGGACATAAATGGACCTTGATATGAAAACATAAAGAACAAGGTAAGGCAAGAATTTTGAAAATATAGCCCTTACTTGGTGATTCAATATTTGCAATGGAATTAATCTGAACAATTACTTTCTTTTGATTGTTTTAACTTTCGAATATTATATCATTCAAAATGTGGGATGGTTCCTGTTTTGTTTTATTTTTGGTTTTGTTTTGAGATGGAGTCTTGCTCTGTCACCCAGGCTAGAGTGCAATGGCGTGATCTCGGCTTGATGCAACCTCTGCCTCCCTGGTTCAAGTGATTCTCCTGCCTCAGCCTCCCAAGCAGCTAGGATTACAGGCGCCTGCCACCGCATCCGGCTAATTTTTGTATTTTTGGTAGAGACAAGGTTTCACCATGTTGGTCAGGCTGGTCTTGAACTCCTGACCTCATGTGATCCACCCGCCTCAGCCTCCCAAAGTGCCGGGATTATAGGTATGAGCTGCCACGCCCAGCCAGTTCCTGTTTTAATAGAAACAAAAGACAGTAAAGACCCTAAAGGTCAAACCTGTTGGTAAAATTTCTTTTCTACATGGTAAGAAAAGTAAGTCCATATTTTAGGTGTGATTTAAGAGGAAATGTTACATATTTTAAGAAAATACTTTAGTGTACTCATTCATCTCACCAAAGGCAATCAAAACATATTTATTAAGCTTCCCTGATGTGCCCTGCACGATGTTCTTCAAGTATAAAACACTTCCTTCCCAGAAAGAGCTTATAATCCATTAAAGGAGATAAAACTAACTAAGTGAAATAATAAAGTACTAAATTATAAGACCTTATGAAGGTTGCGGGAATCCAGGCTGCTACATCAAGCTCATGAGTCGACACATGGAAAATATACCCTTTTATATACAATAAGGTTTACAGGATAAGGAAAGAACTTTTCACAAAACTCAGTTTTGAAGTTGGTCTAAATCACTTTAGTGAAGGAGAAGCAATTGCATGCCTAAAAATTAGAAGGAAAAATGTAAAAGCTTAAATAAAGTCTGCAAGATTTTCATTTTGTAATAGAAGAAAATGAAGGAAAATGTGTTCCTGAGAGAGGCGTTCCGAAAGTGAGCGAGAGCAGGCCAGGGAAAGTCGTTCCTCTCTGCTTCTCCACTTTCTTCCTCCCCCTTTCCCAAAGTAGACGGTTAACACTTGAATCTGTTCCAACAGAAAATTCCAGAAGGAAGGCAGTGGTTCCCCGTTGCCCATTAAACTGCCCCAGCGTTGATCTCGCTGCTACTTTTTGAGTGAGGCCTGTTCTGCCTTCCACATTGGGACATCTCTGACTCTTTCTCTCTTAACCTCCCCAGCTGCTTTCTATCTCCCTTCTTTCTGACCCTGAAGCCTAAAGGAAAATCATCTTAGCCAATTCTCACACGTTCTCTCTCACTCATCACCAATTTTCTTGCCATTCTGTGCTTCATTTTGAAACAACTTAGGACCACACAATCAACGCGATGTCAAAGACAGACTGATATGGTTTGGCTTTCTGTCCCCACCCAAATCTCATGTGGAACTGTAATCCCCACGTATTGAAGGTGGAGCCTGCTGGGAAGTGACTGGCTCATGGGATGATTTCTAATGGTTTAGCACCATCCCCCAACTGCTGTCTCGTGACTGAGTTCTCACAAGAGCTGGTTGTTTAAAAGTGTGTGGCACTTCCCCCCTCACTCTCTCTCTCTCCTGCCACCATGGTGAGATGTGCTTGCTTCCTCTTCACCTTCTGCCATGATTGTAAGTTTCCTGAGGCCTCCCCATCCATGCTTCCTCTTAAGCTTGTGGAAACATGAATCAATTAAACCTCTTTTCTTCATGAATTACCCAGTCTCAGGTATGTCTTTATAGCAGTGTGAAAACAGACTAATACACCAACCAAGAGAACTCAGCATCCTCAGTGGGTTTCACTGCCAAACAAAGCATGGAAGAAAACAGGATGTGCCCAGCTCATTACATAATAATAACAAACCTAAAGAAACAAAAATTGGAGGGGTTAATTCACTGAGTGATGTAGAGCAATAAGAGAAAATCTATTGCTTTTTTAATCCAGGAAATACACAAAGCTGAAAACAGCAGTCTCCTAGGAGAAAATGTGAGGCAAATACTACTAAAAGAACTAAGGCTGAAGGCAATTTTTCTCCAAACTGTTATCCTCATTTGGGAATTACTTTTTTCTGTTTAAGAAAAAAAAAAGAAAATTAATAAAATGGAAAACATTTTAAATCACAAAAGTTTGTCCTACGGAAGGTTTTCAAAATAGTAAACAATCTAGAGTTTATATTTCCCTAATTAGTTCCATTTAACTCTGGTAGAGATTAAACCTTTTTAAAATTAGTTCAAAACTCTTATTTCAATATTAAATTTTACTGTAATATACAGGGAAAAGCAAGACATGAGGGGAGGGAAGGTCCTTGCCAAAAGCATGCAACAATGAAGAAAAAAAGACTTCAAGAATCTCCTACCTTCCCTGCAAACCACCACCGCTCTCCACGCTCACCAGTGGGGTGGTACATGCTCTTCCCTAAATGCACTTTCACAGGGTCTGACACACACTTCATTCCATCTCTGGTCACCGTCCCATTCACGTGTCAAGAATCTGCTCCCATGACCCTTCCTCTATAGCATTCTTCCTGAATCTCATGGCTCCCTTTTCTGAAATTCTACAGCTCATTCCTTGAATCTAATCATTTTCATACTAAATAATATTTTAGAAATGTACTTTATGCTGAGATATTTTTTAAAACAAAGACTATGAATACTGTGACTAGCACAATATCTGCCATATAACAGGTGCTCATTAAATATATGTTGAATGGTAATTTTTAGACATCATCTATACTGTGTATAGTCATCAACCAAAACTATTTTCTCTCGTTAAGTAATACCTCTATTCTGTTTTTATCCCCTTGAAGGTGTCCTTTTTCATGCCGTTGTTGTTCTCATTTTTGTTATTGTCTTTTATCTTTGTTAACTTGTTGCTATAGATAGTGAGTTATTTGAGGATATGCAGTAAAAGAACTCATTAGTAAGTGTAAAAGGCAAATCCCAGCCCCTCCTTTGAGTGTCACTCTGCCCATGTGTGCCCCTAGTTAGACAGAGGAAACTGCTTATCCTGCACTTCTACGTTCCTCTATTAGCAGAGACCGAAGTGTGAGGTTTACAGCATGATTTTTTCCTGCATAGCAGGTGCTCTTTTTTATTATCATTTTATTGAGTGATTATCAAATGGGATAGAATTGCATACTAAAATTTCATGAACTGAATTATTCATAAGAGTGAATTTCAGTATACTAAGCATCAACTTACCATGGCTCAGCTAAGGTTCACAAATATTTCCTTACAGGGAATTGTTGTTGCAATTTTATGTGTAGTGCAGGGATGTCAAATTGGCAAAGTTCTACTATTAGTAATGGATCTACAGACCATGAAAACAACACTGTACCTGCAATCAACAGACAGGTTTCTCTAGCTTGTTTCTTTTTAAGAAGAAATCCTCAGACTCCGGTTACAAGATTTGCAGCACTTCAATCTCATGCCCTATAAAATCTTATGTTCGGAGGTTAATAAAATGAGATTAATCCAGAGATACTGCATGTTGAATTCTTTTCTCCCTTCAAGCACAATACGCTAAACAAAGCACAGTCTACACTACAGAAGGAGAGACTCTGGAAACAGCTGACTACTAGTGGAGGTTAGCTGCCATCCAGTGGCTGAAAGTATAACTCACCCATTAATCATTGCTTGAAGAGACAAGGAAATAACAATACAGACCCATGTCTCATGAGTACATCAAAGGTTATCAATTATTTACACTTATTGTCTCATATTTACAAAGAAGACAGAATAGTGGGAAAGTTACTGAATGCTTTAATGAAAGAGAAGCCAGTCTTCTCTTTTTTCAATTCTAACCCATAAGAAGCTTGTCTTTATGTTCCGATGATTTCCCTTTCAAAGATTTCCAATTTAGACATTTTCTCTATGCGTATCATATGGCCCAAGTTAAATAATAATTATAAATAATAAAATATATCTTACTGTGTGGAAGATGGTACATTGAAGACGCAAAAACTTTTATCTCAATCTTTAAAGAGGAAAATACGTAAATATATCCACATAGTAATCCCAATATTGATAGTTACTAGTGAATTCTTTGAGTTGATTTTGATCATTTTCTCTCATTAAAAATGTAACATCATCTTTTCTTTAAGATTATTAACTGCTTTTAAGTAATTCCAATACCTGTATTTTTAAATATACTTTATTTTTATTATGAAAATAATTAAAAAATTTTTCTTATTTTATTTTTTTATTATGAAAATAATAAAAATTGATTGGAAAATAGAAAAAAATCACCATAATATGAACACTATTAACACATATTCTTCTACTCCATGAGCAATAAATATTCTAGCTTCCATTTTCTTAAAAATAAAATACACACATGCATATGTATATATGTATATGTACCTTTATTTTTAGTTTAAAATGTATCATGTACACGTTCTCATATTATTGAATATTCTTCAAAATATAATCTAACGATTGCATATCATATCGATTACATAGGCCTTGATTTATTTAGCCAATTTTTTTTTTACTTTTAGATTGGCTCCAATTTTTCACTATTATAAACAAGAGTATAATGGATATCCCTGCATACAAATCCTTGGCATAAATCTCTACTTATTAATTTCAATAAATTACTATAAAATTCATCTCTCCAAAATTATACTCTTTGATTTCCATGAGAAATTTAATGTAATTTTGCTCATCTTTACAAATATGATAGATGAGAAATGGTAAGTTGCTGTTATCTTCTTGCAAGTTTCATTTGCAAATCTTTGACAAGTGAAGCTGAACATGTTACAAATATTTACTGGGTATTTGTGTTTTGTTTTGTTTTTATTTTTGTAAATTGCCTGTTCATGTCCCTTCCTATTTTTCTTCTGATAATTTTCTTTCCATTGATTTTATTTTTAAGACTGGATAAAGATACAGCACACATCCAGAAAAAGGAATAGGTGCTTCAATATTACTCTCATATAGAGTAGAATTAAAGACAAAAGGCATTAAAGATTTGGACCAAGACAGCCATTTTATTTTTGTAAAAAGTAAAATTTACTATGAATATATAGTAGCTATGTGCCAAAAACCAGTACTAAAATAAAATAAGCAAAATCTGTTAGAACTACAGGTAACATTAACAAAAACTATAGTTAAAGGATGTTCTAATAGAATGTTTTAACAGGAAGATACTAAACCTTATAATCTCCTCCAATTATCTTACAGTGCCATAGTTAACAAAATTAATCATTAGAACACACAAAACCTTAATGCATTTTAAAGAGAAGTCACGCAAATCACAAGCTCCTACAACGTTATGTCAGAAATTAATCATGAAGGAATTTTATGTTTCTCAACAGCTTTTTTTTTTTTTTTTTTTTGGATTGAGGGAGGGGTCGTCAATCCCTGCCACAGGGGCGGGAGGGCAGTGGTGCGATCTTGGCTCACTGCAACCTCCGCCTCTCAGGTTCAAGCAATTCTCCTGCTTCAGCTAGAATTACAGGCATGTGCCACCATGCCCAGCTAATATTTGTATTTTTAGTAGAGACGGGATTTCACCGTGTTGGCCAGGCTGGGTCTCAAACTCCTAACCTCCAGTGGTCAGCCCACCTCGGCCTCCCAAAGTGCTGGGATTATAGGCATGAGCCTCTGCGCCTGGCTGTCAACGGCTTTTAAATTTAGAAAGAGTTCTTCTTCGAGTCCTCGCAGAACTCCAAAGCCCATTTGGAATATAATGAATCCCACTGAAGACTCAAGAAGACTGATAGAGAGGGAAGAGGCAGACAAGTGTGGATTCTCTCTGAGCCTTTGAGAATGCCATGTGGTGAAGGTCGGGGAGAGGTGCCCCTCATCAGGCCAAGTTGGCCAAACCAGCCCCAAGTCAGAACTGGGCTTCACATCTCCATGCCATGAGTGCAGGTCCCTTTTCGGACCAGCCCAGCGCCCAGGACAGTGGGGTCCTTGAGAAAAGGATTGGGGCCACCAGGGCAGAGAAAA
Organism: Hylobates moloch; assembly: GCF_009828535.3. Lineage (NCBI taxonomy): Eukaryota > Metazoa > Chordata > Mammalia > Primates > Hylobatidae > Hylobates > Hylobates moloch. Next base: position 12,871,745 of record NW_026652292.1, read on the forward strand.
GGTGGGACCCGGAGGTGGTTTTACCCCCGTGGGTCTCCCTCTTCATTCCTTACCCCGAGTCCTCTCCCTGGAATTCTGTGTGAGTTCTATCAAGATTCCTCAGCTGGGCGTGGTGGCTCACACCTGTAATCCCAGTACTTTGGGAGGCTGAGGCGGGCAGATCACCTGAGGTCAGGAATTTGAGACCAGCCTGACCAACATGGTGAAACCCCGTCTCTACTAAAAATAGAAAATTAGCCAGGCATGGTGGCACATGCCTATGATCCCAGCTACTCGGGAGGCTGAGGCAGGAGATTCGCTTGAACCCGGGAGGTGGAGGTTGCAGTGAGCCGAGATTGTGCCATTGCACTCCAGCCTGGGCAACAAGAGTGAAACTCCATCTCAAAAAAAAAGATTCCTCATAACTGAGTCCAGGAAAAACACCCCCAGAACTGGACTCACTCCCAGCTACAGTCAAAATGCAAAGACAAGAATAGAAAAGGAGTGTTCTGCTTCCCTACAGCATGAGGGGAGTGCATTTTTTTTCCAAAAAAAAAAAAAATCCAAATCTTTAGTTTTTGATTTAGCATGCTGCAGAAGTTCTTTCAATCCCAGGAGATTTTTAAAAATTTGTTGAGTTTAGGTTAGGTTACTCTGGTGGAGTAAATGCAAGAAGCAAGGTGAGGAGAAACGAGGTGGACCATACTGTGTTACAGTGAATGTGAGGAGGTGCACAGATGAGTGAGCCCCAACACTGGAGGGGTGAACACTAGGCACTGATGGCCTCACATGGTCTTGCTGGACTATGATTGAAATCAACATCCCTTTTTCAGAATTCCTAACTCTCTAGGTTGGCAAACTATGGCTCACATGCAAAATCTGGCCCATTGTCTATTTTTCTAAGCAAAACGTGATTGGAACACAGATGTATTTATTCATTTCTGTATTGCCCATGGCTGCATTCATGCTACAATGGCAGACTTGAGCAGTTACAACTGAGAGCTGCAAAGTCTGTAATATTTATTTATCTGGTCCTGTACAGAAAAATTCACTGGCCTCTGGTCTAAACCGGCATCACACACAACTTGGCTGTGCCTCTCTTCTTACATCAGCATAGGGGAACCCCTGGCCAAGGCACAGCCTGGCTCTGTGCTCACCTCCCTGGGAGTCCCTCAGTATCCCTCTTCCCATACCCACCTCCTCCCCGTGGCTACTCCATACATACCACGCCTCACTTACTCATCCACAACCGGCCTCACGCTCAGCACATAGGTGCCCACATGTGCCCACTTCCATGGGGTCATCTTTTTGGTATCGAGTATTGTGAGATGGGATTGGGCTTAGTTCCACAAGAAGAGAGAAGAACTGGAAATAGGCTGCAATAGCTTCCTATCATTCTCCCTACCTTCTTCGGTATCCTGAAAGCCTGTGAAATCTCCACTCTTTCCCCAACCTCCAAGGAAGGAAAGAAATTGGAATGAGTTTCCCCAGGCCCAGTTCTGCTATGGGCAGATTTTTTTGAGTCAGGAAAGGCAGGTGAGGAAGAAGCTTCTTTGCTGAATAAGTTTTTCTATACCTCCCTCCCTTGACCACTTCCCAGTTCTTTTCTGTATATATTTAATAATATAAAAATCATCTTTTTAAAATAAAAGAGTATTACTGTACCCATTTTCCAGATGAGGAAACTGAGAGAAAGGCAAAGTACATTTCCAGTATGTGTAATTTTTAACAAAAGTGAGTGTTCCTATTCCCATTTTCCAAATGAGGAAACTCAGAGATGGAAAGGTAAAGCGAGCCGGGCACGGTGGCTCACACCTGTAATCCCAGCACTTTGGGAGGCTGAGGCGGGCAGATCGCCTGAGGTTAGGAGTTCAAGACCAGCCTGGCCAACATGGTGAAACCCCATCTCTATTAAAATTACAAAAATTAACCGGGTGTGGTGGTGGGCACCTGTAATCCTAGCTATTCAGGAAGCTGAGGCGGGAGAATCGCTTGAACCTGGGAGGCAGAGGTTGCAGTGAGCCGAGATCACACCACTGCGCTCCAGCCTGGGTGACAGAGCAAGACTCCTTCTGAAAAAAAAGAAAAAGAGAAAGAAAGAAAGAAAGGTATGGTAAAGTGACTCGCCCAAAGCCCACGGACAAAATGATCCCCTCTTCACTACACAGCATTACGAGCCCCTTGGTGAGATGCCTCCCCCATTCCTCCTACTAATCCTTGATGCCCAACTCCCTCCCAACCTGACCCAAAGCTTCCTCCTTCGAGAAGGCTGTCTTGATTGATACACTCTCCTGACCTGGGTACTCCTCTACATAGAACTCAATCACTAATGCTTTTATTATTTGTTTATATTATTTTAATTGTGTCTGTTTGTGCTTTGCTTTCAATGCAAAGCAGGTGCCAGTGCATATATATACTTTTTGGGGTTTTTCATTATTAATAGCTTTATTGAAGTATACTTGATATACCAAAAAACTGTACATATTTAACATATACAATTTCATGAGTTTGGATGTATGCATATACTCATGAAACGATCACCACAATCAAGGTAATAAATATATCCATCACCTGCAAAACCTTCCTCAAGCTTCTTTGTGGTTTTTGGTTTTGTTATTATGTTTTTTGTGTGTGGTAAGAACCCTGAACATAATTGATAAGCAACTGACTTATTGTACATAAATTGAATTTTTTAATCAAATAATATTTTTATTTATATGACATAATGCAAGTTTTTCACGGGAAAGCAATGTGACTCTAAGGAATAATGAAAATCATGTTCTGATACCTTAGAAAACAGTAAGTTTCTCATAAAACATTCAATATGCTGCAATTTTAGCATTATAGTACACATCTTTGTTTTCTAAAGGTTCTTTTGGATTGCCAGGAACCAAAAAAAAAAAAAAAAGTCTCATAAAACCCAGATGTTAAAGAGAAATTGAACCAGACGCTTGTTAAAAATTGTAACACGTTTTATTCAAGCTACTGCAGTAGAGAAGACAGACTTCAGTACTGAGCTTAACTCCAAATACAGCAAAAGCAGCTGGAGATTTTTAGCCAACGGGCAGGCATCAGTAGATGGAAAATTACTAAGAGGAATTTGATGAGATACCAAGTGTGGTGGGAAAGAAGAACTTGATTAGATATAAAGGGGATGGAAGGGGTTCTCCCTAAACTGGCTTAGCAAGATTCCTTCTAAAACTGGGCTTGGCAGGCCAAGGACAGGGCCAAGAACCCAGCTAGTCAAAAAGAGGGCCCTGACAAAAGTTTGGTCAGGAAAGGGAGTCCTTGTCACAGGTAATGGGAGTTTAAGACACACAAGCAATGACACACTGTCCCGGCAGCTGCTCGGCCAGCCTCACAGGTAAGTGCCACATCCATCACACCCCACAGCGGCAATGCATCCACCACAGTGGCCGCGTCCCAAGAGCAGGGAGCATCTCCCTGCCCAAGTGCTCCGCCATTTTGAGGACCAGCCACCTGCTCCCTCTCCCTGTGTTTATACTGTTCCTATCACTGCTTGGATCCACTAGAGCTCCTGCTTGGTGTAAGACAAAGTAACAATCATAAAAAGCCATATTTGCTCATTTCTTCTTGCCAGAATAATTTCGCAAAGCCCCTGACTCTGAGATGACATACAACTCTCTAAAAACAAAAAGACAAACAAAGCACAGCATATGGCCCCCCCATGCCTCTTGCCTAAATCATTACATTCCTTAAAAAATAAATGACCTGGTCGGGTGTGGTGGCTCACGCCTGTAATCCCAGCACTTTGGGAGGCCGAGGCAGGCAGACCACCTGAAGTGAGGAGTTCGAGACCAGCCTGGCCAATGTGGCAAAACCCCGTCTCTACTAAAAATACAAAAATTAGCTGGGCATGGTGGTGCGCACCTGTAATTCCAGCCACTCGAGAGGCTGAGGCAGGAAGAATCGCTTGAACCCAGGAGGTGGAGGTTGCAGTAAGCCAAGATCACACCATTGCACCCAGCCTGGGCAACAGAGCAAGGCTCTCTCTCAAAATAAATAAATAAATGACCTAGTCTTGTTTTTTCCTACACGCAAGATAATGTCTGACAGGATTAGTAATTATACTCCCATAATCTATAACCAGATATACTCTTATACCCAAACATTAATAAAATTGCTCCCCCCGCTACCCCCCTCCTCCACAGTGGCACTATCATAGCTCACTACAGCCTGGAACTCCTGGACTCAAACGATCCTCCTGCCTCAGCCTCCTGAGTAGATGGGACGACAGGTATGTGCCACCATGCCCAGCTAATTTTTATGTTTTTTGTAGAGACGTGATCTCTATCCTCCTATCCTCAAGTAATCCTGCCACCTCAGCCTCCCAAAGCACTGGGATTACAGGCATGCACCCCTGCACCCAACCGCAAACTTTAATTCTGCTTCAATATACCTTCTAAACAAGTCTATTGTAATTTTACATATACCTATCCCTGGCCACCTCTACATAAGCAGTAGGCTAAAACACTGTCCACAGTAGTCTGATAGGACTGTTCCTCAGCTATAGGCCTTGGCCTACAGTCCTCAGTAAAACTTTTAAATAAAGCTAACTTAGTTCTTTAAAAACTTAACTTTTTTTTCTTTAGTTGACAATCATGGCACCCCAGGCAGGACTCACAGCAGACAGCCCAGGGTCACCTAGAACATTGCAAGGACTGAGCACCTTAGTACCAAAACGGGCCATTTGAGCCCCTCTGGCTCCTCCACGGTTGCAAGTGACTGGGTGAGTCTCTCCTGAGTTTCAGACCTCCCACTTGGTTGATGGTCCTGGAATCAACTCCCAGTGACTGGGTAAATGGCAAGAAGGGAGGTTATTGGAATGATACTGAAAAGGCACACAGAACAGACAGGAGGATCAGGCTCAGAAACTAGATGGGAACCAAGAGGTGCTAGAGGCAGAGAGATCGCTCAAGGTCACACTGGAGGACATGGACTCCAGCTGCGCTTGACTCTCAGCCCTGCCTCAGCGGTCACCAAAATTAGGCTGAAAGTAGCCTTGACCTTAGATCACTTCCTCCTGATTCCAAGTCCCAGATCAGGGGACCCGAGTAAAGGCCCTGAACCATGGCAGTGGCCGTAGGATTGGAGATGAGACAGAACTGACAGAACCTGGTGGCTGAGCAGAAGTTGAGGATACAAAGATCTGAGGGCGATGCCAACTTGTGTTCAAAGATATATACAGTATCTGAAGTAGGATCAGGAATGAGAAGAGAAAATAGTGTCAATATTGTGAATTAAACAGATAAATGCTTTTTGGCCCCAGGACCCTTTCTCATTTCTCACCCTAAATCTCCTCTCTGTTGTCCCCTTTGTACCAGATAGTAATACCTTCAATGTCCAAAACATACCATGTGCCTCCCAATACTGTGTTCCATGGAAAATCCCTCCACCTCGTCCACTGGGGAAGCTCCTGTTCTTTGTTTACAACTTGGTTAGTAATTACTCCTTCACGATGCTTTCCCTAATGCCAGTCCCTCCCCTCCATCATCATAGCCTTTCATTCTTACACAGGGCACCCTAGAGGGTCAATGTGTGTTTCTAGAACTTTCTCCCATTCTACCAGAATGAGCCCCTCAAGTGTTTATTATTGAGAGGGCATTAATAATATTTTAAAACCTATATGTTAAAAAAATTGATATGTAAGTCAACAGACAAGTCCATTTTTTAATGTCTTCCCTTTTATTCTCTAGATAAACTGGACATGATTGATAAGCACCTGAATTATTATGTGTAAATTGAGTTCTTTTAAGTAAAATAATATTTTTACTTACATGTCATAATGCAAATTTTTCACAGGAAACCAATGTGACTCCAAGGAATAATGAAAATCATGTTTTCATACCTTAGAAAACAATAAGTTTCTCATAAAACATTCAAACTATATATAGAACAACTAACAAAGTCTTATGTTTCACATATCATCCCAAAAGACACGCTTTGTTTAAGGCACTATTTGACATACAGAACTGCATCAGTCTCTTCCAACCAATTTCCTCCATTAATCTGACAGTTATTCAGTGGCAAAGTCCTGGAGAATTTCTCTTTAATATCAGTTACATTGTTCACGGGGCTGGATGTTCACCCAGTTCCTCCTGAATTAACAGCAAATATATTCGAAAATGTCCTAGCCCTCCTAATACTGAGAATTTTACATATTCAAAATCTTCACTAACAGCTGTAGTGAGCTGAATATTATTATTATTTTTTATTTCAATAGGTATTTGGAGAACAGGTGGTTCCATGGATATCAAGGATACCAAGGTTCCATGGACACCAACAGGTGTAACCATAGATACCACTGGCTACATGGATAAGTTCTTTAGTGGTGATTTCTGAGATTTTGGTGCACCCATCACCTGAACAAAGCCTTTTATCCCTCGCCCCTCTCCCATCCTTTCCCCCAAGTCCCTAACATCCATTGTATCATTCTTATGCCTTTGCATCCTCATAGCTTAGCTCCCATTTATAAGTGAGAACATATGATGTTTGGTTTTCCATTCCTGAGTTACTTCACTCTAAGTGAATAATGGTCTCTAATTCCATCCAAGGTTGCTGCGAATGCCATTATTTTGTTTCCTTTTACAGCTGAGTAGTATTCCATGGTGTTTGTGTGTGTGTTTGTGTGTATATATATCCCATTTTCTTTATCCACTCGTCGACTGATGGGCATTTGGGCTGCCTCCATATTTTTGCAATTTTGAATTGTACTGTTATAAACATCCGTGTGCAAGTATCTTTCTAGTATAATGACTTCTTTTCCTCTGGGTAGATACCCAGTAGTGGGATTACTGGATCAAATGGTAGTTCTACTTTTAGTTCCTTATGGAATCTTCACACACTGTTTTCCACAGTGGTTGTACAAGTTTACATTCCCACCAGCAGTGTAAAAGTGTTCCCTTTTCACCACCTCCCCACCAACATCTGTTCCTTTTTGGTTTTTTGATTATGGCCATTCTTGTGGAAGATGGGATCACATTGTGGCTTTGATTTGCATCTCCCTGATCATTAGTGATGTTGGGCATTTTTTCATATGTTTGTTGGCCATTTGTATATCTTCTTTTGAGAATTTTCTATTCATGTCCTTAGCCCACTTTTTGATGGGATTGTTTGATTTTTTTTCTTGATGATTTGTTCGAGTTCCTTGTAGATTCTGGATATTAGTCCTTTGTTGGAAGCAAAGTTTGTGAAGATTTTCTCCCACTGTCTGTTTACTCTGCTGATTATTTCTTTTCCTCTACTGAAGCATTGTTTTTTGTTTTTTGCTTTTTGCTTTTTGTTTTTTGAGACAGAGTCTTGCTCTGTCACCCAGGCTGAGGTGCAGTGGCATGATATCAGCTCACTGCAACCTGCACCTCCTGGATTCAAGTGATTCTCGTGCCTCAGCCACCCAAGTTGTTGGGATTACAGGTGTGCACCACCACACCCAGATAATTTTTGTATTTTTAGTAGAGACAGGGTTTTGCCATGTTGGCTAGGCTGGTCTCGAACTCCTGACCTCAAGTGATTCACCTGCCTCAGCCTCCCAAAGTCCTGGAATTACAGCCATGAGCCACTGCACCTGGCCTAGAAGCTTTTTGGTTTAACTAAGTCCCATCTATTTATCTTTGTTTTTGTTGTATTTGCTTTTGGATTCTTGATTATGAAGTCTTTGCCTAAGCTGATGTCAAGAAGGGTTTTTCCAATGTTATCTTCCAGAATTTTTACGGCTTCAAGTCTTAGATTTAAGTCTTTGATCCATCTTGAGTTGATTTTTGTGTAAGGTGAGAGATGAGGATCCAGTTTCATTCTTATACATGTGGCTTGCCAATTATCCCAGCACCATTTGTTGAATAGGGTATTCTTCCCTGTTTTATGTTTTTGTTTGCTTTGTATAAGATCAGCTGGTTGTAAGTATTTGGCTTTATTTCTGGGTTCTCTATTCTGTTCCATTGGTCTATGTGCCTACTTTTATACTAGTACCATGCTGATTTGATGACTATAGCCTTATAATATAGTTTGAAGTTGGATAATGTGATGCCTCCAGATTTGTCTTTTTGCTTAGTCTTGCTTTGGCTATGTGGCTCTTTTTTGGTTCTATATGAATTTTATGATTGCTTTTTCCAGTTCTGTGAGGAATGATGGTGGTATTTTGATGGGAATTGCATTGAATTTGTAGACTGCTTTTGGCCATATGGTCATCTTCACAATACTGATTCTACCTATCCATCAGAATGGGATGGGTTTCCATTTGTTTGTGTTGTCTATGATTTCCTTTAGTAGTGTACTATAGTTTTCCTTGTAAAGGTCTTTCACCTCCTTGGTTAGTTTTACTCCTGAGTATTTTATTTCATTTTTTTTTTGCAGTTATTGTAATAGGGGTTGAGTTCTCGATTTGATTCTCGGCTTGGTCACTGTTGGTATACAGCAGTACTACTGATTTGTGTACATTAATTTTGTATTCTGAAGTTCTGCTGAACTCATTTATCAGTGCTAGGAGCTTTTTGGATGAGTCTTTAGAGTTTTCTAAATATACTATCATATCATCAGAGAACAGTGACAGTTTGACTTCCTTTTTACTGATTTGGATGCCCTTTCTTTCTTTCTCTTGTCTGACTGCTCTGGCTAGGATTTCCAGTACTATGTTGAATAGAAGTGGTGAAAGTGGGCATCCTTGTCTTGTTCTAGTTCTCAGAGGGAATGTTTTCAACTTTTCCCTGTTCAGTATAATGTTGGCTGTGGGCTTGTCGTAGATGGCTTTTATTACCTTAAGGTGTGTTCCTTCTATGTCATTTTTGCTGAGGATTTTAATCATAAAGGGATGCTAAATTTTGTCCAGTGCTTTTTCTGCATCTATTGAGATAACCATGCGATTTTTCTTTTTAATTCTGTTTATGTGGTATATCACATTTATTGACTTGTATATGTTAAACCATCCCTGAATCCCTGGTATAAAACCTAATTGATCATAGTGGATTATCTTTTTGATATACTGTTGGATTCGGTTAGCCAGTATTTTGTTACAGATTTTTACATCTATGTTCATTAGGGATATTGGCCTGTAGTTTTCTTTCTTTGTTATGTCCTTTCCTGGTTTTGGTATTAGGCTGATAGTGGCTTTATAGAATGATTTAGGGAGGATTCCCTCTTTCTCTAACTTTTGAAATAGTGTCAGTAGGATTGATATCAATTCTTCTTTGAATGTCTGATAGAATTCAGCTGTGAACGAATCCATCTGGTCCTGGAATTTTTTTGTAGGCAATTTTTTTATTACCATTTCTATCTCACTGCTTGTTATTGGTCTGTTCAGAATTTCTATTTCCTCCTGGTTTAATCTAAAAGAGTTGTATATTCCTAGGAATTTATCCATCTCCTCTAGATTTTCTAGTTTGTATGCAGAAAGGTATTCATAGTAGCCTTGAATGATTTTTTGTATTTCTGTGGTATCAGTTGTAACATTTCCTGTTTCATTTCTAACTGAGCTTATTTGGACCTTCTCTATTCTTTTCTTGATTAATCTCACAAACGGTTTATCAATTTTGTTTATCTTTTCAAAGAACCAGCTTTTTGTTTCATTTATCTTCTGTAATTTTTTTGTTTCAATTTCATTTAGTTCTGCTCTGATCTTGTTTATTTTCTTCTGTTGAGTTTGGGTTTGGTTTGTTCTTGTATATCTAGTTCCTTGAGATGTGATCTTAGATTATCTATTTGTGCTCTCTCAGACTTTCTGCTGTGGGCATTCAATGCTAGGAACTTTCCTCTTGGCACCACTTTTGCTGGATCCCAGAGGTTCTGTCACTATTATCTTTCACTTCAATTAATTTTTTAATTTCCATCTTGATTTCATTGTTGAACCAATGATCATTCAGGAGCAGGTTATTTAATTTCCATGTATTTGCATGGTTTTGAAGATTCCTTTTAGAGTTGATTTCCGATTTTATTCCACTGTGGTCTGAAAGAGTACTTGATATAATTTCAGTTTTCTTAAATTTATTGAGAATGTTTTGTGGCCTATCATATGGTCTATCTTGGAGAATGTTCAATGTGCTGATGAATAGAATGTATATCCTGCAGTTGTTAGGTAGAATGTTCTGTAAATATCTGTTAAATCCATTTGTTCTAGGATACAGTTTAAGTCCACTGTTTCTTTGTTGACTTTCTGTCTTGATGACCTGTCAGTGGAGTATTGAAGTCCTCCACTATTATTGTGTTGCTATCTCATTACTAATGTCTACTAGTAATTGTTTTATAAATTTGGGAGCTCCAGTGTTAGATGCATACATATTTAGGATTGTGATATTTTCCTGTTGGACTAGTCCTTTTATCATTATATAATGTCCCTCTGTCTTTTTTAACTGTTGTTGCCTTAAAGTCTGTTTTGTCTGACATAAGAATAGCTATTCCTGCTCGCTTTTGGCATTCATTTGCATAGAATATCTTTTTCCACCCCTTTACCTTAAATGTATGTGAGTCCTTATGTGTTGATGAGTCTCTTGAAGACAAGAGATACTTGTTGGTGGATTCTTATGCATTCTTCCATTCTGTATCTTTTAAGTGGAGCATTTATGCCATTTACATTAGTATTGAGAAGTGAGGTACTATTCTATTCATCTTGCTAGTTATTGCCTGAATACCTCGTTGGTTTTTTTCATTGTGTTATTGTTTCCTAGGTCCTGTGAGATTTATGTTTTACGAAGGTTCTCTTTTGGTGTATTTTGAGGATTTGTTTAAAGATTTAGAGCTCCTTTTAGCAGTTCTTGTAGTGCTGGATTGATAGTGGTGAATTCTCTCAGCATTTGTCTGTCTGAAAAAGACTGTATCTTTCCTTTTCATTTACGAAACTTAAGTTTCGCTGAATACAAAATTCTTGGCTGATAATTACTTTGTTTAAGGAGGCTAACCACAGGACCCAATCCCTGCTGAGAAATCTGCTGCTACTCTGATAGGTTTTCCTTTATAGGTTACCTGATGCTTTTGCCTCACAGCTCTTAAGATTCTTTCCTTCATCTTGACTTTAGATAATGTGATGACTATGTGCCTAGGTGATGATCTTTTTGCGATGAATTTCCTGGATGTTCTTTGAGCTTCTTTTATTTGGATGTCTAGCTCTCTAGCAAGACCAGGGAAGTTTACCTCAACTATTCCCTCAAATACGTTTTCCAAACTTTTAGATTTCTCTTCTTCCTTGGGAACACCAATTATTCTTAGGTTTGGCTGTTTAACATAATCCCAAACTTCTTGGGAGGCTTTGTTCATTTTTTTTCTTTTTTCTTTGTCTTTGTCCAATTGGGTTAATCTGAAAGCCTTGTTTTCGAGCTCTGAAGTTCTTTCTTCTACTTGTTTTATTCTATTGCTGACACTTTCCAGTGTATTTTGCATTCCTCTAAGTGTGTCCTTCATTTCCAGAAGCTGTGATTGTTTCCTATTTAGGCTATTTCTCTGGAAATTTTTATCCTGTATCATTTTTTTATTTAAGTTGGTATTCACCTTTTTCTGGTGCCTCCTTGAGTAGCTTCATAATTGACCTTCTGAATTCTTTTTCTGGTAATTCAGTGATTTCTTCTTGGTTTGGACCCATTGCTGATAAGCTGATGTGATCGTTTAGGGGTGTTAAAGAAACTTGTTTTGTCATATTACCAGAACTGTTTTTCTGGTTCCTTCTCATTTGGGTAGACTATGTCAGAGAAAAAATCTGGGGCTCAAGGGCTGCTGTTCAGATTCTTTTGTTCCACTGCGTGCTCCCTGGATGTGGTGTCCTCCCCCTTCCCCTAGGGATAGGGCTTCCTGAGAGCCGAACTGCAGTGATTGTTATTTCTCTTCTGGGTCTAGCCACCCAGTGGACCTACTGGGCTCTGGGCTGGTACTGGGGAGTGTCTGCAAAGAGTCCTGTGATGTGATCCATCTTCAGGTCTCTCAGCTGTAGATATCAGCACCTGCTCCAGTGGAGGTAGCAAAGGAGTGAAGATTCTGTGAGGGTCCTTGATGGTAGTTTTGCTTAATGTGCTGGTTTTGTGTTGGTTGGCCTCTAGCTGGGAGGTGATGCTTTTAAGACAGGATCAGCTGTGGTAGTATAGGGAGGATACAAGCTTACCCTAGGGTCGCCTGGATATGTATTAGGATTTCTCACATGGTGGGCAGGGCCATAGAGCTCCCTAGAGATTATGTCTTTTGTCTTCAGCTACCAAGGTGGGTAGAAAAAGACCATCAGGTGGGGGCAGGGTTAGGCGTGTCTGAGCTCAGACTCTCCTTGGGCAGGGCTTGCTGTGGCTGCTGTGGAGGATGGGGGTGTGGTTCCTAGGCCAATGGAGTTACATTCCCAGGGGGATTATGGCTGCCTCTACTGTGTCATACAGGTCGCCAGGGAAGTGGGGAAAAGCTAGCAGTGACAGGCCTCACCCAGCTCCCACGCAGCTCGAAAGCCAGTCTCACTCCTACCGTGACCCCCAACAGCAGCAAGTTTATTTCCAGGCAGCCGGTGAGCAGGCTGAGAACTTGCCTCAGGCTACAAGTCTCCCAGTTGAGAAAGCAAGCAGGGCTGTCAGGTTCCATGCCTCCCCACCTGGCACAGTTTCTATGCTCATAGCTACATTCCCCATTCACCCCTTCCCCGGGATTCTGTCCAGAAAACTTCACGTTTGATCAAAATTGTTACAAAGTTCAGCTGGAAGTTTCCTTCTCCCTGTGGTCTTTCCCCAATTCCACTGGCAGCTCTCTCCAAGGACCCCTGTGAAACAAAGTCAGGAATGGCGTCCCTGGAGACCAAGAGTGCCCACAGGACTCTTCCCGCTGCTTCCTCTACCTCTACATTTCACTTGACTCTCTCAATTCATCTCAGCTCTAGGAAAGGTCAAATCCTTCTCCTGTGATCTGGACCTTCAGGTTCCGCAGTGAGGATGAGTGTTTGGGAGCAGACTTTCCCCCTCTCACATTTTGGGCACTTGGAGTTTCTCAGCTGTCTCACGGGGCCTGCAGCAGCGAGCTGCTTCCTTCAAAGGGTCTGTGGATTCTCTCAGCTTTCCTGGTATGTTCCTGCAGTAGTTCTTGGAGCAAAAGTTCATGATGTGAATCTCCACATGCTGCTCTGTCCATTCGAGTGGGAGCTGCAAGTTAATCCTGCCTCCTATCTGCTATTTTTTTAGACTCTGAACATTATTATTTTGCCCCCCAAAAGATGCCCATGTTCCTGGGCAACATAGCAAGACCCCATCTCTAAAAATAAACAAATGTTTTTTAAAATGTTCATGTTCTAATCTTGGAAGCCTGTGACTATATTACATGACAAGAGGGGCTTAGCAGATGTGAATAGATGAAGGATTCAGTGAGGGGGAGATGAGCCTGGATTATCCAGGTGGGCCCAATGTAATCACAAGGATCTCCATAAGTTGAAGACAGGAGAGGCAAGTTCAGAGAAAAGTTGATGTGATAAAAGAAGGGCTGTTGCAGCAATGCCAGGGGGAGGCCAGGAGCCAAGGAATTCAGATGATCTTTAGAAGCTGAAAAGGGGACAGAAACGATTCTCTCATAGAAGCTCCAGAAGGAATGCCTGCCAGCATTTTGATTTTAGCCCAGTAAAACTGACTTTGGACTCCTGCCCTCTAACCACTGTATGAGAATAAATTTGGGCTGCTTTAGGTCACCAAGTTTGTTACAGTAAGAATATGAAACTAATACAACCACCAAGTCTTCGAGAGTGTTTGCTGCCACATCATAATTCATAAGCTCGAACCCATGAGATGGGTGTGTTCAGGGGATGGCCCTGCAACTGAGCTGCTCCTCTTCTGCTGTGGCTTCAAGTACTTTCTCTGCGTTTCAGTTTCCTCATTTGTAAAATGCAGAGGAAGATGTTAATTATAGGACCAAAATGAGTTAATCTTCTTTTAGAAAACCCTTGGCACAGAGCAGTGAGATATGGATATATATAGTCATATAGAGATATACATTGTGCAAGTTGTCAGAATCAAAATGGAGTCACTTATGTTAAAAAAAAAAAAAAAAAAAAACTTGGCAAATAGAACCAAAGAAGGCCATAAACAGAAGGTTCTCATGTGCGAATGCCCGATGGCAAGAACAACCACAAAAGACTCTGCAAAATCCACAACCTTGCATAAAAGCCATTGCAACCTCAAAATACTTCTGCAAGGACATCTGTCCATCAACTGCCTGTCTGACTTCCGACTGACGTCACTCTTCTTATTGGTATATGTGGCCAAGGATAATTATCTAAAAACAATTATGTAATCATCCTCACTTTTCCTTTTAAAACTTTTGCCTTCCTTTACTTTCCTGAATATGCACTTAGTTTGCTATGCACAGGTATTCCCATTGAGATCCCTATTCCTGAATAAACATCATTTTCTTTTTTCTTTTCTTTATTTTAATTAGTTTTTTTCTTTTTTTTTTTTTCTTTTTTTTTTTTGATAGGGCCTCACTCTGTCACCCAGGTTGGAGTGCAGTGGTGCGATCTTGGGTTACTGCAACCTCTGCCTCCCAGGCTCAAGCAATCCTCCCACCTCAAGTAGCTGGGACTACAGGTGAGCGCCACCACCTGTAATTTTTTGTATTTGTTGTAGAGATGGGGTTTCACTATGTTGCCCAGGCTGGTCTTGAACTCCTGGACAAGCAATCTGCCTGCCTTGGCCTCCCAAAATGCTGAGATTACAGGCATGAGTCATCATGCCCAGCAACATCATTTTCTTTTAGAGAATCTCCCTATTATTTGGATTGATAACACATATTCATTAACACCTATGATAGGATGGCATTTGATGGGTTTTAATTAACTTGTCCCATTGAATCAAGGTAAAGTTCAATACGGATGGTGAAAAGGAGATTTCCTGGCCCAAAACCACCCCCTATAAGTCTCATCCATCCGTCTCTATGCCGTTCATGCCCAGGGAGGTTGAAACATTGAACTGGTGCCTGCATGACACCCTTTGCTACTCGCCCTCTTTTCCTGGCTTTCTATATCCAAAGTCCTAAAGAGTCTACAATTTCCATGGGTCGGCAGCCACGGCTTCACAGGCCTCAATGAGCATCTTTGCCCACTAAGGTTCCACTACTACCACCACTACTCCCCCACTGCCTCTGAGCCCACCTTGCCAGAAGGAGACACATGATGGCTCAGAAGCCATGGAAAGCTGGTATCGGTGGCCAGGAGGCTGGTAGGGACCAGGGCAGCCCTATAGCATGATGTTCCAGGGCTTCTCAAGAGCTGGGGAGTATTGACAAGGCACAGACTGGCCCTCTGGAGTCCACAGGGTGAGGGAGCAAATACAGTGGCAGGCATCCAGGAGGCAGAACTGTAGGGGCATTGATGAACTTGGGCACTGTTATTAGTCCGTTTTCATGCTGCTGATAAAGACATACCTGAGACTGGGCAATTTACAAAAGAAAGAGGTTTATTGGACTTACAGTTCCAGTGGCTGGGGAGGCCTCCCAATTATGGCAGAAGGAGAAAGGAATGTCTCACATGGCGGCGGCAAGACAGAGAATGAGAGCCAAGCACAACAGGTTTTTCCTAATGTGAGATTTATTCACTACCACAAGAGCAGTGTGGGGGAAACCATCCCCATGATTAAATTATCTCCCACAGGGTCCCTCCCACAAAATGTGGGAATTATGGAAGTACAATTCAAGATGAGATTTGCTTGGGGACACAGAGCCAAACCATATCTGGCATGAACAAACAACAGATGCCAGCCCATAGCTCTGTGCCAGGATTGATTTAATCCTTACATTCCTGGATGATTGAGAAATTTAAAGGATCCCAAGTGAGAAGACAGAACGGACAGGGCAAAAATGGGGCACTTAAGGGTTCTGAGGCAGGGTTTACTTACCATATGGAATGAAAGTATTCAACTTTCCAACAATTAGTATGGCTGTACCAGTACCTATCTGATGAATTTCAGCCTTATATAAAATTCTATTTTGCAGTCTTCAGTGTCTAGGGGATACTGAAGATTGGCTCACTCAACATCCATTCTAATACATTTCTAGTATTTGTGCTCTTTTGTATCATAATAACCTGTAGCTAAAAACTACATTTCCCAGACTCCTGTGCAGCTATCTTACATTTAGGGTTCCATATATAATTTTGCTCCTCCAGTCAGCTAAACTTGCACAAGATTTTGAATCAGAACTAAATTCTGCCAGGCACGGTGGCTCGTGCCTGTAATCCCAGCACTTTGGGAGGCCAAGGCAGGAAGACTGCTTGAGCCTAGGAGTTCAAGTCTGCATTAATCATGCCACTGCACTCCAGCCTGAGAAATAAAACAAGACTCTGCCTCTAAAAAAAAAATTTTTTTTTTAAAGAACTAAGTTCTGAGGAGAGAGATACAGTGTGAGACACTGAAGTCCAAGTCCAAGATAATCACAAGCACACTTTGTCCTAGATTTAGTTAAAACTAACATAAGGGAATGCATTAGAATTATGAAGATAATTCTTTGTGCAAGAAATTAAGGGTAAGCCATATGGGCTTTTTATTATTAGATACAGTAGTTCCCCCTTATCCACAGTTTCACTTTCCTCAGTTGCCTGCAGCCAACAGTTGTCCAAAAATATTAAATGGAAAATTCCAGAAATAAATAATCCATAAGTTTTAAATTGTACACTATTCTGAGTAGTGTAATGAAATCTCACTCACACTCATGCTGTGTCCCAGCCAGGAGGTGAATCATCCCTTTGTCCAGCGTACCCATGCTGTATACACTACCCACCCATCCATCACTCAGTAGCTTTCTGGGTTAACATCTTAAACCATCTCAGGAAGTGTGAGCATAACACAATAAGAAGTCTTGAAAGAGGGAGGCCACACTTAACTTTTATTAAAGTATATTGTTGTAATTGTTCCATTTTATACTAAGTTATTGTTAATCTCTTATTGTGTCTAATCTGTAAATTGAACTTTATCATAGGTATGTATGTATAGAAAAAAACAATGTATACACACACACACACACACACACACACACACACACACACAGGATTTGGTCCAGGCTGTGGTTTCAGGCATCCACTGAGGGTCTCAGAATACATTCCCGGGGGATAAGGAGGGATTACTGTATTCATGCAATTACAAAGACTTCATACCAACTGATGAAAGTGACTTCATCACCTATGAAAAATAACATTTATAAGTGTCACATAAAATATATTGGTCTGATTGTGTAAAACTTCAAGGTATTTTCTGGAGAGTAAAAATATTAAAATTCAAATTTATTTTGTCTCAATTCCCTAACCTTGAACCGTGTGTCACTAAACTATTTTTAGACTTCTCCACAAGGTGGGGCTACTCCCAAGCTATTCTGTTGCTAAGGAGGGACGCATAGGTGTTTTGGAAATGTTTCATTACAGTGTCACTCCTTTTAGCAGTCTTGGTAGGAAGGCTTATTAACTGCAACTCTAGGAATCATTGAGAAAGGAGCTGTAATCAATATTTCCAGCATCCTTTTAGGAGCTGTAACTTCTCAGCCTCTGCTTGTCCATGCAATGATCACTCAGGTGGAGGCTTGCCCACGACATCTCCCAGGTTCTCCGGGACCTCACTGGAAAAGCCACTGTGAAGGACATGGGACATACGTCTCTCCCATCTCTGTCCCCAGCTCCTTTCTCAGCCCATTCAGGACACTCTAACACATTACCATAGACCAAGTGGCTTATAAACAACAGAAATTCATTTCTCACCACTCAGGAGGCTAGGAAGTCCAAGGTCCTCTGCTCCCTCATTCTCACACACCCCAAGCTGCTCCAAGTCTTGCACACAGACCTTCCTAACTTTCCTCCCCCCCCTCAATTTTCCCCTCCTCCTCCCTCTTTCCTGGCTCTGACTGAATCCTCCCCCTTTCTTGCCTCGCTGGTTCACTGCCAGACTAGCAACTCCAATTTCTCCGTTGAAGGCGGAGGGAGTTTTCCAAGATCTCACACATCAGCATCCTGGGTCCCAGCCCAGGATGGGATCCAACCCCAAATGGGATCCAACTGTACCTGGACACATCTGGACATGAGAGATGAGCAGGGGAAGTCCTTGGTGGGGGCTGGGAGGGTTCATAAGCGTTTAATTACTGGAGGATTTTGAGGGATTTTCTTCCCTTTATTTTGGCCACTGGGAAAGAGTCTCAAACAGGAGCCCAGGGGAGAATCATGAGAGGGAGAGAAAGAGAGGCAGCTCTCTCAGAAAACATTCCAGGCCCTAAACCTGACTCAGGCCTGACTCCCGTGGGAAGAGGCTGCGTATATAAGCTCCATGGGGGACCTGTGAGAGCTGAGTGGAAGACCAGGTGCAGCTTTGAGGCCCAAGGGGCCAAGCATTGTCCCTATGGAGGGGAGAATATGGAGCACTTCATGCACAGACACACTGTGGCTTCAAGCTTGTAACAGCACCTGCCTCCAGCCAAGAGAGAGAGACCTCATACCAGAGCCCAGCACCCTTCACCACCACTACAGTGGTTAATTTCATGTGTCCACTCAGCCAGGCATGGTACCCAGATATTTGGTGAAGCACTACTCTAAATGTTGCTGTGAAGACATTTTTAGATGAGATTAACATTTAGATCAGTAAACTTCCAGTACGGGAGATTACTGTCCAGAATGTGGTTGGATTTCTTCCAGTCAGTTGAAGGCCTTAATAGAATGAAGACAGAGGACTCCATGGAAGAGAGAATTCCACCTCTAGACTGCCTTTGGACTCAGGCTGCAACATCTACTGTCCATAGTCTCCAGGCTCTGTGTGTCTATGTGTAAAGATGTGTGTATATATACAGTCACATACGACATAATGACATTTCAGTCAACAATGGACTGCATATATGACAGTGTCCCATAAGATTATAATGCCATATGTTTGCCACGCCTTTTCTATGTTTAGATACACAAATGGTTACCATTGTGTTACAGTTGCCCACAGTACTCAGTACAGTAACCTGCTGTTCAGGTTTGTAGCCTAGGGGCAATAGGCTACGCCATATAGCCTAGGGATGTGCAGGCTATAGCATCCAGGTTTGTAAGTACACTCTATGATGTTCACATAATGATGAAATTGCCTAATGGCACATTTATCAGAAGGTATCTCCATCATTAAGTGAATATGACTGTGTATGTGAATTTAGACATAAATACACATCCTAGTGATTCTGTTTCTCTAGAGATCCCTGGCTAATACAACGTCTGCCACCTGGTCTCACCACTCTACTGTCACCTGGCCAGCCTCCTCTGCCCTCCATTGGCTCCCAATTCTACTCTGAGTAAAAGCCAACACCTCCACGAAGGCCTCTAGAATCCCACCCCATTTACACAGACACCCTAGTTCCTTCCTCCTGCTAGACTCATCTCCTGGTCTCTCCTCATGACTCCCTCCCAGCACCTACACTCCAACCTAGGGCTTTCTGGCTCACTGTTCCCTTTGCAGCCATGGCCTCCCCTATACGTACATATACCCAAAGCCTACACGTCCGGCAAGTCCCTCCTCAAACATCAGCTTCATCATGAGGCCTACTCACCCACCTTATTCAAAATTCCAGTCCCCCCACCGCACACGCTTGAGGCTCCTTACCTTTTCCCTTCTTTCTTCCTATAGCATGAACCATCTTCCAACACATAAACAAAATGTGTTGGTTTAATGTTATTGTCATCACCCTCAACTGGAATGTAAGCTTCCCCAGCACATGGATTTTTTTAGTTTCGTTCACAATGTAGCCCAAACTCCTAAAGCCAAGCCTGAAACACAGTAGATGCTCAACAATTATGTGTGAAATCAATGAACCCCTCCTTGGTCCCACAACACTACCACCACCAGTCCCAGCAGCTCCCCTCTCATCAAAATGCCTCTAAACAATGGTTTCTACGACTTCCATTGCATTCTTCATTCTCTCTTGAATTCACCCCAACCTGGCTTTTGTCCCCTCAGCTACATGGAAACAGCTCCTCAAGGCACTAAGAACTTCACGTGGCTAAAGCCTATTGATCTTCATCTTACTGATCAACGGCATTTGGCAAACTTGATCAACTGCATTTGGCAAAGTTTATTTGGTTTTTTGTTTAGTTTGTTTTACTGATCAACTGCATTTGACAAAGTTTTTGGTTTTTGTTTTTGAGATGGAGTCTCACTCCATCGCCCAGGCTGGAGTGCAGTGGAGCAATTTGGCTCACTGCAACCTCCACCTCCTTGGTTCAAGTGATTCTTCTGCCTCAGCCTCCCAAGTAGCTGGGACTACAGGCACCCACCACCACACCCAGCTAATTTTTGTATTTTTAGTAGAGATGGGGTTTCACCATGTTGGCCAGAATGGTCTTGATCTCTTGACCTTGTGATCCACCTCAGCCTCCCAAAGTGGTGGGATTACAGGCGTGACCCACGTGCCCAGCCCATCCCTTCTTGAAATGCCTTCCTCACTTGACCAGGACATTCCTTCTCCTGACCCTGCACTGACCCACTGGCTGCTTCTTCTCAGTCTCTCACCTCTCAGACCTCTAAGGTTATGTTGGCTCAGAGCCCAGGCTTCAGCCCTTCTCCATTCATTCTGACCCCCAGGTGACCCCATTCAACCTCCAAATTCTTATCTCCAACCCTGAAAATTCCTCCAACTCCAGACATGGATGTCCAACTCCCTGTTCTCTGTGTGGGCGTCTCATACTCAGGCATCAAACTCAGCATCTCCCAAATCACGAGCCATTTCCATCCAAAACCTGCTCCTCTCTCGGTCTTCCCCCTCCTTCCAGTGCTAAGGCAACCAGCCTTGTGGTCTGCTTTCTGTCATCTCCCTTCACTTCTAACCCACCCTGAAACCCCACCAGCTCTGCCGCAAAATATAGCCCAAATCTGACCACCTCCTAGCTCATCCACCACTACTACTCTGGGCCACGCCACCATCATCTCTCACCCAAACTACTGCAGTAGCACCCAAATGGTTCTGTCTTTCCCCTTCCACTTTCCCACACAGAG
This sequence comes from Hylobates moloch, assembly GCF_009828535.3. NCBI lineage: Eukaryota > Metazoa > Chordata > Mammalia > Primates > Hylobatidae > Hylobates > Hylobates moloch. The sequence continues at coordinate 12,892,663 of NW_026652292.1, forward strand.
ACCAGAATTGTCCTTTCAGAATGGAGGTCAGTTCATGTTTTTCCTGCTAGCCCCCACAATCATCCCCATACCTCTCCTACTCCATCTTCTACCACTTTTCCTCTTTGCTCACTCCCCTCCAGGCACTGGGCCTCCCTCAGCTGTTACATTAAGATGCCAAGCAAGCTTAGGCCACAGGACCTTTGCACATGATCTTCCCACATCTTGGAACCCCATGTACCAGATAGCCATATGATTCTCTCAAGTCCTTCAGGTCCCTGCTCAAATGCTCCCTTACCAGTGAGCCAACTTCTGATCCCCACTATATAAAGTAGCAAGCCCTGCCTCCCACCCACTCTCTGCAACCTTCTCCAGCTCCTTTGCTTCACTCATTTTTGCCCACAGCCTTTGACATAGCACATACTATCCCCACTAGAAGGGAAGCTAAGTCTGTTGTGTCCGCGGCTGTATTCCCAGCACCCAGAATAGCCCCTGGTTCATAGCAGGTGTTCAAAACATGTGTGTTGAGTGAAAATCCAGATGATTCAGATGTCAGTGGTCTAGGAAACACATTTCTGAAGAAAATGCACTTGCTCATGAGCTCTTTAAGGTCACGTATGTGTCTTGTTCACACTTGTGCGCCAGCACCCAGCACCGTGCCTGGCTTAGAGTGGAACATTACTAAAGAAACTAAGGAGTGGATGGAGCTGAATGTCAGTTATTCCTCGTGCCTCATACTTCCTTGTGGAGGAACTTCAGGTAGACTCACACTCCTGGCCTCTCTCCCCATCCCTTGCCTGTGAGAAGAATAAAGGTAAGTGGATTTTTTTATTTGGAACTGTGAAATAAGTGGAATGTGCTGGCTCTCTCCCCCATCTTCTAAGCAGTTGCTGTCTGTCTGCTCTCATCGCTGCTACCAGGACAGCCCCTCAGAGGGAGGCTCCATCCATCCAGCTGGTGGGATGTCTGAATGGCTGTAGATTTCTAATCAGCTTTACCAGTAATGACAGATCAATATCTTGATCTCCATCAGTCTGACATCATCTTGATCTCTGAATCCTTCTCGGTCAAGCAGGGGAAAGAAGCATTACAGAAAAGTAAAACTGGAGGTCACAGTTTAGATGTACCCAAGGCCATCCACTCATAACCATGTGGCCAACACTGAAGTCATCCTGATTTCCTCGAGATGCTAGAAGTGCTGGCTCTAATCATAACTGAAACACAAGACGTAAGTTTTACGTCCTTGTCAGCATGATTCGGTGAAATTAAACCAATCGGCTATAGACAAATCAGCCCTAACAGTTCTACTTGCCCTAAAAAGAATGTTCATGTGTAACAACCAATCAAGAAAAAGGTCAAAATACTTCCCTCGTTATGCTTCACAAACACTGTGCTGCCAAGCTGCAAGGCAAGCTTCTTACCACCTGGTTTGAAATCTCCCGGATGAAGACCTATACTTTCCCTTATCGTATGACAATAAACTTTCAATTTTTTCCTAATTTCATCTGACTGTATTTTGGTTAAAGGGAATTATTTGTTAGACCCTCATGCCCAAGCTCGTTGTCTTTATTTTCCCTATTTGCCTCATCCTACCCCATTGCTCAGCCTTTCAGTATGTGCATACACATGTAGACATACGCATTATTGCACGAATGAGTAGACATATGTACTACTGCATGAGTGAGTAAAGTGGACATATGCACTATTGCATGAGTGAGTAGACATATGCACTATTGCATGAGTGTGTAGACATATGCATTATTGCATGAGTGAGTAGACATATGCACTACTGCATTGGTTTCATCATCATTTTGGTTTCCTTCTGCCTTTCTGCAAGAGGCAGAGAGAAATCAGCAGGTCCCTCACCCTTGGAGCAGGAAGACCACGGCAAGGCCTCATGGTGAGCTCTGCCTTCAGAGCCTCTATTGCTCCCCTACTGCTTTCTCTTCCTTCCATCTCTTGGTGAACTTAGAATCCCTCCACAACCTTGGTGTCTTGATTTCCCAAAAGGGGCATATCTGGTAGATTAGGCAGCCATTCTTAAACCTGGCAGGCATTTGAACTACCTGGGATGCTTGGGAAAATACTGATTGTCAAGCCTGCTGCAAACCCACTGCATCAGAACCACCGCACAAAAGCCCTAGGAATCTGGATTTTTCTGACTCCTAGTTGATGCCGATGCAATCCCGAGACCAGTCCCAGCGGCAGGGTGGACACGAGTGCCCAGCTGCCTCCATGCTGGATGAAGGTGAGGGCTGAGAACACCTTCCAAATGGAGTTCATTCCTCTTCCACTGAGCTTGTGGGTGAGGGTGACCCTCCAGACAACATCCCACCCTGCTGGTTCCCATCCAAACCTGGAGCCTAAAGTCGTTAAATGGCTGGGGCAGTGGTTCTTGAACTTTTAGTTCTCAGGAACCCCTTACACTCTTAAAAATAATCAAGGACTCCAAAGAACCTTTGTGTGGGGAGGTTATAGCTATTGATATTTACTGTACAAAAATTAAAACTGAGACATGTTTAAAACACAAGAATACACACATTCCATCAGCATCAGTGTGATGATGCTGCCCACATCACAGAGCCCCTGGGAGACAGCTGCACAAGCAAGGTAGGATAAGCGTGTGCATAGTTTTGACCTCTAGGACCATCTGAAAGGATCTGGGGTCCTGGACCATGCTTTAAAAACCTCTAGGCTATGGGAATGAGCAGAGCCCCCAGGCTTCCTGGAGAACACTGATGGACGCATGACCAAACTCTGGATGACATCATTTCCTGTTTAACTAGAAGAAAAGAGAGTCCTCAAAAGTGGCATCTACAAGGCAATCAGCTAAGGTTTTATGGAAGCTAAAACACCAGAACCACTCCAAGCCTGCCTCTTGGCTCAATCACTCAGACAATTTTCAGATGCAAGTGCTAGAACCACAGAAACCACCTGTTATGGTCAGCAGACTACTGGCCCCCAAAGACCTCCATGACTTAATCCCCAGAACCTGTGGCATGTTCAGTTATGTTAGGTGGCAGGGGGAACTAGAGTTGCTAATCAGCTGATTTACAAATGGAGAGATTACCCTGGGTTATCCAGAAGAGCTCGATGTAATCATAAGGGGCCCTTAAATGTGGAAGAGACAGGCAGGAGAGGGGGACAGAGAAAGACATGACAGGAAGCATGACGGAGACATGCAATGTTGCTGGCTTTGAAGGAGCCTGGAGCCAAGGTATGCAGCCGCCTCTAAATGCTCAAAAAAGCAAAGATTTGTAGTTCTCCTTGAAGAGGTCCTTCACATCCCTTGTAAGTTGGACTCCTAGGTATTTTATTCTCTTTGAAGCAATTATGAATGGGAGTTCACTCATAATTTGTCTCTCTGTCTGTCTGTTACTGGTGTATAAGAATGCTTGTGTTTTTTGCACATTGATTTTGTATCCTGAGACTTTGCTGAAGTTGCTTATCAGCTTAAGCAGATTTGGGGCTCAGATGATGGGGTTTTCTAGATATACAATCATGTCATCTACAAACAGGGACAATTTGACTTCCTTTTCTCCTAAGTGAATACCCTTTATTTCTTTCTCCTGCCTGATTGCCCTGGCCAGAACTTCCAACACTATGTTGAAGAGGAGTGGTGAGAGAGGGCATCCCTGTCTTGTGCCAGGGAATGCTTCCAGTTTTTGCCCATTCGGTATGATATTGGCTGTGGATTTGTCATAAATAGCTCTTATTATTTTTAGATACATCCCATCAATATCTAATTTATTGACAGTTTTTAGCATGAATGGCTGTTGAATTTTGTCGAAGGCCTTTTCTGCATCTATTGAGATAATCATGTGGTTTTTGTCTTTGGTTCTGTATTTCACACTGTTGGTGGGACTGTAAACTAGTTCAACCATTGTGGAAGACCATGTGGCAATTCCTCAGGGATCTAGAACTAGAAATACCATTTGACCCAGCCATCCCATTACTGGGTATATACCCAAAGGAATATAAATCATGCTGCTATAAAGACACATGCACATGTATGTTTACTGCGGCACTACTCACAATAGCAAAGACTTGGAACCAACCCAGATGTCCAACAATGATAGGCTGGATTAAGAAAATGTGGCACATATACACCATGGAATACTATGCAGCCATAAAAAATGATGAGTTCATGTCCTTTGTAGGGACATGGATGAAGCTGCAAACCATCATTCTCAGCAAACTATTGCAAGGACAAAAAACCAAACACCGCATGTTCTCACTCATAGGTGGGAACAGAACAATGAGAACACTTGGACACAGGAAGGGGAACATCACACACTGGGGCCTGTTGTGGGGTGCGGGGAGGGGGGAGGGATAGCATTAGGAGATATACCTAATGTAAATGACGAGTTAATGGGTGCAGCACACCAACATGGCACATGTATACATATGTAACAAACCTGCACATTGTGCACATGTACCCTAGAACTTAAAGTATAATAATAAATAAATATATATATATATATATATATAAAGCAAAGATGCAGATTCTCCCAAGAGCTTCCAGGAAGATGCAGCCGTGACTGCATCTGACTGCACTTGACTTGATTTCAGCCCAGAGAGATCCATGCCTGAATTCTAACCAGCAGAACTGTTAGATAACAAACGTGTGTTGTTTTAAGCCACTAAGCTTGTGATTTGTTACAACAGCCAAAGGAAGCGAATACCACTGGCAAAACTGACGAGCACCTGAACACTGCCCCAAAAGAGAACTCGCCAGAAGACCCTGGAGTTGGGAATTCCTTCCTGTGGGCAGAACTTGGTATAAACAAATAAGCCAAGCAAGGAGCTCACACCACAGCCCAGTTAACAACAGGATGCCCGTGAGAACCCAACCCCATTCACCTCCCTAACCCTGTCCACAAATGGCCCGGGCTCTGCGCCAATGACCAGTCTCCAGAGGATTCACTGAAGCGTCTGCTCCATTCAGGATTTTTTCAAATCGGCATTTTGGTTTCATCAGTCCTCTTTTTTCCCCCTCCGTGACTTTGCATCAGTTGTCATGAGGATGATTAAATAATTTAGCACTAAGGCCCCTGCTGTACTCCTTGGCATGGATCATGACCACACCGAAGGAGTAACCACCAGCAAGAGACCTGGAGACATCCCCAGTAAGTGCAAAAGCTGGACACAGTCTTAGGGTCTCCTGCCGGAGGCGGAAGGGATGAGGGGAAATGCATTGTGGCTCTGAGAGGAATCGCTGGGGAGTGAATATTGGAAGGACTGTGTGTGTGCATTCTGAGCTTCCCAGCAGCCCAGGGGTGGAAAGTAGTGTGTCAATCACTACATCAGCCTAGAATACAACATCCTCCACTTCCCTGGTAACCTCCCCTCTACTGCCTCTAGGCCACTTCAAGTCATTCCAGAAATGGCTGAGCCCTTTCACCCTACAGGGTTGACTGGATCAGAGGAGAACCCCGGGCCAAGCTGGACCAATCAGAGTTTCCATCCCTGAATTTGGAATTGGAGCTAAGCTAGAACCTGTCTCTTTGATGGCAGTAAATGTGAAGCTCAAATACTAGTGATTGGCTTCTCTCTCCAAAAAGACTATGGACACAAACAAAGCCAGTCTTCAGAAAGACAGGAACGAGAATGACACAGACATGTCATGCATGCAGAGATGAGAGCCCTGGGTTACCTGCATCCGCTTCTTGCACCTTCCTGAGACCTGGCATCATCACTACCCGCGCTGTAATTCCCCGAGACAACCCTGGCCCAGGCCCCTTTCACTGCTTTAGTAGGTATACATTTTTGCAAGCAAAAGAATCCTAACCCAGATTATCACTATTGTAAGGGTGGCAAGCATTTGTTAGAAAACAAAGTAAGATCCATAATCGATATTTACTTCGTTCCTCTACAGATTCCTGCGAGCAGAATCTGGGATAACAGTCTGCGTGCCTCTCGCCACCTGTCCCAGGGATTCCCTGTTCCACAAGACACTTGGGATCTGCTTGTCACGCATCATGCGTAACTAGTAGTGCAGAAGAATTAATGCGGTTAAGTGAAACATTCGCCAGTGGGAAGCCAGAGCAAGGGAAAATTCTCCTTCCTTCCCCCTCCTCGACAGCCCTGGTTTCATGTGGCCTCATGGCAGAAGCCCACCAGACTGCTACCTGGATGCAGCCAGCTAAATAACCTGCCCTCATATTGATTCTCCCTCCTCCCCTGCCTCTCCTCACTCTTCCCTCCCTCTTGCCTTCCTGGGATTGGACTCCTCATAAATTTCATAACACAAATCCTTGCCTCAGGCTCTGCTTTTTAGGGAACTCATTCCGAGACATTCTTGGTTAAAATGAGGTCTATGGTACACTTAGACACTGAATATAGTAGAGACGAAAATGTCCTGGCTAGTTTTCTGGTAACTGAAAATGCAATATATACTAAATTAACTGGTACCCCTCCAAGCAGTACCAGTAAAATAACTGGTACTGCTTGGTACCAGTAAAATAACTGGTACCCCTCCAAGCAGATTACGGTGACAGCTACTTTAGTCACATAACACTAATCAACTGCTCACACCAGAGAAGGAAAATAAGATATTAGCAAATAAACCAAGTTTAAGGCCTCACCACCTCTCAAATACAAGAGAATTGAATCTTGTATAAGAATCTAATGTTGCTAGGCGCAGTGGCTCACGCCTGCAATCCCAGCACTTTGGGAGGCTGAGGCGGACAGATCACCTGACGTCAGGAGTTCAAGACCAGCCTGGCCAACATGGTGAAACCCTGTCTCTACTAAAAATGCAAAAAATTAGCCGGGCATGGTGGCACAGGCCTGTAGTCCCAGCTACTTGGGAGGCTGAGACAAGAGAACCACTTGAACCCGGGAGGCGGAGATTGCAGCGAGCCGAGATGGTGCCACTGCACTCCAGCCTGGGCAACAGTCCCAAAAAAAAAAAAAAAAAAGAATTTAATGTTGTTTAATCTTAAATAAGATTATTCAATAGGACTCTTCAAATAATGCCTACTTTTGCCTGTAGAAAAAAAATGAACAGAGTCAAAAACTAGACAAACCTATCCCATGGAAACCCAAACCAAAACAGGATCAAATTCAAAGAAGCCACTTCATGGGAAGCCGCTAGGTGGTGAGCTTTCACCATCTTTGCCTGTTTAAAGGTTCACTCCCAGGTCGCCTCTGCTCTTATTTTGGTTGCTAAGGATTTGCTATTTTGACAAACTGAAATTTACTATGCTATCATCTGAGAATTTAAGAAATCTGAAAATTCAAGAAGTAGAAAATCGTAGTATCATAGATAAAATAAAAGTGGAATGAATGTAAATCGTAGAGAATTGTTTAACTTGCCCATCACTACACAAACTTTGATGCCACTGCCCCTTTGGTCTCCCATTCTGGAGAGGGAGGCATTTGTATCACAGGATGTTTGAGGAGGGCTGTGGCTCTGTTGTACTTTAATTGGAAGGAATATGTGTTTGCTGTTTACAGGAGGTGTTATGAAAACCAAAACACTTTTTTTTTTTTTTTTGAGACAGAGTCTGGCTCTGGTGCCCAGGCTGGAGTGCAGTGGCATGATCTCAGCTCAGTAACCTCTGTCTCCAGGGTTCAAGTGATTCTCCTGCCTCAACCTCCAGAGTAGCTGGGATTACAGGTGTGCACCGCCACGCCTGGTTAATTTTTATATTTGTAGTAGAGACGGGATTTCACTATATTGGCCAGGCTGGTCTCAAACTCCTGACCTCAAGCGATCCACCTGCCTCACTCAGCCTCCCAAAGTGCTGGGATTATAGGCCAATCTTTTTTTTTTTTTTTTTTTTTTTTTTTGAGACAGATTCTATTCTGTCACGGTTGGATACATTGGTCTCGCTCACTCAACCTCTGCCTCCAGGTTCAATGGTCCCTGCCTCACCTCTCAATACTGGATTACAGGCCCCCACCATCCCAATAATTTTGTATTTTATAGAGACGGGGTTTCACCATGTTGGCCAGGCTGGTCTCAAATCCGACCTTGTGATCCCCCCCTGCCTCCAAAATCTGGATTACAGGTGGCCCCATTTAGAACAGCATTTCTGAAATGCAGCCCGGGTAGAGATGGAGGATGTGTGGTAAGCAGGGTCACTGGAGACCCAAGAAAAGCAGAAAGAGGCAGGTAGTGGGGAACGGGTTGCTTGCAGAATGGGAAGTGAGGTGTAGGGATATTGTGATAACAACAGTGGGTGGAACTATTTCTTTCTAATGATGTGAGGAAATATTTTACAAGAAAAAGTGCAGCTTCACAATAAGAAATCCATAAAATCATTTACTGGAGTGCTATACAATGAAATTCTATGCAGCCATTAAAAATGGCTTTGAAGAAGCATTTTAATTAAGTCGAAAGACGTTTATGATATGTTGTAAAATGAAAAAAAAAGAAACAGGGTCCCAAAAAACTATGATCCAATTTTGTAAAAAACTAAATTTTTGTAATAAATAAATTACGTGTGCATACATGTAGAGGGAGACTTTTTTTTTTTTTTTAGACGGAGTCTCACTCTGTCGCCCAGGCTGGAGTGCAGTGGCGCGATCCTGGCTCACTGCAAGCTCCGCCTCCCGGGTTCCCGCCATTCTCCTGCCTTGGCCTCCTGAGTAGCTGGGACTACAGGCGCCCGCCACCACGCCCGGCTAATTTCTTGTACTTTTAGTAGAGACGGGGTTTCACCGTGTTAGCCAGGATGGTCTCGATCTGCTGACCTCGCGATCCACCCACCTCGGCCTCCCAAAGTGCTGGGATTACAGGCGTGAGCCACCGCGCCCGGCGGAGGGAGACTATTAATAGTGGTTAATATTGCTGAGACTCAGAGGTAGGCTTACAGATTTTTTTAATGTTCTTTTTCCTTGGTTTACTTGTCTGATTTTCAATCACTAGCATTACTCTATACCAGGCCCTGTTCTAAGCACTTCATAAATACTGACTCACTTAATGTTCACAACAGGCCTGCGAAGTAGGTACTGTTACCATCCCCATTTTTATAGATTAAAACATTGAAGCACAGAGAGGTTAAGTGACCTACTCAAGGTCACACAGCTAATGAGTGCTGGAGCCGATTCAGACCCAGGAAGTCTGGCTCCAGCTTCTGTGCACTTAACTAATAAAACATGAGAAAAAGTAAATTAAAAGCATAAAGAAAAAGCAAGGAAGGAAGGACGGAAGGAAAGAAGAGAGGGGGCAGGGACGGGGATAGGGAAGAGACTCACAAGAGAACAATACACAGCTGTTCTAAAAACTTTTAAAAATTGGGGTCGGGCGGCTGGGCATGGCGGCTCACGCCTGTAATCCCAGCACTTTGGGAGGCCAAGGCGGGTGGATCAGGAGGTCAGGAGATCGTGACCATCCTGGCTAACATGGTGAAACCCCGTCTCTACTAAAAACACACACAAAAAGATTAGCCGGGCGTGGTGGCGGGCGCCTGTAGTCCCAGCAACTCAGGACGCTGAGGCAGGAGAATGGCGTGAACCCGGGAAGCGGAGCTTGCAGTGAGCCGAGATTGCACCACTGCACTCCAGCCTGGGCGACAGAGCGAGACTCCGTCTCAAAAAAATAAATAAATAAAAATAAAGTAAAATAAAAAAATTGGGGCCGGGCATGGTGGCTCACCCCTATAATCCCAACACTTTGGGAGGCCAAGGCGGGTGGATTGCTTGAGGTCAAGAGTTCGAGACCAGCCTGGCCAACATGGTGAGACCCCATCTTTACTAAAAATACAAAATTAGCCAGGCATGGTGGCACGTGCCTGTAATCCCGGCTACTCGGGAGGCTGAGGCGAGAGAATCACTTGAACCCGGGAGGCAGAGATTGCAGTGAGCCAAGACTGTACCATTGCACTCCAGCCTGGGCAAAAAGAGTGAAACTCCGTCTCAAAAAAAAAAAAAGGATAAGAAAAAATGTAACCAGAAAAAAGATAACATCGAAATATTTAACCCTAAATAAATTAACTGCACAGAGCCAGAAACATGCAAATAACACCTTTTAAATAAGAGGCAGTTTGGGGTTTTTTTTCTAAAATCCCTCCCGCGGGCTGCTTCCCCTCTCAAAGCACAGTAGGTGTCAGGGGCTGGATTGACTTCTTGCCAGTTGCAAGTCTTGACTTTGTCTCTCTAGAGCATGCCCCAACCTGACTGGCATGAAAGCTCTGATTTTTCTTTTTAACTAGGTAAAAGAAAACCACATTGTGAAAAGAGGGAAAGGGAAAATGCCTAAGTTGAGAGCAAAGCAAACCTTAAATGTTAGTCTGCACTATTTAAAAAATTAGTCTCCTTCAAGACCAGAGAGCTGAAAGGGAACAAATGAAGTCCATTGAGGTCTATGGCAAAAAAGAAAACAGTTCAGGCGGACTAAGACGGCTGCTCTGCTTAGTACTGGGTTGAGAAAGAAGACACGGGCTGAATCCTTCCCTCTGGACTAAATGCCTGCTTGTCAGACAGACCCAGACCGGAGGAGCCAAGGATAGGGATTAGGGGAAAGAAAGGAAGGAAAAGTGGGAGGAGGAGGAGGAACAGAAGAAGGAAGAAGAGGAAGGGAGGAGGGGAGGGGAGGGGGGGAGGAGGAAGAGGAAGAGGAGGAGGGGGAAGAGGAGGAAGAAGGGGAGAGGGAGATTGTATACAAGGATGAGGAAGGAGTCAGGAGGAAAGAGGAGTAATGGAGAAACGAGGGAGGAGGTAAAGACAGAACAGAGGTGTGAGGGGGAGCCCTTTATTTTCCTATGACTGCGGTTTACATGTTGAGAAAGGGGATACAAATATATCTTGAAAACCCATGTAGCCTAAAAACGGGAAGAGAACTATCTCTTTTTCTCTGTCCCTCAGCACAGACTTTAGGCAAAAATCTCCATCTGTGAAAGAGATAAATGTGTCTACCCCTTAAAAACAGGGTCAGGATTAAATTCTGTAAAGAAGTTTGAGTGTCATCTCTAACAAGCATGAAGCAAATCCTCCAGTACATGAAGCAGAATGGACGGACTTTTAAAAAGTAATCTTCAGATAAATAAAGCTGGTACTAGACAAGAGATGAAGACAAAAACCCAAAGAGCTGCGAAGTAGCTTCCCAAACTTGCAGGGAATGAATCAAGGTTCCTTTTGCCCATTTGGCTTACAGTTTCCATTGAACAAGTATATTTTAAATAGTCAAGGATTAGATTGTCTTAAAATAATATTATTCATGTCACTGCAAATACCAAGTCTTGTTCTTCAAAATCTCACTCTTCTGCCTCAATTGACTGATTCTTCCATCTCCTCCACAACCATCCTAATCCCACCAAGGCCTCAAACCCCAACAAAAAAACCACCATCGCCCCAGATCACCCACAAAATCCCACAAATCACATTTAAGAAATTCAGAAACAGATAGACATAAGAATGTGAATGAAGGAAAGCCCATGATCTCTCTTTTCAGAATTTTTGTATCACTTTCTTGTAAAGGTCATTTGTACCTAATTTTGCTTTGACCAAAATGGATAAAAATTTTAACCTGATTTCTTTGCACTTCCTAATTTACTAGTAATGTGCTGGGCCCTGTTTTATTTCATTTTGGTGCCGGCGGCCTAAAAACCTGACTTTAAAAGTCTAGTTTTCAGAAACTCCACTGCAAGAATACATTTTCATATCCAGGGGATTCCCTTGTAATGGAGTTGTACTTACATAACATATTTAATGAACAACTATCGAGTGATCGGTATTCCACTCTCCTCTAATGTCATTATTTCCCAATACTAAAAGGAGATCAAAAAGGCAAAAATACATTATTGGCCATTTTTAAATCTTTATAATAAGATTTAAGTTATTAGTTCACTGGGTGTATATTTCCATACAGTTACCAAGACATAATTAAAAGTCCCAAGGCGAAGCTTAATCAGCCTCTCCCCTCTTAAACCAATCATCACTACAGAGACTGCTAGACAGTGACCCAGTTACTTCTTTGGATGCCTTAATTAGTCCCAGAAACACCAAAGCTCTTTTTTGAGAAGTGGAAATCTATTTCTGTTATTCATTAACACCCTTAAAGCATATTCTGCGGCTATTAGACATAAGCCAATGAAAGGGCAATGGGAAGTCACAGACACAGAGCATGATTAACATCCTCAATGAGGAGGCAGTGGGCGTCCACCTTTTTCCTTAGCGATGCCCGTCTACACATGCTTAGCTTTCCAATGGAGAATGCAGAATTCTAACATAGATAAAATTAGGATCCAAAGTCATTATGAAGTTAATGAACAAATGTAATCATGATGCAGATGCTCAACACATTCAGAAAGGAGTTAAATACTCTGAGTTTTTATTACTGTCTCTAAATTTTCTCTTTAAGCAGGTGGAACATATTTTAAAGATAAATGAAGTGGCTGGGAGGGATTCTCATTTTTAAGGTTCTAGGTCTAAGCAAGCCTGGGAAAAGGGGACCGAACACCCAAAGATTCTGAGATTCATTTTACCAGCTAAAAAAAATCATATATTCTACCCCACTATACTATCAATTACAAATATAACAAAATATAGATTACATAGAATTTAGAGTCATGAAAAGATCATATAGTTAATATATAAGTGTAATTGCCCTATATGCTCAGCATTGAGTTAGACACAATCATAAGTATTTCCTTAAGAGCTTAAGGGCATAAATAACGTGAATCCTATATCCCATCTTCCAAAAAAGCTTCACATGCATGAGCACAGCTATAAAAAGAGACTGGCTTCGTGGGTGGTTGTGGAATCAGCTTGCCTAATGTACAGACATGCCCCATGCAATGATAAAGCCAGCAATCGGTTGTAATGTGCTGGCTTCTTGAAATTAATCTGACCCAAACACACAGTCCACACCCGCCCCAAGACTTCAGCAGATCCCAGAGGGCTAAGGGTGCAAGATCACCTCCAGCTGTGACCTTCCTCTGAGGGAACCAGGTATATAATGCAACCCACTGCTCAAATTCCACAAAGTGATAAAGTGGCTTGTGAAGACAGCAGACTTCCTCAGAGGTCGGAAGAAGGAAGGCAATTTCCAGGTGAGCCTCAGGCATGCCTGCTGTCAGGCTGTCCTCTGCTCACCTCTGACCCAGGGGATCGTCCCATGACTCCTGCCCCGCACACATCCCAGCCTCCGCCTGCAGGCTTCCCACTGTGCTTCCTCCCGCATGCCTCCATCTCTCTGCCTCCCAGCCACGCACCTGCCGGCCCTAAGATGGTGGTACTGCTATAAATCATTCTCCATGTTCACTCTGCCTTTGCCCCCAGGTCTTATCTCCTATCTCTCGTGACCTAACCAGAGTTCCCCCAGCCCCCAACAAGCAAAGACAATTTCCTCCCCAAAAAGGAATTTTGCCATTGAGATCACGAATTATTTACACTGACCTAGAAGAGTACTATCATCATTCTGTAAAGGCCAACGGTAGATACATTCAAGAAACGTAGACCTTAAAAATTACTACTATAAGCAACTTATAGTCTTACCATGCAAAATAACCTGACCTTGAAGAACAAAGATAAAAGAGTAGAATCCTGTTATAAAATGACTTATTACGCATTTCTGATATGAAAAGATACCTAAACCCTGACACAACTACTTACACTCAAAGCCTGACCTGACACAGAAAATAAGGTTATCTTATTCTTCAGTAGTATTGCTATAAAGGAGTCACACCACAGGTCGAATAGTCTCTTCTGCTCATAAGCTTAAATGGAAGGGGAATCCACAAGCTGGTTGGAGATGAATGACCTCAATTTGAGAGCTCTTCACCCACCTCTTCCCCTTGGCTCTGAGTACAGATGCTCAGATTGCTGCTCACCTAATTTGTCTGTCATTACCACATTTGCCTATAAAATTTCTTCTGCCTGCGTGGCTAGCTGTTCGCCTGCTTAGGTTCACTGGGAACAGCTGCTTGTGTTCATTGCCACAATCCGTCTCCAGCAGCATTCATCCATTACACCTGAGTTTCAGCAAACAAGAATCCACGCAAGCCAGAAGACCCGTTCCAGGAGTTCAGGGTGGCAAGCTTGTCACAGACAGGACCCGGGGTGGCTGGTAGAGGCCAATTTGAGACTACATACCACATTGACCCTTCCCATGCATTTCATGCCATAATAATCACACTTGTGCTGAGTCGGTTTTCATTTCTCATTTCATTTGTGTAGGTTTTTCAGCAGTGCTAGGCAAGCTTGTCTTCCCAATGAGGAGGCTGAGAACTAATGCCCTATTTTCAGCTTCTTCTTAAGTCTCCCACATTGCCACATATACAGTAGCGGACAATTACAGACAATGCCCTGATGTCCAAACCCCCGAAGTGAGACCTCAGGACAATTGTGATGAAAGCAAAGTTAATCTTTAGCTCTTTTCTTCCATCCTTGTATCCTCTTTCTCCCTCCTGCTTCCCTCCTTCCATTGCACGAGCTTCCATGTCACCAGGGTAGCAAGTGACTTAGGCCTACGTGGGCTGCATCTCGATTTAGTGGGGCCTGAGGCTTATGCAAACTGAGGGGTCCATATTAAGAAGGAGAATTGGAAAATTATGAACACAAAGCCAGGTATTAAAGTGAATATTTACTTAGAAACAAAAAATAAAATATAACAAATTACAAATTTTTTAAAACTGACAACACAAAATCCAGGTTAAAAAAAAAGTAGCCAAATGTTTTTATTAACTTCCTGAAAGACTTCCATATCAAATATACAGATAATATGGACAGATAATACATATAGATGGTATAGATATATAGGTGTGTTTTTGGCCACAAACTTTTTGACCCTCTCTTTATTCAACAACTTGGTAATATTTTCCAGAGTGAATACAAAAATAATTTAGTCCTTCCTTCAGCAGAGTTGACTGGAACTTGACTTTTGTAATGGAGAGACGGAATGCAAAAAACACACAACTTCACAGAGAGATGCATGGCTCTTTGCAGTACAGTTTACAGATTTGTACCCTACAAACACAGGAATTCTGATAAAGCCTATTACACACAATTCCTACCATAAAGGAAGAAATGTATGGTGTGTTTACAACTGTATCACTGCATTATCAGAAATAGCCTTGACGGTAGAAAATTTCCATTTTGGATTGACGAGATTCCAATTTGCCACTTTGGGCACATCTGATGATTGAAGGTGTTTCCCATACACTGGCTTTCTGGCTCACCCATTTCAAAACTACTCTCTCCTCCATGGAGCACGTGCTTCCACAACTCACCTCCTCATACTATTGCATTGGGCATCACATTTCAACAAGAATTTTGGAGGGACACAACACTTAAACCATAGCATTCTCCTGCCGCCCCCGACCCCGAATTCATGTCTTTCTCACATACAGAATACATTCATTCCATCCCAATAGTCCCAAAAAACTCTTAACTGGTTCCAGCTTCCACTGTAAAGTCTAAGTCCCAAGTCTCATATCAATAGCATCTAAATCAGATGAGGGTGATATTCAAGGTACAATTCATGTGAACCTATGAAATCAAAGAAGTTATGTGCTTCCAAAATATAATTTTGGGACAGACATAGGATAGACATCCCCCCTCCAAAAAGGAGTAATAGGAAAGAAGAAAGAAGTGACAGGACCTGACCAAGTCCAAAGTTCAACAGGGCAAACAATATTAAACCTTAAGGCTGACTCCATCTCCCACCTTCTGGTCACTCTGGGGCAGAGGTTAGACCCCCAAGGTTCTGGACAGCCTGGCCCCATGGCTTTGCTGGGCACATCCCACAGGGCAGCTCTCACAGTTGGAGTCTTGTGCCTGCAGCCCTCTTAGGCTGGGGTTGCACACTGATGGCTCTGTAATTCTGGGATCTCAGGGGCAGCCCCAATCCCACAGCTTCACTAGGCATTGCCCTAATGTAGGCTCCCTGTGGTGGTCCCAACCCCACCGTTCTGCCAGGCATTGACCTACTGGGGACTCTCTGTGGTGGTCCCGCCCCTGCAGCAGTTCTCTGCCCAGACTCCAACACTCTCCAGGGCATCCTTTGAAATCTAGGTGGAGACAGCCATTCCCCCACAGCTCGTGCACTCTGGGTGCCTGCAGAGTTGGCATCATAAGGATACCACCAAGGTTTACCACTTTCTCTTTTGGAGGGGTGGCCCCAGTAGAGCCACATCCATGGTGTTCTCTCCTGAACATGTTTTCTCATTTTTTACAGGCTAAGAATTTTCCAACTTTTTAGGTTCTGTTTCCCTTTTGATTATAAATTCAATTTTTAATTATTTCTCTCTTTTCATGTTTTATTATAAGAGTCAAGAGAAGCCACACCACATCCTCAACATTTGGCTTAGAGGTTTCTTCCACTAAATATTCTGCCTTCCACAAAACACTATGACACAAAAACAATTCAGCCAAGTTCTTTGCCACTTTATAATAAGGATGGCCTTTCCTCCAGTTTCCAATAACATATTCCTCATTTCCATCTGAGACCTCATCAAATGACCTTTACTGTTCATATTTCTACCAACATTCTGCAGTCAAATCTCTACCCCTGAGCAATACCCCCTCTACCAACATTCTGATCACAACCACTTAAGCAATCTCTAAAAAGATACAGGCTTTCTCTACAGCTCTCCTCTTCTACACCCCCCTCACCAGAATTACCCTTTATTTCCATTCATGGCAATGCAGACTTTTTCTAGCCTGCTCCTCCAAACTCCTCCAGCCTCTGCCCATTTCCCTGTTCTAAAGCTGCTTCCACATTTTCAGGTATTTGTTACAGCAGCACCCCACTCCTGGTACCAATTTCTGTCTTAGTTCATTTGGGCTGCTATAACAAAATATCATAGATTAGATAATTTATAAATAATAAAAATATATTTCTCACAATTCTATTTTTTTTTTTTTGAGATGGAGTCTCACTCTGTCACCCAGGCTAGAGTGCAATGGCGCGATCTCAGCTCACTGCAACCTCCACAGGTTCAAGCAATTCTCCTGCCCTCAGCCTCCCATGTAGCTGGGACTACAGGCACATGCCACCACACCCAGCTAATTTTTGTATTTTTAGTAGAGATGGGGTTTCATCATGTTGGCCAGGCTGGTCTTGAACTCCTGACCTCAGGTGATCCACTCGCCTCGGCCTCCCAAAGTGCTGGGATTACAGGCGTGAGCCACCATGCCTGGCCTATTTCTCACAATTCTAGAGGCTGGGAAGTCCAAGATCAAGATGCTGGCAGGTTCAGTGTCTGGCGAGGGCTCACTCTCTGTTCCATCCATGGCACCTTGTTGCTGCACCTCACATAGTGGAAGTGCTGATGGGACTAACAGACTTCCCTAAGCCCTTTATAAGGACATTACTCCCATTTATGAGAGCACAGCCCTCATGACCTAATAACTTCTTAAAGGTCCCACCTCTTAATACTATTGCAGTGAGGATTAAGTTTCAACATGAATTTGGGAGGGACACAGACATTCAAACAATAGAACTTTACTTTCTCAGATTTTACAAAAACACACGCCCACTGAACACATTGCTTAGCCCTTCCCATGTAAGTGAAGGGACCTGAAAGCCAAACTTCAATAGCTCCAGTGTAAACCCAACTCTAGGCTACCTATTCTGAGTTGGGAAAGTGAGTAACTTTTTTTTTTTTTTTTTTTTTTTTTTGAGACGGAGTCTTGCTCTGTCGCCCAGGCTGGAGTGCAGTGGCGCGATCTCGGCTCACTGCAACCTCCGCCTCCCGGGTTCACGCCATTCTCCTGCCTCAGCCTCTCCGAGTAGCTGGGACTACAGGCGCCCGCCACCACGCCCAGCTAATTTTTTGTATTTTTGGTAGAGACGGGGTTTCACCGTGGTCTCGATCTCCTGACCTCGTGATCCGCCCACCTCGGCCTCCCAAAGTGCTGGGATTACAAGCGTGAGCCACCGCGCCCGGCCAGTAACTTTTATTAAGTACCTTATCTCACCTTGTATTTTACATTTACTGACTCATTTTATTCTAAACATTATCTTATGAGGAAAGTAACAGTTGCATTTTATAAATGAAAATACCTAGCATATTTCTTAGAGGATAACAAAAAATAATCCAAAAAACTCTTGAAATGATTGTTTCTAGTGAGCGAGCTAGTGGGCAGGGCTGGGATAAATACATGTTTTGAACTGCACACACATTCATATTGCTTGAGAATTTCTTTTCTTTTTTCCCCATGGCCATTGATTACTTTTTTTTTTTTTTTTTCTTGAAATGGGGTCTCACTCTGTTACCCAGGCTGGAGTGCAGTGGCTCAGTCTCAGCTCACTGCAACCTCCGCCTCCCAGGTTCAAGTGATTCTCCTGCCTCAGCCTCCCAAGTAGCTGGGACTACAGGCGCACACCACCATACCCAGCTAATTTTTGTATTTTTCGTAGAGAGGGGTTTCACCGTGTTAGCCAGGATGGTCTCAATCTCCTGACCTCATGATCCGCCCACGTCGGCCTCCCAAAGTGCTGGGATTACAGGCATGAGCCACCGCACCAGGCCATGAATTTTAATATCTTTGGCTATTCGTACAATACTGAAAAAAATCAGTTAGAAAAAACAATTCAGATGCACATTTCTAGTGAAGTGCATATGTGGATCTTTTCACGGGTACACATCTGAAGACATCATTATGTTTGGGGAGTTTTTCTGGCTATCTGATGTTTTTATGTTTTTTTCTGAGGTTAAAAATTAAACACATAAATGTAATTCTAAAGTTGACAGTATCAAAAAATTGGAAAAATTCTGAGGCTGAGTTTACAGATTTCTAAAACCGGATCAACTTGACTAAATTTAGTAACTTCAACAAGAAAAAAAATGAAGTTTATTTATTTGGTTTGTCTGGCAAAACAATATGTGTTTAAATAGTATTCTGTAAACAATGTTTAATCATCAAGCTATTACCATTATAAATATAGATCTATATTTTCAAAATACGCAGATACATACACACATAGTAGCTTAAAAAAAACTACAAGTATTTTTGTTTAGCAGATCAAAAGTTCCCACTAATGCTAGAAATTTGCAATGTCTAATAGAAGACTTTGAGTTTACTATTTTAAAAAGATTTTCCTTACTTTAATTAATTTTAGGATCTACTTCTTGATATAATGTTTCAAATATACTTGTTTTTTATTTATATATATATATATATATATATATATATTTGTTCAGAAAAGCCACTTTCACAGAAATCAAAGAACAACTGTAAGTTGGGATTATAAGAACAAAATCATTTTAAAGAACAAAACACAACTGTGATAGTAATTGAAAACTGAGCAACAGACGTCTTTTTTGATAAACAAAAGAAAGTACAACTTAAAGTTCCAGTTGATACAGCACCTCGATGCTTTGAAGCAAAAAGGTTTTGTTTTTAATGACTAGCATTTTTATAGCATTTCTGATAGTCACCTAATAATAGAAATACATCATTCTCATTGTCCTTTTTCATTTTGTCTTAATAGCAGTAAATTAATCTAACTGATCTATTTCTATAAATTGTATTCTTGCTATTAATTATAAATCTGAAGAAGAAAACATCAGAGTTACATATAAAATTCTTTAAAATGTTTCCACTTGATAATAAATATTCCCTTACCAAAAAAATTTGGGCCTGGGAGAATTTCATTTCTCGTTTTTTGATTGTGAGAAAATGCATGTGCATTTTTCTTCCTGTATTGATTTGAATAATAGAGATTCACTTATAATGTAAGCAATACTTTGACTTCTCTGGTAGGTAAGATCTAATGGCAAATTAAAAGCCACTTAAGAGATTACCATTAGCCCTGGTCAGAAAGAAGACAAATTAGTCCTTCCTCCCTCTCACTTCTCTCTCATACTCCATTCATGACTTCTGAGGCAGCCAGTAGTTCCAAGGATGGCCACAAAAACATCCCATCCCCCATGCTTGTCCTTCAGTGTGAGAGTGACATTCTTCCCATTGAGAAGTGGGGTCTCCACTTCTCAATGTGGAGTGGAGGAGAGACTGTCACTGCTTTTACAAATAGATTACAGTGGAAGTGACTTCCAAGGCTAGGTCATAAAAGTGATGCGGCCAAGCCTTGCTCTCTGGAATACTCTCTCTTTGAAGCTTTCAGCCACCATGAAAGCAGCCCACTGCCCTGAGGCCGCCCTGCTGGGAGCAGGCCCAAAGTGACCCATGTGAAGACACCACGTGGAGCTGTCTGAGATTACACAAAGAGAGAGAGAGGTGCTGGATCAGCCCCAGCTATTCCAGCCTCCCAAGCCCCACAGGAGAGACCCCCATGCCAGAACCACCCAACTCATCCCTTCCCCAGTTTCCTGACCTATGGAAATCGGAAGAGAGAATACAATGATCGTTGCTATTTCAAGCCACTAACTTTGGGAGTAATCTGCTGTGCAGCAGTGACATCAAGAACAAGCTCCAACTTTCTGGAACTTCCTCTTTCACTTGAAAAGAAATGCTTCGAATATTGCTGCTTCATGTCTGTTTAACTATCTTTTATTGTGAAACAGGGCCACCAAATCTAGGTCAAGAGTCCCCCTGGCCCAGCTGTTCCTCATCTGAAAGAGAAAAAAGAGAGGAGAACCCTGTGAAATGTCAGGCCACGTGGAGAGCAAAGGGAGAGATCAGTTACAGCCACCTTTCTCTGATGAGCTGCGGGCTAGCTAATTAAAGGCTTTTGCTGCCTAAACCGGAGAGGAGAAAGAAGGTAAAAGGCATGAGTACCAAACAACAGAATTGTTTTGAAATCCAAGCAATGTGGAGTCAGAAAGGCCCAGGAGTTAAAGAACAAGGAGTCCTTTCCTATTCCCTTTTTCCTATTAATAATGCATCTTCCGTTGCAAAAGTTATCAATACCCAGTGGCAGCAGCACACTGGGGTGCAAAGGTCTGCGTTTCATCACTGCACTTACAAGCTGTTTGACTTTGGGCAAGCCACTTAACTTCTTTTAGCCTCTACATTTTCATCATTGAAATGAAACCACCACACTTACTCTGTGAAGTGAAAGGAAACTGCACATGTATGTAGCATGCATAGCACAGAGCAGGTCTTCAGAAATGATGACTACTTCTCCATCTTTCTTTTCTGGTATTGGTTCTGCTGCTCATTAGCTGTGTGACTTTAGGAAACTGACTTAACCTCTCTGAGCTTTGGTTTAAACTGTGAAATGATGGGTTGATCTAAATAGCCTCTCAATCTCCTTATTTTCTTCCTTAGATTTCTGCAATCACCTCCTAACTTGTCTCTCCCTCTCTTGTCCCATCCTGTCCCAAACCATCCCGCACATGTTTCCAGGGCCACCTTGGTACTCAGCAAGGCAGCTCAGATTTCAAGGATAAGTCCCAAAACTCAGTACATGAGCCTCTTCATGGCGGGACTTGAAAGTCCCTCTGCAGCCTCAGCCTCAACATCCTTCTGTGACTCTCCCCCGCCCCAGCTGCACCAAACCACTCAGTCCCCCACCAGTGGCAAGCCCTCTAGTCCTTTGCCAGCCTCCTCCCCTTTGCCACATTGTTACCTTCCATTTCATCATCTAGCCTCAACTCAAGCAACGCCTTCCAGAAAGCCCTCTTTGACACTCCCAGGCAGGAGTCTGTTCTCCAGCTTTCTATGACAAAAACAGTCCAGTGAATGCTTCCAACCTAGAACTTAACATAATCATTGAAATGGCCCTTCTGTTTCTTCCAGCTCAGTTTTAACCTCCCTGAGGGCAGGGACTTGTCCATCTTTCATCTCATTATCCTCAACACCACAGGAACACAAAAATAAAGGTTTGTTGGACACAGAATGCTGAGCAAACAACACACTTAACCGCTGTTTTGCCTATGTTCAGAAATTCACACCACTTCAGCTCCTTGAGGGGTTAACAGACTTTGGCCATCCTAACTTGCATCGGCTGATGAGAAAAATCTTCAAAATGCAGCACCTGAATGTGTTCCTTTTAAGTCATCATTGTACAATCGATAAGTTTTGGTAAAAGATTTTTTGAAAGACCAAAAATATGGTGTTTTATTTTTCTTCCTTATATTCTGGAGTTTGAATTTCAAATTCACATCCAGAATCAGCTTTGTGTCTTAAAGGACAAAACTCCATGAACAAAAGCACACAGATAATTTTCTAGCATGGAAAAGGCTGAGAATGAATCTGGAGGGGAAACGGAAAAACAGACAGGGTAGGAGGGGGCGTCCCACACCTGAGAGCTGGACAGGGCTGGCAGAATGAAGGAGGCAGCTGGAAGGCAAACCAGTAGGGACAATGGACTCAGCCTCTTGGGGATCACTCCCAGGGGAGCTTATTCCATTCCTCAAGTCCTGATTCCTGCAGCCCCCTGTTCCAAACCTACCCGCCTTGCAGACCCACACCTTTTGTCTTGCTTCTTTCCCTCCCCACACCCAACCCTGGCGTTGTGTTCCCATCACCCGCTATTCAAAAAGACAAAGTGGGCAAGAGTCCAGACCTTTGCTCTGAATGACTTGAGTTTCAGTTCATCTCTGACATATACTTGCCACATGCCCTTGAGCCAACCTTGAGCTTTAACCTCTTTGAGCCCCAATTTTCCCACCTGTAAAATCCAGTTTATATACCAGCACGAGGCTATAATATATAGGTATTAACTGAGATGATCTGGGCAAACTGTTTAGCATAGTATGGTAGTCAGCTCAGGATGCCATAACAAAATCCCATAGACTTAGTGCTTAAATACCAGAAATTTGCCTTCTCACAGTTCTGGAAGCCACAAGTCCAAGATTAAGGTTTGGTTTCTTCTGACGCCTCTCTCCTTGGCTTGCAGATGGCTACCTTCTCACTGGATCCTCACATGGTCACCCCTCGGTCTCTGTGTGTCAGGGTTCTAATCTCTTCTTAAAAGGACACCGATCATATTGGATTGGAGCCCACACATATGACCTCATTTGACCTTAACTACCTCTTTAATGGCCCTATCTCCAAATACATTCCAAGGTACTGGGGATTTAGGAATTCAATGTACAAACTTGGAGAGGGCATAATTTAGCCCATAACACATAGTAAGCACTTATGCTGTGGTACTTACCAAAACCTGCCTTGTCAGTTACAATGCTGATGTCCTTTTACTAAATTCTAAGTGCTGTGGGCTGACAGGAGGGCTTGGTCTTTTTTATTCTTTCTTATTGATGATCACCCAGGCCCTATCTGGTCCTCGGCCCTGGCTGAAGCAGCATCTCCTCCTGCCTCCTGCTGCTGCCTCCACCATGAGCTCCACTCCTAGCCTCCAATGGCCTTGGGTCTTCTCAGAGGTCATTTCTTCTGGCTGGACGGCTCTGTTCCTCCTCTGGCCTCTCCTGGTCTCTTTCTGGATGTGAACCAGGCCCTCCACGCCCTCTGCATAGCCCCACAAGGCTGTCAGCTCCACCCAGGCGAGGACTCTTGTCTGTTTCTTCCCTGACATATCCTCAGCCCCAACACAGTTGCTGATACTTAGTTGATCTTCCTTTGGGGAACATTGCTAGAGTCAGCAATGACACCGTTCTCTGAGCTAGGCCTTGCCTGGTTCTTTGTAAGGAACAATCAGATGGACATCTCAGGACACCACTGCATCACAAGCTCTTTCATTGTGTAGCCAACAGGCTAAACAGTGTTCAGAAATGATCCACAGAGCTTTCAGCCTTCCAAGAGTATGACTTTATTTATTTTTCCAGTGTCCAAGCAGTCCAGAAAAGTCACACCCACTCCCTGGGGTGGATGCGGAGCTGAGGCCACATCCCCACAGCCAAGCCCTGCTGGCCCAATCTGGAAGCTGCTTCAAAAAAGAAAGATATTCTCATATTCTGACTCTTGGTGTTACCTCCTCAGAGCAGAAATGACGACCTATGGGAGTCTGATCATAATTCTATTACCCCATAATTCTATTACCCCATCTGGGATAGGTACAATGGCAGGCTTTCTCTATTGAATAGACATTAAAATAGCATAAGCTTTGGACAGATTCCTCACAAGAATCTGACAATTATCACATGTGCACTCTCCTTTCTCAATACACTGACTCCATCTCCTGGAAGGCAGGCCACTGATCTTGCTGTAAGTTACCCAAAAATAGTGGACAGTAGTCACAATTTGTTCATCTCATTTGGTCCTCACAAAAAAGAGGGGAAGCCTCATTAATTGTGTAATGAATGTTAGGAGAGCTCCAGCATCCTAAAGGGGAATTTGAAAAAAAGGTCTGTCAGAAAGCATGCAGTATGTAGGCCAGGTGCAGTGGCTCATGCCTATAATCCCAGCACTTTGGGAGGCTGAGGTGAGCGGATCACTTGATGTCAGGAGTTCGAGACCACCCTGGCCAACAGGGCAAAAACCGGTCTCTACTAAAAATACAAAAATTAGCCAGGTGTAATGGCATATGCCTATAATCCCAACTACTCAGGAGGCTGAGACAGGAGAATCACTTGAACCAGGGAGGCAGAGGTTGTAGTGAGCTGAGATCGCGCCATTGCATTCCAGCCTGGGCGATAGAGCGAAAATCCGTCTTAGAAAAAAGAAAAAGAAAGAAAGAAAAAAAGAAAAGAAAAAAAAAAGCATGCAGTATGTATTTTAGAAGGAAAGAAGGAAAAAGAGGATGAGGGAGGGAGATGGGAAAGAGGAAGAAATGAGGGAGGGAGGGAGGGAAGGAGGAGGGGATGGAGGGAGAGAGGGAAGAAGAGATGAATGAAGGAAGAAAGAGGGAGGGTGGCCAGGTGCGCTGGCTCATGCCTGGTAATTCTAGCACTTTGGGAGGCCAAGGCGGGTGGGTCACTTGAGCCCAGGAGTTCGAGACCAGCCTGGGCAACATGGTGAAACCCCATCTCTATTAAAAATACAAAAAAATTAGCAGGGCTTGGTGGCAGGCGCCTGTGATCCCAGCTACTCAGGAAGCTGTGGTATGAGAATCGCAGGAGAATGGAGAATTGCTTGAACCCCTGGAGGCGGAGGTTGCAGAATGCACCACTGCACTCCAGCCTGGGCGACAGAGTGAGACTCTTGTCTCAGAAAAAAAAGAAAAACAAAAACAAAAGAGGGAGGGCAAAGGCGAAGAGGGAAGGAAAAATGGAGGAAGAAAAGAAGAAAGGAAAGGTCATATTCCCCAGAGCCTTTCCACAGTACTTTAAACATAGTAGGTACTTAGTAAGTATTTATGGAATTGAACTGAACTGCTCAGGTATCTGTAATACCATTTTCTCAACTCCAGCCTCACTTTCTAAGCATTTTTTCTAGAGAGAGGTAAATAGAAAAAGAAAGCATTCATTCCACCAGTTCTATGCCCTTCACCCCACGCATTGGGCCTGGCCATGGGCCAGGCCTGTCCCTGCAAGGACAGGACAAACTGATCCATGTCCTGTCTCAAAGCTGGTTTCCTGGCAGGACTGTAACTCAACATTCTGGGAAATACAAATATCCCTGGTAGGTAACTTACTCTTGAGTTGAAGCCGTTGGTTTCTATTCATAAACAAAGTAATGAGTGAGCAGTTGCTAGACTCTTTTTTTTGTCTGTTTGTTAAAAGGAAGGCCATAAGATTGCAAAGCCAAATGCAAACAGAACAGAGGTATAAATAAACAGCCGCTCTGGTGAGTGCCAGGAAAGAGCTTAGCGTGACTAAAGGAGAAAATGTAACAGGTAAACTTCCTCCTAGCATTTCTTATGCAGCAGGAATCAATTCCTCGAAATAGCCATACTCACTGTATCCTTTTCCCAATACTGAGACAAGCCTTGGCCACACCATTACCAGGCACCTGGGGAAAACAAACCCAAGGGACCCTGCCTTCCTGGGAGAATTGAACATTCTGTGAAAGTGACATTTCAGGGATGCAACAATTTCTACACCTTCTATTTGCATGAGTGTCTATTTGCTTCTATCTTTCCTAAATAATATAACCATGAAAATCCATATTTGCAGAATGCATAATAAATTATTAGGGCTACCAAAATCCTTTCCAAATCAATCCTGGACTAGGGGCACTAACCTGCCAATGATCAGGGTTAAGAAAATCATGCAGTACAGGAAACAGAAGACTGGGCCATAGGTTTGTTTCATGATTGCTGGTCTTCACTTTGATCTGCACATGCTCATTTATCACCTTCCACCATACTTCCAGCTTAAGTAAAATGGGGATTGCTTACTTAGCTGGGGAGAGCAAGAGTCGTAAAACAGTGTTTACAAAGATGTGACCCGAGTGAACAGAAAACTGAAAATATTTACCAAAGGATGCTAAGTGTGTCTTAGGAGAAGAATGTTGTGCTAACGTTTTTGAGGTCACTATTCTTTACAATTTTTTCTAACTATAAATTATGTATGTATAAAATCTGTATATTCATTATAGAAATGTTAAAAATAAAGAAAATTAAAATCCTCTTTGATGCCACTAGCCAGAGATAATCAGTATCAATATTTTGGTATATGTTCTTTGATTCTGCTTTCTATAGATATTTATATACCGTTTTTATTTTCATAAAATTGGAACCTATTGCTTCAATAATTTACTTTTTTCACTCATTAATTGTAAACATTTTCTCATGTTATTAAACATTTTCCAGTAACACTTGGAGGGAGGGGAGAGGTCTTTGCAAATTTAATAGATGAAAAGAAGTATATCAATTTAATTTCCTAGTTTACTATGGAAGTTAAATAAGAGATATTTGATAATTTTCAAATTCTTTAAGTTCAACTTCAACAGACTGAGAGAAAATTAGAGGCAAAGGGCATAGCGCTGAAACCTGAAAGCAAGCATAATTAATAAAATATAAGAACCCAGATGAAAGCTAATAGCCATGATTTATATCCTTAAAGGGGAAAACTTGGTAAATTTATGTAAGATTGTATTATATATGGATTTAAAATTAAGACATAGAAAAAAGTCATTGGTTTACTGGTATTAGAAGTAACAATGTCATCTGTCATTTCAGGGTCACCATTTTCTTTGACAGAAAATGAGAACAGTCACTTGAAATACTAAAAAGTGCTAACGAGTATGTCTTCAATAAACACAAAATATAGTGAAAATTCCAAGTATTTATGACATAAATTATATGAAAATAAGAATATTAATATGTGTCTACCATAAAAGGATATACACAAAAATAAAAGCCAATTTCGAGCAAGGTAAATATTCACAGAGAGGAGGAAAACGATGAAGTATTATTTGCATAATCTAGATACATTGCTCTTAATTCAACAAGTATAAATTTATATCTTTAAAATCATGACAAAGTGCATATTTTATCGATTAGCATAATAGATCCCTATAGTTATATGACTATAGTGTACCTGATGAAAATATATATGAATGCAAACGTCCTTGAAGATAAATGCAAAAACAAGTACTGTACTTGGATTATTCTTCATTCCACAATATTCACTTGAAAAAAAAAAAGAGCCAGACTAATGAAATGAAAGCTGATTTAAATGTACAGCGTGCGTTTCCAGCTGCACCTGCTCTGATGCCCACCGAGGCAAATGTAAGAGACAGAAAGAACCCACCCAGCGGGGCTTTCTCTGCACACCGTACCCCTCCCTCTCTCCAGGGGAACTAAACATTCGCTTTTGTCCAAACCCAAAGGCTAATAAGAGCTGGTAACAGCCAACAAGCGACAGACACAAAAGCGACCTTCGCCACACCTGGATATCTCTGATGCTCGCTATGGGCCTATGGGTGGACTGGGTCCACGTCGCAGACAACCAATGGCCTTTTTAGCAGCAAGAGGAAGAGGAGGAAGTCCCTGAACTTAGTGCGTTTTGCATTTTGGGGTGCCCTGGTGGGCGTGACTGAGAACTACCACCTGGGGAAAAAAACGCGCAAAATTCCAGAAACAGCAATCCCAGCCCTAAAAGGTCAAGAAAGTGCTTTTGGCCCCCAAACTCTGAAAACGCCAGACCACAAGCCGAGCCACCCCCCCGCCCCCCGGCCTCTGCGGCCAACCCCGCTAGCCAGGGAGCCCCGGGCCGCTCGGCCGCGCATGCGCCTCGGCGGCCCTGGCTGGGCGTGGGAGCCGCGTGGCCCGAGCGCGCACAGTACCAGCTTGTCCATGGCGCTGTGCTGCGGTGTTCCGCTGGGACTCAGCGCTCCCCCAGTGCAGGGAGGACCCCGCCGCAGCCGCCGCGCCCTGCCCGCGTCTGCTCTCCGGAGTCCGCTCAGGCCGCCCGGCTCTCCGGCTGTTTGCTGCTCCTGCCGTTGCCATAGCGACGGGCAATGCTCCGCCTGGGCCTGGCCACCGCCCCTCGCGCGGCGCGGCGCGGCGCTTCCCGGGTTCCGGCTCCGGAGCTACTTGCACGCTCCGAGCCGGCTCCGGTTCCGGGGAAGCCCAGAGCTTCCGGCCTGCCACGGGGCCGCAGATGCCGTTTCTTTACTATTTTCCGTCAGATTTCTCTTAGCTCTCCCCTGATTGTTTAGCATTTGTTTGAATGCGGAATTCTGAGTGTTTCTAGCTTTAAAAGGAAAAAATAATTCAAAATAAATTTAGAAGATTTCAACATTAATTCGCACAGTCTTGATTATTAGTCTTAGACTGTAAGTTTTAGATTCTTCTCATTGCTTCCGTGTCTGGTACCTTCACAGCTATTTCTCCAGCTAAGACCTCCATAGAAACGTTTAACTTTGAGTTTTAATCTATAGGTAATAAAGATAACTTTCTAAATACTGTACACCCATCAGAATAATACTTCATTGGCATGTATGAATTCCAAGGAAATTTGCCTTAAAACACTTTCCAAAGAAATTTGAATAGAAATATTTCGTATCTGCAAAATCTTTCTCATCTGGGCCAGCACTGTCCGATAGAAATATAATGCCTGACACATGTGAGAGTTTGTTTTTAGGAGCCATATTTTAAAAAGTAAAAGAAGCAGGTGAAATTAATTTTAATAGTATGTTTCAGTTTCTTCATTCATTAATGAATAAAGTCATTACTATGTTTCAGCCAAAATATTATTTCAATATGCTACCAATATAAAAATGATTCAT
Organism: Hylobates moloch; assembly: GCF_009828535.3. NCBI lineage: Eukaryota > Metazoa > Chordata > Mammalia > Primates > Hylobatidae > Hylobates > Hylobates moloch. The sequence continues at coordinate 12,921,517 of NW_026652292.1, forward strand.
GAGACAGTTTACATTCTTTTATCATACTAGTGCTCGAAATCTGATGTGTATTTTACACATACAGCACATCTCAATTTGGACTAGCCACATTTCAAGTGCTCAATGGCCAGTGTGACTGGTGGCTACTGTATTGGTCAGAGCAGATCCACTAGGTCAGCGCTTCCCAAACTTTTTGGCACCAGGGATTGGTTTCGTGAAAGACAGTTTTTCCACAGATGGGGCAGGGGGTGGTTTCCGGATGATTCAATCACATTACATTTATTGTGCACTTTATTTCTATTATTATTGTATTGTAATATATAATGAAATAATTATACAACTCACCATAATGTAGAATCAGTGGGAGTCCTGATCTTGTTTTCCTGCAACTAGATGGTCCCATCTGGGGGTGATGGGAGACAGTGACCAATCATCAGGCATTAGATTCTCGTAGGAGTGTGCAACCTAGATCTCTCCCATGGGCGGTTCACAATAGCATTGGTGTTCCTATAAGACTCTAATGCCCTAGCTGATCTGACAGGAGGTGGAGCTCAGGCAGTAATGTGAGTGATGGGGAGCACCTGTAAGTACAGATGAAGCTTCTTTGGCTTATCTGCCTCTCACCGCCTGCGATGAGGTCTGGTTCCTTAACAGACCATGGACCTGGGTTGGGAGCCCCTGCACTAGATAGACTATGAATTCTAGGAAGACCAGCCCCAGATCTCCATGAGGCGGGGAGGATTTCATCTCCTTGGCAGGCCTACTAAAACCTGATTAACTTTTTTTTTTTTTTTTTTAACTGGGTTTTGCTCTTGTTGCCCAGGCTGGAGTGCAATGGCCAAGTCTTGGCTCACTGCAAACTCTGCCTCCAGGTTAAAGCAATTCTCCTGCTTCAGCCTCCCAAGTAGCTGAGATTACAGGCACCTGCCACCACGCCCGGCTAATTTTTTTTTTTTTTTAGTACAGATGGGTTTTCACCATGTTGGCCAGGCTCGTCTCGAACTCCTGACCTCAGTTGATCCGCCCTCATCCGCCTCCCAAAGTGCTGGGATTACAGGCGTGAGCCACTGTGCCCAGGATTTTTTTTTTTAATTGAGACAGAGTCTCGCTCTGTCACCCAGGCTGGAGTGCAGTGGCACCATCTTGGCTCACTGCCACCTTCACCTCCTGTATTCAAGTGATTCTCCTGCTTTCAGCAGACAGCTGGAATGTCATTTCTACTTTTCTCAGTTTCTGAAAAGAAAGCCGGGATTACAGGCACACGCCACAGCGCCCGGCTGATTTTTGTATTTTTAGTAGAGACGGTTTTTCGCCATGTTGGCCAGGCTGGTCTTGAACACCTGACCTTAGGTGATCCCTCCGCCTCCCAAAGTGCTGAGATTACAGGTGTGAGCAACTGTGCTGGGCCCTGATTAACTCTTGAACAAGTGTTCCCATTCTTACCAGAGGGGGAAAAATTCTTAAGTGGCAAAAACACTTTTCAGAAACTGAGAAAAGTAGAAATGACAGTCCAGCCGTCTGCTTTTGTAGACAGTTTGTGTAACTTTGCCTACAAAGGGTATCTTTGCCCCGTGATACCTCTCGTGATAGCCTGAAGAGGAAGCCAGCCAGGACTCAAGGTCGCTGGGCTTCTTGCTGCTGTCAGGGAATGCACAGTGTCATTGTCCTGCCTCCCTCAGTAGAATATCATCAGAGTTCTGTGTAACCCTCATAATCACCTTAGAAGGTTTTAGAACCAGGCCCTCAAGAAAACAGTGTTTGTTTTAACAGAGGTAAAAACTCTGCTTGGTCAAAGTATGCAGCTTCAAGGGAAAAGTCTGTCCATAGAGGCAGGTCTAAGGAGGGGACGTGTGAGCTAATACTTGTCTAGGTAATTTTATGTATTAACTCATTTTATCTTAAAACATCTTCTGAACTTGGCCATTATCATCAGTGCCCCTACGTATTACAGATGAGACACAGAGAAAGATGAAGTGGCCTCCCTGAGGCTACATAAGCAGAAGAGTAGAAGGAGCTGGGAGCCCTGGTTCCACCTCGTGCGTCTGGACTCTATTGAGATGACAGACAGTACTGAAGGTGGGCGGTGGGGCGGGCGTCGAGGGAGGGGCATCTTCAGGGAAGCTTCTGTGTTGGGCGCTTCTATGCTGACAGGAGTCTTTCTGATTTCAGAAAAAGACCGGGGGTAAAGCTGGGCTAATACAATCTTACAGTTCCCTGTGCCTTTTTAGGCAAGATGTGATCTACACACTTTTATCTTTGATGTTCCCTTCCTTCTAAAAGTCCTTTGCTCCCCGAAAGATGTATGCTGTTTAGGATCCCCAAGCTAGAGTGGACTTCCTTGGGTCTGGCCTGGGTTTCAGAGCTTCCCCAGCCATCCTGGTCTACCATTAATACTTAACAACTCCTTCCCCCGGGCACTACCCCCATAGGACCCCCTTGTGGCTTTCCTGCTAATATTATAGATTAATTTCTGCAGCGAGAAATTGTTGGTCAGAACAAGATAGCTGGCTCAGGGGGCTCTCACACCCTTCCTACAGCTATACTCGTAAACTTGACCTTCTGGAGATGGAGTCAGCTCAGTGATGGGAAGCTTGAGTGAGATGACTGGCTGGTGGGGAAGATGCTGGAGGTGAAGGAGCTTGCAGGCTCCTTTGATCTTGCCTGTCCAGACTATGGCTGGAAATGATCCTATCATTGAAGGAATTAGATTAAACTGCTTCAGGAAATAATTCCATTTATTTCTTTTCCTAAAAACAATTTTTTTTTTTTTTTTTGAGATGGAAACTTGCTCTGTCGCCCAGGCTGGAGTGCAGTGAGGCAATCTCAGCTCACTGCAACCTCTGCCTCCTGGGTTCAAGCGATTCTCTTGTCTCAGCCTCCCGAGTAGCTGGGACTACAGGCATGTGCCACCATACCTGGCTAATTTTTGTATTTTTAGTGGAGACGGGGTTTCACCATGTTGGCCAGGCTGGTCTTGAACTCCTGACCTCAAGTGATCTACCAGCCTTGGCCTCCCAAAGTGCTGGGATTACAGGCCTAAGCCACCATGCCCAGCCTCCGAAGAAAATTTTAACGTCAGCCTCAATCCAAAACCTCCACTCAACTGGTGTTTTAACAAGAGATTTATCCTTGGTGCCCTCATTGCCTCACACACAGTGGGTGCTCAGAAACAACTCTTGAATTTTAGAAGACTAAATAATTGGATACATGATGATTTCTTGTCCACTCACATAGACATGAAAACTAATCACAGAGAAGTATGAAATTTCAAATCTAAGAATAACCAATTGAGATTATGTTTTATTTTATAGAAAAGACTATAACTTTATGAGGCCAAGTGCAGTGGCTCACGCCTGTAATCCCGGCACTTTGGGAGGCTGAGGCAGGTGGACCACGAGGTCAGAAGTTCAAAACCAGCCTGGCCAACATGGGGAAACCATGTCTCTACTAAAAACACAAAAATTAGTCAGGTGTGGTGGCGCATGCCTGTAATCCCAGCTACTCAGGAGACTGAGGCAGGAGAATTGCTTGAACCCAGGAGGTGGAGGTTGCAGTGAGCCGAGATCATGCCATTGCACTCCAGCCTGGGTGATAGAGCAGGACTCCATCTCAGAAAAAAAAAAAAAGAAAAGAAAGAAAGAAAAAGAAAAGATGATCATTTTATTAAAAAGAGAACAAGGACTGATTCACTGGAGGCCACATAGCTATTTATTGACTGAAACAGGACTAGAAACCAAGTTTTCTTTCTGTGCTGTGTTTTAATACATTTTAATGCTTAAAAAGTATACCTTTCATTCTCTAGGTCTGATTTTCAGGATTACAGAGCTTTACAGTGCTCTCTTAGCTCACTACCGCTCCATGCAATTCATCATTTTTGCCCATTATTACAATCATATAATAGTAACCTCTTTCTATTTTGCAGAAGAGAGACAGACTTTACTAAATAAAATTTTATTGACTGTTTTACTTTTCATAATTTTGGGGGAAAACTTTTGTTGCCTGCCATAAACTGTAGGCTAGCAAGTGTCAACATACAATGAAGGAATTAATCAGTTCAAAAATCAATACTAATTCACGTGATAAACTTGGCAGTAGCAGAAGTCACTGTTTGTTGGCTCATCCATCCCCGTTTCAATGTCTTTGCCTGCCTCTAGCAGAGCAACAGGAAACTGTCAATATTTCCCGGCCACCCTCATAGCTATGGGTGGTGCTATGACATGATTCTGGCTTAAGTGACAGTCTACTAGGGCCCCTGGGAATCCTTTTGCTTTCCTGATGAAAGAGGCAGACCCAGTTGTCTCTTTCACACCTTCTTCCAGCTGGAACTTGGCCCTGATGCCTGGAACTGTTGCAGTCAGCCGTATTATAACCATGAGGGCATAACCATTCAAATTACAGAAATGATAGCCTTGACATCTCTGAACCTCTGAACCAACAATAACAGGTGTCTCTCCCAAACCCACTTGTTACTTGGGGAAACTGAATCCCTGTCTATTTAAAGCATTGTCAATTGTGTTTTCTTTTGCCTAAAACTAAAAGCATTCCTAATCAACACAGCAATTGTCAACTATTCTCAGATATTTTTCTGGGTCGATTTTATTTTATAAATGTAAGACTTTTAAGTTGTGTAAGCAGAGGTTCATTTCACCACCATCCCAACCTTACGGGAGGAGGGGTGGCATGAGTTAAACAATCAGTGAATAAAATCTCAAATTGGTTTGGCTCAGGTCCACCCAAGGACAGATGCTGGGTGAGGGGCATCTCTTCCCCTCCATGACTGCCCCCAGCTCCCTGGGTGTCCAGAATCCCACTCTCTGCTTTGGAGGTAGGGAATAAGATGGCTTACAAGTGTCCTTGGATGTTGAATCAGGAATGTCTACCCCATGTCAATAAGATGAGCTTGCAAAGTCTCCAGGCACAGGCAGGTGTCAGTGCTGTATGAGCAGATACCCAGACATTGGCCCTCCTTGGGATGCTTTTGCCTGATGGTGATGAGCAGGGCTGCAGGCAGGCTCCCCTCCTCATTCACAGATGCTCCTTTAAGGATCTGTGGCTGACGATGGACAGCACTCACTCCTTGCAGGCACCCTTTTCCTGACGGTCATTGTGGTCCACAAGCCCATGGGTAGCATCTTCAGGTCCCTTTAGCCACTTGGCTGCTCGGTCTGCTCCTCCCAGTCTCTCCCAGCCCTGCTTTCCTGCTGATAACAGCTAAGAACTCCATGACGTGTGCCATGGCATCTAGGCTGCTACTGCCATGCTGCCTTCCACAGACGAGTGGTACCAAAAGGCACCGTAGTGGATATTTGTCCCCTTTAGCTGACTGCCATCCAAATCCCCTCCCGTACTTGCAGAATTTCCTCCCAAGCAGAGCCCTCTATCCCCCATAGAAACTAAAAGTACCAAGTCCTTTCCCAGGCACACTTACACCTAGGACATCATCATGTGACCCAGACGTGACTAATCAAATCCACCCACCTTGGACATGAGTCAGGAGCTGGTGACCCCAAAACACGCGACAGTAGAGAGTATATTCCGACAGAGGTGGCAGTAGCAACAGTGGCATTGAGTTTGTAAGGGCAGCTGGGGCAGCAGTAGCCTCTAAGTCACGTGTCCAGGAGCCAGTATGGCTTGTAGCAATGTCCTCAGCACACTGGTTTCATGGCAGGATGTTTGACTGTGCTCTTGGGTGCAAATGACATATCCACCTGGCCGTCTTCCAAGCCTCACCATTCAACATTATCAACTATTCTGAGCTACCTGATATCCTTTTAATAAATTCTTTTTTTTTTTTGCTTCAATCACTGATGGTCAACGTCTATTTTTTGCAATTAAGAATCCTGATGCATTTGCTTTTGGCAATTTCATTGTAAAATCTTTGTCCATGCCTATGTACTGAATGGTATTGCCTAGATTTTCTTCTAGGGTTTTTATGGTTTGGGGTTTTACATTTAAGTCTTTACTCCATCTTGAGTTAATATTTGTATAAGGTGTCAGGAAGAGGTCCAGTTTCAGTTTTCTGCATATGGCTAGTCAGCTTTCCCAGCACCATTCATTAAATAGGAAATTATTTCCCTATTGCTTGTTTTTGTCAGGTTTGTAGAAGATCAGATGGTTGTAGATATGTGGTCTTATTTCTGAGATCTCTATTCTGTTCCATTGGTATATGTGTCTGTTTTGGTACCAGTACCATGCTGTTTTGCTTACTGTAGCCTTGTAGTATAGTTTGAAGTCAGGTAGTGTGATGCCTCCAGCTCTGTTCTTTTTGCTTAGGATTGTCTTGGCTATACGGGCTCTTTTTTTGGTTCCATATGAATTTTAAATTTGTTTTTTCTAATTCTGTAAAGAATGTCAATGGTAGTTTGATGGAAATGTATTGAATCTATAAATTACTTTGGGCAGTATGGCCATTTTCATTATACTGATTCTTCCTATCTAAAAGGATGGAATGTTTTTCCATTTATTTCTGTCCTCTCTTATTTCCTTGAGCAGTGGTTTGTAGTTCTCCTTGAAGAGGTCCTTCACATCCCTTGTTAGCTGTAGTCCTAGGTATTTTTTATTTTCTTTGTAGCAATCGTGAATGGGAGTTCATTCATGATTTGGCTCTCTGCTTGTCTATTATTGGAATAGAATAATAGAAGCATCAGGAATGCTTCTGATTTTTGCACATTGATTTTGTATCCTGAGACTTTGCTGAAGTTGCTTATCAGCTTAAGGAGCTTTTGAGATCGTGTCCTTTGCAAGGACATGGATGAAGCTGGAAACTATCATTCTCAGCCAACTAACACAGGAACAAAGAACCAAACACTGGGTGTCCTCTCATAACTGAGAGCTGAACAATGAGAACACGTGGAAACAGGGAGGGGAACAACACACACCCGAGCCTGTTGGGGGGCGGGAAGGGAGAGCATCAGGAAAAATGGCTAACGTACGTGGGGCTTAATGTGCTGTATGTGATGGGTTGATGGGTGCAGAAAACCACCATGGCACACGCGTACCTATGTAACAAACCTGCACATTCTGCACCTGTATCCCAGAACTTAAAATAAAATAAAATAAAATAAAAATTTTTTTTTTTTTTTGAGACGGAGTCTCGCTCTGTCACCCAGGCTGGGGTGCAGTGGCGCAATCTCGGCTCACTGCAAGCTCCGCCTCCCAGGTTCACGCCATTCTCCTGCCTCAGCCTCTCCGAGTAGCTGGGACTACAGGTGCCCGCCACCACACCCGGCTAATTTTTTTGTATTTTTAGTAGAGGCGGGGTTTCACCGTGGTCTCGATCTCCTGACCTCGTGATCCGCCCGCCTCGGCCTCCCAAAGTGCTGGGATTACAAGCGTGAGCCACCGCGCCCGGCCTTAATTTTTAAAAAAAGAAGAATCCTGATGGATACAGCCACACATTTGATATTACAAGGCTGTTAAGCAGTGTTTGTGTAATGTACTTTGTAAAAGTTTGGGAATGCTAATTAACAAAATGAATTATGAAAATAGAGAAGGAGAGATGTAAGCTAGCATAGTATACATAACCTTCGCAGAATTGGGGAGCAAATTTTAAAAGTTAAGCTCTTCAAAGGGAGTCTCTTTGTAGGGAGGAGGAAGGTGGTTTCCTAGTTCCTAGCCTTGTTTACCAGTCACAAAGATGTGTTATTATTTAGGGTTTGGCCAGAGAAACAGATTCAGTAAGATATATATGTATGCATACATGTATGTGGGCATGCACACACACACACGTACAAACCCATATATGCAAACTGTATATATTTTATATGTGAGGAGATCTATTTCAAGGAATTGGCTTACACAATTGTGTGGGTTGGCAAGTTGGAAATCTGTAGAGCAGGCTGGAAACTTGTGCAGGAGCTGAAGCTGCAGCCCACAGGCAATATTGCTGCTTCTTCAGGGAGATTCAGTTTTTATCTTAAAGCCTTTAGACAATGACTACTTGCTGACAGCATTCTGCTACAAAACAAACATAAGAGAGATATAGTTTAAAGTGCTGTTATTTGCAAAATATTATTAATAAAAATGCTTTTATAATTAAAACTTAGACTCCAGCAAAAATAAAATCTTATGACATAGAAAGCTAAGCACAGAAGATGAATCCTTTTTTTATCCATCTGAGAAAACATAAAACTGCCACAGAAGGATTAAGCTAAAAAGGACCCTACCAAAAAGAAACCCCAAAGGCTTTTCCACTGGACCTTATATTTGTAGAATCATGGCTTACCAAAATATTTCTATCTAAAATGGAGAAAATACTACCAACAAAAATAGTGTCTGGACCTCAATATCTAATAGTAAAATTTAACAAGCAGTTTTGGGTTTACAATTACAGTAAATGCTAACCATGTAATACATATAATAAAATTGCATTTACTTCTGCCAAGGTGCAATGTTCTAATAAAAATAATAAAGCTGGGTGGGTGGGGTGGCTCACACCTCTAATCCCAGCACTTTGTGAAGCCAAAATGGGAAGATTGCCTGAGCCCAGGAGTTCAAGACCAGCCTGGGCAACATAGTAAGACCTTGTCTCTACAAAAAAAAATTTTTAATTAGCCAGGTGTAGTGTTTCATGCCTGTGGTCCTAGCTACCTGGGAGCCTGAGGTGGGAGGATCACTTGAGCCCAGGAGGTCGAGGCTGCAGAGAGCCATGATCACATCCTTCCCCTCCAGCTTGGGCAACAGAGCAAGACCCTGTCTAAAAATAAATAAATAAAAACAATAATAATAATAAAGCTTCATAAAGTGGATTTGCTGTTTTATCAAAACAATATTTTCCACCTATATCAGAATGTAGCCAATTCATTCTTAAATGATTGGAAAAAATTAATGGTGAATAATAATCTGTCCAAGAAATGGCTGCTTTCTGGCACTTGGATGACCTTACTAATAATTTTTAATATTGAAGTGTTAAAGCAATTTCTCAGCCAATTGAAAAAAACATGTGTCAAAGTTTTTTTCTGAATCCTCCACAGAGAAGAAGCAACCAATTCAAAGATGTCCATTTTGTTAGACATCTTAGAAAAAAAGAAAAGAGAAAAAAAGAAGCAAGTAAAGAAAAATTTTCCAAACTTGGAAATAAGAAAGAAGGAAGCTTGTGTGACTTTTGAGTCTTAGAGTGGAGCATTATTAATTATCCCATCCAAAGATGATTTAATTCTTTAAGGGAATGTACCTTTGAATGAGTATTTATCACTGACTAGGTCACAGACTCTGTGAAGTTATAGGGTAACTTGTAGATTTCTGTTCAGTAAACATGAAAATGATGTCTGTCTGGGCGCAAAGATAATCATGGATGTGGTACTCTGTGCCTGTAGTGACTCAGGAGGCTGAGGTGGGAAGACCATCTGACTCCAGGAGTTCAAGGCCCGCCTAGGCAACATGGTGAAATCTCGTCTCAAAATATATACACATTATATATATATGTATATATGATAATCACAAGAGTTACTATTTTATTGTCATGGGGGACATTAACCAGTTTGATAGCTATCTTTGCACTCTTCACTGATAATAAATACTTCAGAATGTTCTCTAATTCTTAAGCCAGATGGATCTCTTGTTAATGAGTTGAAAAAATGTTGACATATGCTGTTTTATATTTATATGAGAATCATGCTTTAAAATTTTTTAATGATACTTTGATATGATATGGTATCAACTATGCCTGGTAACATCAGACTTCTCAAAAGGCAGATGGTCAGTTGGGTGGGTAGGTAGATAACTTTCCAAATGGATTATTTAACCTTCTTCAAGTGTGTCAGACTACTGCTCAGAAATGCTAATTTCTTCCCAAGAAGAGTTATAAATTGTGGCAAAAAATTTCTATAGCAGACCTTGTTTGGGACAGTTTTCTTTCTCAGTTGCCATTTTGAATTTGGAAAACATTATGTATGCCATCTACCACCAATTGACAAAAATAACCATAGAATTACACTCTATCACAGGATTACACTGGGGGAGGAATATCAGAAAGAAAATATGCCAGAGAATTCCTAAAATTGGGCACTTGAAAAATGTTTCCTGCCAATGAAGAGGAGGCTTTGTCACATGCCTCTACATGCTTCCTAATCTATAGTCTCCTTTCTGAGAACACAAGCCAGAAAGGGAAAGTGAATTTCAAAACGCCTCATCTTTGTCAAGCTGCTTTGATGAAAAGTAACAGAAACTCATTCAAATTGTCGGAAGGAAAGAGAATGAGGTACAGGGAAGATGTAGGAAGAATCACAAAGAAGGGTGGGAGGAATAGCATGGCTGGCCACAAGCATCCAGCCAGCACCTCTCAGTGGCCCCAGTATGACCCCTTCCTAATCCCTGCTTCTCTCTGCATAACTCTCCCTGCAGACCTTGGCTTCTGCATGCACACAGCAGAAGGTTGCTACCCCACGACATCCAAGTTTTAAAATCCTTACTTCAAACACCCACAAGAGACGGACCTGCAAGTGTGTCTTAACCCCAATTCTTGGAGGGAATCTTGGGGCTGCTATTCACCTTGGTCCAATCAGCCCTGACCAGTGAAGCCTGCAGGACCAAGGGACCCATCACTGTGAGAGGGAAGAAGCTATCAGAGAAGGAAGGGCATGGGATAAGGTGCTGTCTTGGTCTACTCAAGCTGCTATAACAAAATACCATAAACTGGGTGGCTTCAACAACAGACATTTATTTTCTCATAGATTTTTAAGCTGGAAATCCAAGATCAGGATGCCAGCATGGTAACTTTCTGTTGAGGGTTCAGTTCCTGCCTTGCAGACGGCCACGTCCTCACTGTATCTTCACTTGGCCTTTCCTCAGTGCATGTGCATGTAGAGGGATCGATCTCTCTCTCTTTCTTCCTCTTTTTATAATGCCACCAGTCCTATCAGATGAGGGCCCCATGCTTATGACCTCACTTAACCTGAATTACTTCCTAGAAGCCCTGTCTTTAAACACAGTCACGTTGGGGGTATGACTTCAACAGAGAAATTTGGGGGGACCTATTTCATTTTCTAGCAAGTGTCTTCTACAAGCTGAAAGGGACAACTTCAAGAATTTTCTTCCCATTCTTTCGGCCTCCATCTCATGCCATAATTTTTCATTAATTTCTTTATTCATTCATTCATCAATCAAACAATGCCAGACACTATACTAGGGAGAAAAGATGAATGAGACACCCTCCTTGCCTTTATGGATCTCCCTGGCCAGAGGGAGAGTAAGATCTATAAATGCCAAAGAAACAGTACAACACTATATGCATTTAGAGGAGGTATGTACAAAGTTTTCTGGGTGCACAGAAGAAGAGAATATGACAGGGACTCAAGGAACTCCTGACAAAGGGGATCTTTGAGTGGCCCTAACACTGAAGAAGACCTACTTCCCACTGTATGATTGTTTAGTCTCTTCAGTACTTTTTTGTTATCATTATATTTTCTCCTGGGCAAATTGTGAAACCTTTTTCTCCAGAGTTGCTATAATAGGGATGCTTTCTGTTTGGAATCTATACTCCTTAAAGCCTTTTACTCTCAACAAAGAACATTTGTAGAGCCCACTAGATTCCTTAAACAAGTAAAGAAATTTTTAGTTCAAGAAACAGGACCATTCTCTTTAATGGTCAAACATACTAGAGCTTCAGATTTCTCTCAAACCAGTTCCTTATTGGATCCATCAAACAATTAAAGTGCCATCACCACAATTTTCTATACATGCTACTCTTAGATTAAGATCATCAAGGTCATTCTGGATAGAAACTTTTTTTTTTTTTTTTTTGAGACAGAGTCTCGCTCTGTTTCCCTGGGTAGAGTACAGTGTAACATGATTTTGGCTCACTGCAACCTCTGCCTCCCAGGTTCAAGTGATTCTCCTGCCTCAGCCTCCCGATTAGCTGAGATTACAGGCATCCACCACTAAGCCCGGCTAATTTTTGTGGTTTTAGTAAAGACAGGGATTCACCATGTTGGTCAGGCTGGTCTGGAACTCCTGATCTCAGGTGATCTGCCAACCTCGGCCTCCCAAAGTGCTGGGATTACAGGGTGAGCTACTGCGCCCAGCCAGAAACATTTTTTTTAAGTAATTGAATTACAAAGTTAGATGAGGTTTAAGATATATGAAGACTTAAATAAAATTAATATTTATTTAATGTGATTTTTAAAATTTAAATGAATCTCAACTTACGTCACTTGCCATTACTATTAGTGCGATAATCATTGTTCATTCTCTCAGGTTTTTCTCACCAGGGCAAGAATGGTGTAACAAGATCTTTGGGAAACCCTTTCCTGCTGGGGTGACCCTACAAATCCCCTGTTTTTAGGTAAACTTGGGAATAGACTACCTTAAATTCTAGATTCACAAAGTCTCATAATTTAGACTCCTCAAAACTGGATGTTTTTGATAACAAAAACAAGAATTGGTTTCAAATGTGTCTTGTTGCTATGTGTAAAGAAGGAGTTTGCTAAGTAAATGGATGCTGTATTCAAAATTTATTTGAAGGAAAAAACTTAGCCTGTTGAATCTTCCTATAAGTAATTACATTTTTTAAATATTTGTAGGCACTCCAGAGAACCATGTATTCATAAATCATTAATAAGTTAATTGGAAAGCATTCTTACGCATTCATCAAATCTGATTCCCTGAGGACTCCTGCTAGGCAATGCTTTGCTATCCTAGGCCTAATTGCTGTGTATATTTAAAAGTAATAAACACTGTACTTAAAAAAAAATCTGAAGTTCATTCGTTTGTCTGAATTAGTGAGAGATGCAGATATATGTGTGTGTGTGTGCATGCAGCATGTGTGTGTGTGTAAATATTTGAAAATCCCTTTCAGTTTTCCTTATCTGAATTGCCCTCCCCTCTCCCTAGCAGTTTGACAGGAGTGAAAGTGGAATGCCCCTCATAGTTGACCAGGCCAGGTAGGCCCTAGCTTGCCTTTAGGACAGTTTTGAGAAGGTTAAATTTAAGCAGGAAGACCTTGTCTGTTCTGCCAGGAGGCTGAATCATGCAGATTGCATTTTCAGGTTAAGCAGCTAAAAGGAGGAACGGGCCTGGCAAACTCAACATAACACATTCAACTCCACCCCAGTTTCACCCTAATGGCATCTTTTCTTGGTAGTATTTGAAAAAGAGTGACTAAAGAAATGTTTTCCTTTCTGTTTTATTTATTCTTATCTATTTGATTTTTATTCTTTGATATCATAAGATAGCCCCCTCTGCATTTTCTCCAAACTATCACTTATTGAGTGGCACCAGTGTTTGGGAAAATTCATTGCCACCAATCAAGCATGCCGTGCTCTTTTTAGAAATGTTAATTTATTTTCCTCTAAATCATTGCAAGGGTGGATGTGTACATTTTACAACACGAATAACCAGAAATGAGAGTCAAACTCCTGGAAAATTCATTGACTTGGTTCAGGTTAAACAATGGATCCTCCACTTGAACATTCATTATGAAAACACAGTGATGACACTACTCTTTTCAAAACTAATCTTCATTAAATAGATTTTTAAAGAGTTTTTGGTTCTAAGAAACTTGATTCTGTGTACACCAGTAACTTTTTTTTTTTTTTTTTTTTTTTTGAGACAGAATTTCACTCTGGCGCCCAAGCTGGAGTGGAATGGCGTGATTTTGGCTCACTGCAACCTCTGCCTCTCAGATTCAAGCAATTCTCCTGCTTCAGCCTCCTGAGTAGCTGGGATTACAGGCACCGGCCACCATGCCCCACTAATTTTTGTATTTTTAGTAGAGACGGGGTTTCACTATGTTGGCCAGGCTGGTCTGAAACTCCTGACCTCAAGTTATCTGCCCACCTTGGCCTCCCAAAGTGCTGGGATTACAGGCATGAGCCATCATGCCTAGCCACCAATAACAATTTTATTAATATCTTTGTTAATGTCAAATGACACGTGTCCCTTAATACGTGGCAATATCTGTTTTCCAGACTCCACGGGCAGAAGGTACTAGGATGTACGAGAAGGTACTGTGTTCTCAGTGTAATGTAGCATTATTTCAGTTTGCTTAGAGCTGTACCACAATAGGGGATGCCGTGAAGAGGGTTAATGTTCGAGCTACTTTGGGTGTGCATATTTTAACAAGATGTGACTTAAAACTCTGGGAAGCACAGATGGTTGATCAAGTGCAAGAACTGTGATAGATGGAAGATCATATATGAATGCTAAGCCCAATTACAAACAACAAATGCCACTTGGATTAGCACCCACAATGTTGTCACTTTGGTCATTCTGCAGCAAGAAGTTAATGGCAGATGACATTACCATTCAACAATATATCAATCAGTTTTGTGAGAGACTCATCCTCTCCACATTCTTTCCTCCTTTTGGCAGAGTTTAAGAGTATAGGGTGTGGGAAGTTCATTAGCATCTCCCCACTCATTCTAGGAGTACTTTCCAAGACCCTTCCCCATGTAAGTCAAGTATTACGGTCATTAGCCAGCTAGGAAAGCCATAGCCAGCCCTTGCAGTTGTTGGGTTGCCCAGTTACCATCTCTCCTTTCTGGACATCTCACCTCCTTTTTACATTTAGCCTGCTACACTCCTCGCCTGTGGAGCCCCACTGCAGGTCCTGTCCTTTTCCAGACCTTGAAGTCACTAGAAGGAGAATGTATTAGTCTGTTTTTATGCTGCCAATAATTAGACAATACTGGAAAATCATGGAGGACATGATTTTGTCCCCATGCTATGTACATTGAAGTCTCTCCAGAAACCTGCATAGGAGGAGGGAAGGTAAAGAGAGAGGAGAGGACGCATGAAAAGATGCTCAACATCATTAGTCATTAGTGAAATGCAAATCAGAACCACGGGGAGACAACACTTTACACCCACTAGGACGGCTGAAATAAAAGACAGACAACAAGTGTGGGTAAGGATGCAGAGAAATTAGAACCCTCATTCATTGCCGGTGGAAATGTAAAATGTGTACATCAACTTTGGCAAGCAGTCTAGTAGTTCCCCAAAATGCTAAACATAGAGTTATCACATGACCCAGCTATTCTACTCTTTTAAGTATAGACCCAAGAGAAATTAAAATAATATGTTCAAACAAAAACTTGGATGTAGTGTTTATAGCAGCATTATTCATAAGGCAAAATGTGGAAATATAATCTAAATTGCTGAATAATATTCCACTGTATGGAAATACCATGTTATCAACCCAACTGATTTATGGATAAACAAAAAATGCTTTGTTCACATGATGGAATATTACTTGGCAACAAAAAGGAATGAAGTACTGATACATACTACAACACGGATGAACTTTAAAAATACAATGCTGAGTGAAAGAAGCCAGTCACAAAATACTACACATTGTATGATTCAGTTTATGTGGATTCTCCAGGGTAGACAAATCCACAGAAACAGAAAGTACATTAATGGTTGCCTAGGGCTAAGGGAGATGGGCAGATAGAGAGTGACTCCTAATGAAAAGAGGTTCCTTTCTGGGGTATTAAAAATATTGTAATATTTGGCCTGGCATGGTGGCTCATGCCTGTAATCCCAGCACTTTGGAAGGCTGAGGCAGGAGGATCTCTTGAGCCCATGAGTTTGAGACCAGCCTGGGCAGCATGGCAAAACCCTGTCTCTACAAAAAATACAAAAGTTAGCCAGATGTGGTGGTGCATCTCAGCTACTTGGGAGGCTGAGGCAGGAGAATCACGTGAGCCCAGGAGGCAGAAGTTGCAGTGAGCGAATTGCACTTCCGCCTGGGCGATGGGAGTGAAACCCTGTCTCCAAAAAAAATTTTTTTGAAAAATTAGATTGTGGTGACAGCTGCACAATTGCATGAATACACGCAAAAATCCTTGGACTGTGCACTTTACATGGGTATATTGCATCATATTTGAAATATAAGTATCGGTAAAGTTGTGAAAGAGAGGAGGAAACACGTCCCATGTGACTTAAGGTTAAGTTAAACACGTTCTTGAATGTAAACTATCTGGGAAATAACAGCCCCCAACAGACATAAGTCTAATACATACGAGCAGCCTTTTCTAGGAGCAAAAAGTGTCTCAGTTTCTCCCACTGTGGGAATTAAACCTTTGAATTTGAGAGATAGGAGGTAGGCCACCCCATTCAGAAAATTATCCATAACAATACTTACGGATTTGGTCAGAATGACTGAATTCACACCACGGGATGAAAACTAAATGTAGTTTACAATATGGTTGACTTAAACATAATTATACGCCCCAAACAATAATGACACAGAGGAGGAGGAAGTAGACTTAGAGTTAGTAATTTCTGCCTTCTCCACGAGGAACCCTGTGGAGGTAAGATCATGTTTCTATTCTGGTCGAGCCAGATTTTTCCTTGCCCCGATTCTTCCTGGTTCCACTTGGTGCTGCTCTGCACCCCACAGGGCTCTGGTCTCAGTCTGATCGGTCCTCAGATGTCCCTTTCTTGTTACAAAGCCCCTATTATTTGCAGAAATTTCTCTTCCTCTTCATGAACCTTACTTATCCTCTGCGACCTGATCAGCAGCATGCCTAAAACAATATGGACCCCAGAAGGATCTGACGTTAATTTCTTACTGCCCCTAAAATGGCTTCCATTTCTCTGTAGGCACTACCTCCTACTCTACCCTTCTACTGGAACCTCAGCTGGCCACAGAGGGCCCTTCTGTCTGTTCTGTCTCCCCCATGCCGGAGCCTGTGATATTTCTCTATTTGGGGCGGGGAGAATGATTTAGCTCAGCTTGCCTCCAAATCAGTGACTGGGGGCTCCCTTAGATGTCCCTGGAAAGAACACTGGCACAGCGCTTGACCCTGAATGGTGATTGTATGGGGTGCCCTCTGGTACCTGGCATAGAGAGGACAATTAGGGTGCTGTGTGAGGCTCTTTGTTCTCCTTTCCCTCATCCTCTTTTTCTCCCTGATGGCACTTTGGACCCCTGGTTCTTCAGAGTCACCAGGTTTGACCTGGACTCCACAGATGAGGTCCTAAGTAGGAAATTCACATCGTGATAGCTCAGATTTCTCTTTTGTCTCGAGTCTTTGGGATGGGAGCAGAGAGCTGAACACAGTCTTATTAGTCGGAAGGAAGGGGAAGGAGTCTAGTGGGCCCAAAGAACTAACGGGGCAATCATACCTATCACCCCCAAAGCATAGATAGAGCAAAAAGTTGGGGTCAAGACAACATATTCTGCTTCGTAACTGCCTAAATGCTGATGGCAGGAAATTTTAACTGAGCTGAGTGATTCCACCACAAATTCATGCTTTCCGTCTCACAGCTGGGTTCTGAATGCTTCTTGACAATCATTTTCCTAATCACTCCATGATTTCCTTTCCATTCCTCTCTGCAGCTGTTACAAACCTTCCCACTTGTCTCAGCTCTCCACCTCCACCCCTACCCTGCTCTCTCCTCACCGTGGATGTCACCTTCAGTGAGAAGGAGACACTGTGGGCTGCCACTCCAGCAGCAGCCCTTCCTTCAGCCTCAAATCTCTTCCTTCTGCTCTAATTTGGGTCACTTTCTCCTCTGGTCTTTCTTAGTTAAAGGTCCTGAACATCACCAAAAATCAGTCGTCCACCCCTTATAGGATAAATAGGTTCATGCAAAGATGGAGACTCAAATCCTGGCACCACCACCACCAGCTTGGGAGCCCTGGGCAAGTGATAACCTCTTAGTTTCACCATCGATAAAATGGGAGTAATAAGAGTACCTACCTCATTGGGTAATTGTAAGGATTTCATTAATTTTTCTGGGTAAAGAATTTAAGACATTGCCTGGCACAAGATAAGCCCTATGTAAGTGTTTGCGAGTATTATTATGCTGTCTATTTGTTAATGTGCATTACATTATGTGTGTGTGTGTATGTGTGTGTGTGTATATATATATATATATAGTTTATTTATGTTTTTTTTTTTAATTTTTGAGACAGAATGTTGCTCTGTCTCCCAGGCTGGAGTGCAGTGGCACAATCTCGGCTCACTGCAACCTCTGCCTCCCGGGTTCAAGCAATTCTCTGCCTCAGCCTCCCAAGTAGCTGAGATTACAGGTGTCCACCACCATGCCTGGCTAATTTTTGTATTTTTAGTAAAGACGGGGTTTCACCACATTGACCAGGCTGGTCTTGAACTCCTTACCTCGTGATCCACCCACCTTGGCCTCCCAAAGTGCTGGGATTACAGGTGTGAGCCACCACGCCTGGCCACATTATGTATATTAATTAATGTGCAGTCATTTCTAATGTGTGTTAATATAAATAATGGTTATTATGAGTTGTGAATCTTCAAAAGGGGAGTGCCATATCACTGCTGCCAAATCCGTGTTAACCAGGAGCACCTACTGACACTTCCCCAGGGTAGTGTTCTACCATACACCTGCCTGAAATCAATGCCTTCTTCCTTGCCTGATCCTCCACCAAACTCCTACCTAGGAGGCTGTCGTTCAGCCTCTTGGCTCCTGCCCCCATGCTCTCTCCTTACCCTTGTAATCCAGGCACCACTCTCATAACTCTGTGAAGGAACCATTCCTTATATGACTCCTGAAGAACAAACCTATGGGACTTGTCTTGCTCCTTTTCCTACCTGACCACCACAGACTTGGCCACATTTATTACCATCTCCTTTCAACTCCTTTTAACCTTGACCCCCAGGAATCACTCTCCTCTCGTTCTTCATCACCCTAAGCATATTGTCTCCTTCATCAGCCTGATTATTTCCCTCAACCCTAGAATGCAGCTTCTGCTCAGTGCCTGCTCACCACCCCCCATCCCTCCACCATCACTCCCTGGGTCTGGTAACCTTACAGGCCAGTGTCCTCAGGACAGTCCTAGTCTACACCTGTTGTCCCCCTTTCCCTCCCCAAAGCGTCTCATGTTGTACGACAAATTACAGAGCCATGCGCTCTATGAGAGAGGTCCTCCACATTTGCAGCTTCAGCAGCACCTCTAGGCAGCAGTGATGGTGGCCAAGGGGCTGGGACAGTCCACTTCCATGCCCCCTCCATTCACCAGTGCAGGCGATTGACATTTTCTTCATCTCATGTAAGGAGCTATGTAAATGCAGCCCCTTTGCCCTACTTCCAGCCAGATTGCTGCCCTCAAACCCCTCCTTTATAGACAAATTGGAGCTGCCGCTGAATACAAAGGACTCCCAATCTATCCGTCCATTCCTTACTTCTACCCTAAGCCTCAGACTAGCATATTCAGCTTCCTGATGGACAGTGCCAATCAATATTCCCCAGACACCTAAAACCCAACAAGTGCAAAATTGAAGTTCATGTCATCCCCCTCCACTTGATTCTCCCCTACTTCCTGTGTCTGCTTACAGCTTATACCAGCTATATTATACCCTCCTCATACCCCCACCAAAGGGAGATGGCCACACCTGCAGCACAGGGATGATTTGTGCCATAGGAGCCCATTTGTCTATTTGCACTCAACTAGAGCACATCAACACATTTTTAGAACCCCAAGCAAGAAACCTCTCCTAAATCTTCTCAACTTTTCTCTCAATGCCACATCTTGGGACCAAGCCCTGCAGTTGGCCTGCATCCCTTGAATTTGTTTTTATTTGCATTGCCACCACTATTGTCTCTTCTTCCATATCTGTCATTAATTCCTAACCCAATCTGACTTCTGCCCTTTTACTGAAAAGGTCTTTGCCAACAGCCTTCTGGCTGCTAAACCTCATGGGTTCTTTTCAGCCCTTTTCTACTCCACCTCCTGCAGTTTTAATTCCCTTGACCACATTCATAATCCTGAAATAGTTTCTTCAACTTTCAAGCCTCCATATTCCTCTGAGACAGGAGGAAGAGCCATGTTGAGGGTAAGATATTTGTTGTGAGCACACTGAGTGTGAGTGGCGTATCAGACATCCAAGAGGATGCATCCTATAGGTGGTTGGCATATGGATCCGAATCTGTGCTGTCCAATATGGTAGCTACCAGTTACATGTTGCTATTTAAATGTAAATCAATTAAAATGAAGTAAAATGTAAAATGCAGTCCTCTCTACCAAGTTTCACAACTCAAAAGTGTAGATGGCCTCCTTTAGGTGCTCCCTTAGGCCCCCACATGCAGTGAGTCACCAAGTCTGGCTCCCTTAAATATCTTTATTATTAGATTCATGCCACTTAATGTGGCCAGTGGGGCCCTTCCTGAGCTGGCCTCAGCTCATTCCTCCCTCTCCTCCCCAGCCACACCCCGCTTGATCTCTATGCCCAGTGACAGGCTGTCTTTTGCTGTTCCTCCCCTCACCCAACCTCTTGTCCTGGTTAAATTCTACTCATATTTTAAGGCTCATCTTCTCCTCTAGTAAGTTTTCATTGTAACTTCAAAATTAGATTTTGTGCCCCTTTTTGTGAGCTTATAGTGCCCAAAATGTCCTATCATGGAAGAGTTCACAGTGCACTGGAATAAGCTCTTTTATTTTCTGTCTCCCCAGGACCAGCTGTATCTACAGTACCTAGAACCACGCCTGGCATACAGTGGGCACCCAATACATATTTGATGGATGAATTAAGGAATGAATGAATGAATGAGTGAAAAGTAAATTAATGAATGAAAAAACTAAACAGTAGGTGTTATCAGGGAAAACTGTTAACGTCATTACTAATTATGGATCCTAGAAAAAATAACAAAAGATAGAATGGATTACAAATTTGCTTTGGTGGCACCCAAGTGACACTAATTACAGTTATTTATGTTACATTAAATCTTACTTTTTATGCTAAATTACCATGCAGTAGAAGTAAGGATTATGTATATCATTAAATGTGTCAGATCAACTTGGTTGAGTTTTATTTTGTTATAATAGTGAATTATGCACATACGCTTAGACTACGTCAATTATTGCTGATGTCTGTTGTCTGTTCTCACCGTTGAACAAGTTTATTTTCTCTATTCCTCATTCCATAGCATCTCCAACATGGAGAGCATTGTGAAAATAAGCAACAGGCAGAGAAATGGGTGATCACTTCTGACCATGTAGAATACAAAGCAATTATGAGCCGATTGTAATTCTGATGCTGTTGATTTGTTATTCATCATTATAATGCGCCTGACAGCAATACAGGCTTCACAGGCGCCATTTTATTTAATCATCTCTTCAGCTCTGAAAGTAATTACAGTTCTCAGAGAGAGTTTTAGTGATTTGTTCTAATAAATGGCAATGGCAGGTAAAGAGCCCATATTAAGACAGGTTGGGCAGAAATAGTACACGAAGTCAATTACATTTGAAATTTCACTTACTAATGCCTGTAAAATGTGTTTGTCATACATATCTCATTCAATCAATAATGATTTGGGTATTTTACCCCCTTTTTGCAGATAAGGCAACTGTATTAGCCCGTTTTCATGCTGCCGATAAAGACATACCCAAGACTGGGCAATTTACAAAAGAAAGAGGTTTATTGGACTTACAATTCCATGTGGCTGGGGAGGCCTCACAATCATGGTGGAAAGTGAAAGGTACGTCTCACATGGCAGCAGACAAGAGAAGGCAACTACTGCAGGGAAATTTCCGTTTTTAAAACCATCAGATCTCGTGAGACTTATTCACTATCATGAGAACAGCACAGGAGAGACCTGCCCCCATGATTCAAGTACCTCCCACCGGGTCCCTCCTACAACATAGGGGAATTCAAGATGAGATTTGGGTGGGGACACAGCCAGACCATATCAGCAACTAAGGCTTAGAGCGGTTGGGTAATTTGCTCAAGGTCTCAAGGATGATAAATGATGACTTTTGAACATGGGGCCTTTGGCTCAAGAACCCATGTGTTTTTTGTTTTCTTCTGTTTCACTTAGTTTATACCTAATGGCCCATGTTTTATCAGGAAGGTGTGAATAAAGACATGTCCTAGCCAGGAGGTGCTAGGGCTGAAAGTTTGAGGGAAAGAAGTGGAAAAGGTTTCAAACAGCTGCTTTGAGTGTCTGCTAATGGCAGGTTATGGAAGCCCAATGTTGAGGGTCTAGTAAGGGTAGGTTATGGAAGCCTGACATTGGTGTCTTGGAGCTCTCTCCCTGGGACTCCTGTGCTTGTGGTGCTGTAGAGCCAAGTGTTGGCACTCAGTCAGCAATCCCAGTTGAGCCTTGCCTTGCAGCCATCCCCACTGAGGTGCTAGACTTACAAGGGAAGCTGTCCTGGACCCTCCAGACCAGCCCATCTGCCAGCTGAATACAACCACACCACCTCAGCCAGCACTACATGGAACAGAACAATGGAGCAGCTGAGCCCTGCCCAACCTCCTCACCCACAAAAGCACAAAGAATAAAAATGGCTGTTGTTTTAAGCCGGTAAGTTTTGGGGTAATTTGACACATGGCAATAGATAACCAGAATATACCACAAGTTCATTTTGTAGCTTCCTTCTCTTCACGGTGCCAAACAAATCATAGCCAATGGCCAGGCTAACAACCAGTCACAAGAAAACAAACGCTCCCCTCTTGCACATGGCAATTCATACACAAAAACGATTATAGTGATTTTGCATTTCTTACAAATAGCCTATCCATGAACCGATTCGAAATGTTGCCCATAAAACCATTTTTCCTTTGCAAGTTATAAACACTGATAAAAAGGAAATATGTCCTCTCCATGCAGCTTGAGCCGATAGGACAGACATTATTTTTTCTTGTTTGACACACAACAGCTTTTTCACTGTTCAACCCAAATTTGAAAAGGAAACAAGATAACATCTGTTTCCTTCACTATCCTTCCATGCATTTCATAGCACCCAGATATATAGGTGCTTTGCTCACAGGGATCACGTTATTCACCTTCTGATGATTCTGAGATGAAAATGGCATTTGCTATAGATCCCTCTCACAGGGTAGGCCGGGAATGCAGACTAGCTAAGTAGGGAGTGGGAGGCAATTACTCTAACCTCAGTGGACAAAACAGTTACCCAAACTGCAGAATTAGCAGAGCACAAACGCTGCAGCTGTTTGCAAAGGCACCCGCGGTATTTCTGACATGGCAAATCACGCTGGTGATGTCAGACTCTTTTCTTAAACAAAAGTGAAATGTGAGAAGGTGAAAATACGTGACTGCTGGAAGATGTTTCTCCTTGTTTGGGGACTGCATTCGCAAATGACTCTTGTCCAGGATCCTGGGTTTTCCCCAGGTCTTTAAAGGTCTACATTCCTTTAGAATCCTTCACTAAACCTACCAGTTGGCTCCCTAAGTTCCCAGTTATCTCACCGCTCTGTCATGCAAGTCACTGAGCAGGGAAAATGACTCATAGGCTCTAAAGAAAACCTAATTCATTGAATTAAACATTGGAAAGAATCTAAGTGAGTCACTGTATCCTTCACTCGGTCTTTAGGCAGCACCACACCTCAATCATTCCAGCCAGAAGGGAGGTAATCATATTTTTTAAAAGCTGCTTGGAGAAGGATTGTTTACAACAATAATAAATCCCATTTCTATATATACCTATATTCCAAAAACAACAGCAAAGCCACTGCAAAATTGAACCCCAAAATACAAACTGAAGAGCAGAAATATGCAAAGCCTTGAGCCTAGCTCACACCACTTCTGTGCAAATTAGAAAATGGTGGCCCCCCGGGTTGAAGGAATTAGGAAAAAGCACCCGCTTGGGGCAGCAGCTGCCAACAGCCAGTGTTTGGGGGCCTGGTGAGTAAGCAAATGGGCTGGATCTCCACTCACCCCTCTGCCCTGCCCTCCAGCCCTTCCCCCAACCACCTCCACCCCTGCTTTTGTGCAGAGAACAAATTCCAGGACTTTGTGCAGTGGCATGAGAAGAAGGAAATGGAATTTTTTATGACTCCCCCTCCCCATCTTCCTGGTAAAATCTTTTTTTCCCTACTTTTGACCCTGTTGTTCCTTATTGCTAACACTTGGAAACACTGATTTTTTTTTATTTGTCGCCCCGTACTAACAGTTGCAGGCTGACAGTTCATGTGTTTTTATCCAACCAGGTACCCAGCAGGTGCTCGAGAACCATTACAAAAAGAACGAATAACTCTCGGAAGGAATGAGCCCAGCCTCCAGCTCTAACGTCTAATGCTGTCCTTGCTTTAAACTGAAAGGAAGAGTGTGATCTCACCTCTCCTGGGAAAAACAACAGACCTGTAGACAAGTTGCTCTGCAGAGCAAAATTCCAGGCAGAAAAGGGGCATCCTTGAGCACATGGGCTTCTGCAGCCATGAGATCTGGGCCCCGCGCCGGCGCTATCACCCTTGCACTTGCCTCTTGCTTAGGTGCCTTTCCAGAGCATTCTCCCTCACCTAGTAGCACATTAGAGGGACCATCAAGAAGGGGGGCATTATTTCTTACCCCTCAGAGCCCTCTCACAGACAAGGAAGGGGCTGCCCTTCCAGGCCTGGGGACACAGCCCCATTTCCTCTTGGGGAGAAGATCAGATTCACAGCACAGCCACCAAAACCACTTCCCCAGGGCAGACCTTCCCGCCCTGCCCCAGCCTGGCCCTAGCCTGGCATTCTCGGCATCCCAACAAGCCAGGGACAGCTGCCCTGTGAACCCCATCATTGATGGGAGAGGCCAAGCAGGAGGTCAGAAACAGAAAGCCCGAGGGCCAGTTCACTCGGTCCACATGCTGTCTTTTGTTGTTGCTGTTGCTGTTGTTGTTAGCTGTTAACATTTAATGGTATGATCCCATTTATATGAAATATCCAGAACAGGTAAATCCATAGAAACAGGCAGATTGGCAGCTACTATGGCTGGGGTTTAGAGAGAATAGGAAGTGGCCTATATAATGGGAATGGGGCTTCCTTTTGCAGTGAAGAAAATGTTTGGAACTAGATAGTGGTGGTAGTTGTATAAACTTGTTGGTGTATCGGACGCCAGTGAATCATTCACTTTAAAATGATTACTTTTAGGCTGGGCTCGGTGGCTTACACCTGTAATCCCAGCACTTTGGGAGGCCGAGGCAAGCAGATCACTTGAGGTCAGGAGTTCGAGACCAGCCTAGCCAACATAGTGAAGCCCCATCTCTACTAAATATACAAAAATTAGCCGAGCATGGTAGCAGACAGCTGTAATCCCAGATACTCAGGAGGCTGAGGCAGGAGAATTCCTTGAACCCGGGAGGTGGAGGTTGCAGTGAGCTGAGATCAGCCACTGCATTCCAGCCTGGGCAACAGAGTGAGACTCCATCTCAAAAAAAAAAAAAAAAAAAAAAAAAGATTAATTTCATCCTATGTTAATTTCACCTCAAATTTTTTAAGTAAATGAACAACAACAACAAAAAAGAGTTGGACATTTCTCCTATTAGATTTCTAGCTTCTCTTGAGAAAGTAGATCTGGCCATGTCCACCTAATCCCTGCGACGCAGCAGCTGCCTGTGAGGAAGGGACATTTGCTGTCTGGGTTGCCCCTCACCCACGTCCTCATCTGAGCTTGTGACCCCTGCTCCTACCCACAAGGAAACTGCTTACTTTCCCCAGAGAGTAAACAGGGTCCCCACTGAGCTACCATCTTCAGATGAGTGGGAGGCAAGAGCATGACTCAGGGTCTGAGCACACAGCTGGGGTGGAACAAATATGAAGAGGCCATGAGGCAGGGGTTAGGGGAGTCAGAGGCAGGATGAGGACCCGGGTGTTCCTAATTATGCTGCATCTCCTTCCCCGCCAGCCCGCTCCAACCTCTAACCTACCTCATTTTCCTTCCCAGCTTTTACTGCTGACTTACTGTGTGTGTAAGTTTCCTGGGGCTTTTATCACAAATTCAGACAAACTGGGCAGCAGAGACAACAGAACTCTATTGTCTCACAGCTCTGCAGACTGGAAATCCAAGATCAAGGTGTCGGCAGGGCTGTGCTCCCTCCAAGGGCTCCAGGGGAGAATCCTTCCTGGCCCCTCCAGGCTTTTGGTGATCCAAGTGTTCCTAGACTTGAGGCAGTATCACCCCAATCTCTGCCTCCCCCTTCTCCCATCTGTCTCTGTCTCAAACCTCCCTCTCTACTCTCTTATAAGGACATCAGTCATTGAATATAGGGCCCACCCTAAAACCAGGATGTTCTTATCTTGAGATCTTTAACTTAATTACATCTGCAAAGACCCTATCTCCAAATAAGATACACTCACAGGTACCAGGGGTTAGAACTTGGACATATTTTGAGGAGACACCATTCAACCTATTACACTCTGTATCGATTTGCTTACTACTGTGTGACTCACGTCATGTGTCATGAGAGTAGAGACTTTGCCCATTTGTTTCCATGTTGGAAACCCATAGCTTAGAACAATGCCTGGCACGTAGGCTCACAGTAAATGGAAGAAAGAAATGAGGAAGCATGTGTGTGTGGGATGATGTTTGGCTCAAGCCAAGTCAGCAATCACAGGAAGGTACAACAAACCAATCCAGCACATGAAAGGCAGGGACAGCTATCCGATGAACCCAAGGATGAGGGTCACCAGATACACAAGGAGGCACCGGGGTAAGAGGAGAAGTGGTCCCACTTAAGTAAGAAGTTTGACATTGAAACCACAGCACCTGAGCTGATGGAGGGTCCTGGCATGACTGCTCAAGACCGTGGAACTGGTCTGAAGTGGTGTTGGATTCTGCACCAAGTAGGGGCTGGACAAGTAAACTTCAGGAAGGTTTAAGCCTACCTTCTACTCCTGCTGGGGCTGCCGCTGTGTTTGTCACAGTCCCAGCCTGGGTTTTTAACTCACCAAAGGAGTGATACCCAAGGTATGGGCCAAGTGACTGCTTCAGAGTCACCTGGGGGATGTGAGTTAAAAATACATCCTCTTGGGCCTCAGCCCAGACCTTCTGAATCAGAATCCCAGGGATTCTGAGAACACTGAAGTTTGAGAACCAATAAAATGCAGTATTTAAATGATGACGACAATTGCAGGGAACATCCCACATTCTTTGCTATTTGCTCTGGTCACTGTCTTCAGCTCAGGTAGCTAATTGGTGAGCCTGCCCAGTTTCTTGCCTCTCTATTTTTCCTACTGTCACGAGAGTTCAAGCACATCAGAGATGGCACTATTTCTGTCCTCTAAAGCCTTGAGGTGTTTCTCCATTGTCTGGAGAATAGACACTGTTGGTTGTGCACACAACAGCTGTTCCTCCTTTATTTGGTACTAACAGAACCCCAGTTTCATTCAGGCCTTGAGGAGAAATATGATCATGGAAGGGGGCCCTACCCCTACACAGGGAACTGTGATGAGTTCCAGTCAGTCACGCTAATGCCCTTGTCATTTGCCAGCGATGGGTTCCGAGGTAGGCAGGTAACCCAGTTCTGTCCAATGGGACATGAGAGGCACCTGCTGGGGGCTTCTGGGAAAGATTCTCCAACCCTGATAAAAAGAGACACAAGAACGGAAAAAAATCCCCCAATTTCCCTCTTTGCAGGAGAAGCCTGTCGTTCCCGGCATCAAATCCCTTAGCCCACCTTAATCTCAGCTGCAGTGGTGATGGACATTCTGAGTCACAGTGATTTTTATTCCTTCCATTACACCCCACCGGTGAGGGAGGGAGCCCCACCACAGGGTAATGGGGATAGCTAAGCACTCGACCCCCAACACCCAACACTGGACAGATGCGCTCGCCAGCAGTTTATCAATCACACAGACTCACAGCCTGTGGAAGAGAACACAGCACACTCCACACCAAGCAGGGCCCAGGGAACAGAGGGTACTTGGGAACAGAGTGAACAAGCAGGGGCTGTGGGAAGCCGTTTTTCTAGCGTCAAGAGGATGAGACGCCCCCTGAGCTCCATGGGAGTATGCGCTTGGCTTATTTCAATAATTCCCTGGTCTGGCAGGGAACTGAATCCTATACTCAGGATAAGAATAAGGAGGAAGTGTGGCTGGTCACAGTGATAGGGAGGATTGTTTGGCTGGGGAACCTTATCTGTAGGAGCAGAGTGGAGGGGAGCTTACCCTCCCACTGTCAGGTGTTGAGGCAGCACGTAGTACTGAACCTTCACTTCAGACCACCCTAATGGAGAGCATCTTCACGAGCTCAGACTCACCTTGAGCCGGCAGCACACCACCCCAAGCCCACACTGAGCACCTTGACTTTTTGCCTTTGAGTTTTCTCCTGCACTGCCCCACTGCCATGCCAAACACCTGCATTCAAAACCCTCCAAGCCGCTGGGGAACAGGGGCACTGGAAGAAGGCTCCGGGAGCGTCATCTTCAGATGAACAAATTCTGACCACGTTCTGCATGATTCCCAGAGACCACGGCACCTGCCTCCACAGCAAGCCCTTACGCTGCCTCTTCCTCCCTTCCTGCCTCACGGTCCCCAGTTGCTCACTCCCACTTCTGGACCAGTTCCCAAATTATATATCAGGCTCTGCTTTTAGGGGAACCCAAAATAAGACACTCTTCCTGTATTTGGGCATAATTTTATGAGAAAACAATGTCTTGTGGATTTGAGAGGACGAAGCTGAGGATGAAAGTCAATGTGCTGGGGATGGTGGGATGGAAGCATGGGAAGAGCTAGGAGGCCTTGGTGACATCCCTAAGAGGCTGGATTCCCCTCACTTGCTGGTTCCTTCCCCCATGCTTGTTGGGACAGCAGGGAGAGAGATGATAGACCCCATGCCATCATCTAGGACACCTTCCCTGGAGCACCCTAAGTGATCGCAGTGGCATTTGTTCCACAGCCTCCACGCTAGTAGGAGGCAAAAGAAATGTCCTCACGTTAGGCCAGTGAGCAATGCCAGGAGTCTCAGCTGGATGTGTCAGCTGTCGTGATCATTCCAACCTCGCTGGAATCCTGCAGGAGGAGGGGACAACACCCAAGTCCTCACACGCCATCCTATGCCAAGGCCAATCCCAAATTATCATATGTGGTGAATGCAAGTATTTGTCACATCTCAGGCCGTTCTCCTTCCATCTTCTTGTCTTCAACTGCCACCTGAATTTCACTAGCATCATTCCAGCCACAGCATTGTGGGGGAAATTCTTTGTCACAGTTGCACAAGCACAGTTACAGCCATTAGCGATGGAGTTTCTCATGACAACAGCCTCTAAAAATGAGCCATGTCCAAGCATCTCAGCAGCATGTCAGCAACTGCCATGCAACTGACCTGAGGTTTCACATGAAATATGTAAAATGTGGAATAAGACGTGGGTTCTGAAAGCCCAGCTCCCCGGTCCTCTCTGTGCTCAGCAAGAATGTGAGCGATTAAAGATCTATTTTTACTCTTTGGAAGACACTAATTAGCATTAAGTTTGATTTACCTCAGTTAAGCAAAATCACTGTTTAATGAGCCACCTTCACAAGTGAGACGGCTCATGTTACCCTCTGATACGGTTTGTCTCTGTGTCCCCACCCAAATCTCACTTTGAATTGTAATCTCCATAATCCCCACATATCAAGGGCAGAACCCCGGTGGAGGTAATTGGATCATGAAGGTGGTTTCCTCCGTGCCGTTCTCGTGATAATGAGTGAGTCTCGGGCGATCTGATGGTTTTATAAGCATCTAGCATTTCGCCTGCTTGCACTTCTTTCTGCCACCTTGTGAAGAAAGTGCCTGCTTCCTCTTCTTCCACATGATCGTAAGTTTCCTGAAGCCTCCCCAGCCATGCTGAACTATGAGTCAATTAAACCTCTTTATTTATAAATTACCCAGTCTTGGGTATGTCTTTATTAGCAGTGTGAGAACAGACTAATACACTCACCCAGAGGAATGAACAAACATGCCCCACAAAGCCTGGCAGGGGAGTCAGGAGAAGGATCTCCTGCATGTTTGCAGTGATTTACTCACATGAACTATTTGTGCATGTTGTCAGGTTTTACCTTGCTCTCTCTTGTGCCCCAACAACAGCTACAAAAGTTCTAGACACTTCTTGACACGTGCTGGATTGTCCCGATTTGCTGTCCTATAGAATTCACTGAGCATCTACCCTGAGCTGAACTCAGGGTACAATGACCAATAAGGCTCACCTTCAGCATCCATGCTGTCTGGCCTTGAGTAAGACATAGCCCTTCTGTGTCTCAGTCTCCTCCTGTGATAAATGAGGACATAACACCCAGCTTCACAGTGTCTGACTCGTGCCATCATGCAGGGCCCACACTGCAAAGCTGCAAAGTGCCGTGTGCTTGGTTCAGTGCTCTTCTGTTGCCATCTTGAAATTCTTAATAATTTGAACAAGGGGTCCAACATGTTCCTTTTTTCACTGGGCCCCACAAATCACATAACCTAGACAGAGTTTTATAAGGATTAGGTAGGGAAATGTACTTAAACACAAATGTAACACAAAGCTTCACACAGAATAAGGACTTTAAAATGGCATAACTGGCTGGGCGCAGTGGCTCATGCTTATAATCCCAGCACTTTGGGAGGCCAAGGCAAGCAGATCTCTTGGGCCCAGGAGTTTGAGACAAGCCTGGGCAACATGGCGAAACCCCATCTCTACAAAAAATTTAAAAATTAGCCGGATGTGTTGGCACATGCCTGTAGTCCCAGCTACTTGGGAGGCTGAGGTGGGAGGATTGCTTGAGCCTGGGAGGTTTAGGCTACAATGAGGCTGTAATGAGATTACACCACTGCACTCCAGCCTTGGTGACAGAGCAAGACCCTGTTTCAAAAAATAAATAAATAAAATAAAAATAAATAAATACAATGGTATAATCACCCTGATTAGGTCGTTAAATCTAAAACAAATGTATTTTCTTACCCATCTAATCTAAATACCATAACTTAAATTCTGCTTAGCTTTCTTTAATGAATGTTATGCATCCATCTCGGACCTCAACTTTGAATCTTAAATTCCAAATAGTTGACATGATTTGCTTTATTTTCTCCCTATCACTTTTGTCAAAAGTTGATCCTCTCCTCAACAGCTCCTGTTGACTTGAGAACTGTACGCATAAAGTCCTTTGGTCATACTAATAAATATTCAATCTGTTGTTCCA
Organism: Hylobates moloch; assembly: GCF_009828535.3. Taxonomy (NCBI): domain Eukaryota; kingdom Metazoa; phylum Chordata; class Mammalia; order Primates; family Hylobatidae; genus Hylobates; species Hylobates moloch. Next base: position 12,952,287 of record NW_026652292.1, read on the forward strand.
ATTTACCTTTCTTCCATGAATTGACCAATTTTATCAAAAGGCTGATAGAAATAAACAATACACAAAAATTTTTTTCTTATCTCCCCAAACTGCTAACCTTTGATATATGTCCACAATCCCTTATCCACAATTCTGTTACTTATAAAGCTCTAAAAATTTGGAAATAAACTTGCTGCAAATATATTTAGTGACAAAACCAAACCTAAAATTGATATGGGGCGATTTGTAGTCGTTTATAATCATGCTGTGTGCATTACATCACATCCCTCGTATATACTGAATTATCTTTCTAAAATTAAAAACAATTCTGGGCTGGGCATGTTGGCTTACACCTGTAATCCCAGCACATTGGGAGGCTGAGGCAGGAGGATCACTTGAGGCCAGAAGTTCAATACCAGCTTGAGCAACATAGTGAGACTCCATCTCCATAAAAAAATTCAAAAATTAGCCAAGCATGGTGGCACGTGTCTGTTGTCCCAGCCATTCCAGGGGTTGAGGCAGGAGGATCACTGAAGCCCAGGATGTGCAGGCTGCAGTGAGCCATCGTCATGCCACTGCACTCCAGCCTGGGCAACAAAGTGAAATCCTGTGGAAAGAATGAAAGAAAGAACGAAAGAAAGAAGGAAAGAAAGAAAGAGAGAGAGAGAGAAGGAAGGAAGGAAGGAAGGAAGGAAGGAAGGAAGGAAGGAAGGAAGGAAAGAAAGAAAGAAAGAAAAGAAAGAAAGAAAGAAAGAAAAAAGAAAGAAAGAGAAAGAAAGAAAGAAGAAAGAAGGAAGGAAGGAAAGAAGGAAGGAAGGAAAGAAAGAAAGAAAGAAAGAAAGAAAGAAAGAAAGAAAGAAAGAAAGAAAGAAAGAAAGAAAGAAAGAAAGAAAGAAAGGGAAAGAAAGAAAGAGAGATTCTGAATTTTGGAACACATCCAATGGCAAGTTTTGGATAAGGGACTGTGGTCCTATGTCAGGCCCACACTACCCCTTTCAGAGCTCACTCCCCAACTAGCGAAGCAAAGCATTGAAGACATGCCCTGGGCTGGGTGCAGTGGCTCACACCCGTAATCTCAGCACTTTGGGAGGCCGAGGCTGGAGGATCACCTGAAGTCAGGAGTTTGAGACCATCCTGGCCAAAATGGTAAAACCCCGTCTCTACTAAAAATACAAAAAAAAATTAGCCAGGCATGGTGACGGGCACCTATAATTTCAGCTACTTAGGAGGCTGTGGTAGGAAAATCGCTTGAACCTGGGAGGCAGAGGTTGCAGTGAGCCAAGACCGGGCCATTGCACTCCAGCTTGGGCAACAGGAACAAAACTCCGTCTCAAAAAAAAAAGAGAAAAAGAAAAAAGAAAAAAAAGGAAAAAAGGCCCTGGAACTCAAACAGATATGTATGCGACATGTTCACAGCAGCATTATTCACAACAGCCAAAAGGTAGAAACGATCTACATTATCAACACATGAATGTATGTATATACACAAAATGTTGTACATACACATACGATAGAATATTATTCAGCCTTAAAAAGCAATGAAATTCTGACACATGCTGCACATGAATAACTTTGAAGACATTGTGCTTAGTGAAATAAGCCATTCACAAAATACAAATACTGTATGAATCACTCTATGAGGTCCCTAGAGAGGTCAAATTCATAGAAATAGAAAGTAGCATAGGGGTTTCTAGGGAAAGTGGGGAAATGGGGAATTCGTGCTTAATGGACACAGAGTTTCAGTTTGCAAAGAGGAAAATGTTCTGGAGATAAATAGAGGTGAAGGTTGCACAGCAATGTGAATACACTTCATGCCACTGAACTGTTCACTTTACAGCGCCTAAAATGGTAAATTTTATGTTACGTGTAACTTACCATATTTTTCTTTTTCTTTTCTTTCTTTCTTTTTTTGAGGCAGAATCTCCCTCTGTTGCCTCACCTGGAATGCAGTGGCACAATCTAGGCTCACTGCCACCTCTGCCTCCCGGGTTCAAGCGATTCTCCTGCCTCAGCTTCCTGAGTAGCTGGGATTACAAGCGCGCGCCACCACACCCAGCTAATTTTTTTGTATTTTTAGGAGAGATGGGGTTTCACCATGTTGGCCACAATGGTCTCCATCTCCTGACCTCGTGATCCGCCCGCCTCGGCCTCCCAAAGTGCTGGGATTACAGGCATGAGCCACCGTGCCCGGTCCCACATTTTTCTTGATGGCAGGCCCTAGAATATCAGTCCTCAGAGTACTGAATTCTCCTCTCCACCTGCTCTACTTCTCTGTCCCTGGCCACCCTGAACTGATATCACTCTCCATCACCACCAGCAACTGCCCTCACTGAAGCCCTCCAGCCGGAGACATCAGTTCACCCCTCTCCTGGCTTAGTATTCACCTGGCTTCACTTCCTAGAGTCTCAGACTGATAAACTGGCAACAAACCCATTTCTAGCAAGGCACTAAAGCATACGCAGGTGTCCTATCCCTGCAGGCATCCCAAGCCCAGGACCGCCTGCACCACAGGCTGGTCTCCAGCTTCCAGTCACCTCCCTTACACCATTGGAAGGTGTTAACATGAAGGAGCAAGGAGCTAGATCCTCATCTAGTTGACCTGCGTCCCCTGTGCATTAGCTTCTTATGGCTGCTGTATCAAATCACCACAGATTTCATGGCCTAGCACAACATAAATATATTCTCCTACAGTCCAAAATCAATTTCACTGGAGTAAAATTAAGCTGTTGGCAGTTCTGTGTTCTTTCTGGAGGCTCTAGACAAGAATCTCTTTCCTTTTCCTTCGGGCTCCTAGAGGACACTTGTATTCCTTAACTTGTGGCCCTATCTCCTGTCTTCAAAGCACATCACTTCCACCTCTCTTTCCATCATCGCATGGCCTTCTCTCTCCCACTCTGACTCCTCCTGCATCCACCTGTCTTGCAAGGACGCTTGTGATTACATCAATCTCACCAAATAATCCAGGATAATCTCCCCATATCAAGACTCTTAGCTTAATCACATTTGCAAAGTCCCTTTGCCATGAAAAGGAACATAGTGACAGGTTCCAGGGATTTCACAGGTTCCAGCGACGTCTTGGGGGAGGAGGGGATTTATTCAGCTTGCTACACCTTAATTGGCAGGCTAGAGCCTCACATGCAAAATAAGAGTTCTTTTTTTTTTTTTTTTTTTTGAGACGGAGTCTTGCTCTGTCACCCAGGCTGGAGTGCAGCGGTGCGATCTCAGCTCACTGCAAGCTCTGCCTCCCAGATTCACGCCATTCTCCTGCCTCAGCTTCCCGAGTAGCTGGGACTACAGGTGCCCACCACCACGCCCGGCTAATTTTTTTTTTTTGTATTTTTAGTAGAGACGGGGTTTCACCATGTTAGCCAGGATGGTCTCGATCTCCTGACCTCGTGACCCACCCACCTCGGCCTCTCAAAGTGCTGGGATTACAGGCGTGAGCCACTGCGCCTGGCCAAGGTGACAAAATGCTTCTTGCTGTTAGTTGCAGGAGAGATAAAAGATGAGTACTGATCCATGTCTAAGAGAGAGACAAAAATTCAAGTTGGAGAATGGTCCAGATACATCACCAAAGCAAGGAGGACTGTAAGTGGATATCAGAACCTGAGTGCAGAGACAAGAGACAGATCTCCATTTCTGAAAACATGGCAAACAAAATAACCTAAATATCGTCTCACTATCAAGCATTAGAAATGTTGAATAAAATATGACAAATATCTTTTTAATTCATAGCCAAGCTCCTAAGCAAGGAAGGGATAGCCCCAGGGCCAAAACCAATAAGGGAACAGAAAGCCAGCCTGTGAATACGACCTGATGCTGGGGTTGGTCTGTAGGAACTGGGGAGGTGGCAAGTTTTGTAACCAGGGAATTTATGTTTTAATTGCCACACATGAACAGTAGAGAAGGTTTTGGGTGTGTCCCAAGCGAGGAATTGGAACTGAGGTCCCTAGGGTATATAGGAAAAAGAAATACCCATTAGCCTATGGAGATGATAAGGAAATGTCTTGTTTTTGCCTGACCTTGAAAAAGAGTATTAAGAATTTCCCTAAAATTTTTAAATTACGGTCTCATCCTCATGATGACTTGAGGTTCTAATTTTGCACTATTTGTGTGGCCCCAGAAACTCAAAACCCAAGAAATCAATTAATGTTAAAAGTGGTATTTTCTTTCTCTAAAAGTATTCTTGTTGCCCTACCATTCTTCCTCCTCAGATCAATATCATCTTTTGCTTTGGGGAAAAAAAGTGGATGTCGCATAAAATAATAAAATGTAAAAGTGTTACGATATATAAATGTCCTAAGACACAGTAGACACAATTGTCTGTGAATAAAACACTTTTAATTGGAAAGAAACAGATTTCTTATAGAAAAATAATTTTGCTTTGAATTCCAAAAGAACTTTCCTTGGGAATGTGTTTACAAACATTAGACACAGAGCTTAAGGAAGAGATTAAAAATCCTAGTGGCTAGGAGAAAGGCACTTGGACAGAGAGAGGAAGCAGAGAATAAGGGAAATATAACCAAAGGCCCACAAAGGAAATTAAAACCTTGGGAGATAAGTGGCATGGGTGGTAGACACATTCACCATGACTGCCATCCCACAGATAGATCGGAGGCAGTGTTTGCAATAAGAACTGTTGATATTTAAGTATTATAGCATTCCATTCTTTGTGTAAAGGACAAAGTATCCAGGAATAGTTTTGTTTTGAGGTATAATTACGCTATTTCAGGTGACTCAGCTGGAGTCACCAGCTTTATTTCAATTTCTTAGTTCTCTCTTATCTCTGCCCTTTATTTACCTTCCTACCTCAACCCAGGTACCCTACGTACAAGAACCCCACCACTCTTCTTCACCACTAAGCTCAGGCAAACTGCTATCACTTCCCATTTTCATTGGCTACTCCTTAAAAAAGGTTGTAGTCTACTAAAATATAAAGTAATTAGAAAAATTTAACAGATATTAATTCCATGACAAAAACTACAGAACATGGCTAAGATACATTAAAGAAAATCTGAATAGATTAAGAGGTATACCATGTTCATGAATTGAAAGATTCAATATTGTTAAGATGTTCATTCACCTAAATTGATTTACAGATTCAACACAATCCCAGTGAAAATCTAAAAAGCCTTTTTTGGAAATTAGAGATTGATGTAAAACTTATTATAAGTTTTACATGGAAATCCAAATGACTTAGAACAGGTAAGAAACTGTATTAGTTTGAGACCTTCCAAAAACAGATGTCAACAGATTTGATGCACAAGAGATGTATTGAAAGAACTGCCTGTGAAAGATAAAAGGAGGCCAGGCGCAGTGGCTCATGCCTGTAATCCCAACACTTTGGTTGGCCAAGGTGGGTGGATCACCTGAAGTCAGGAGTTCAAGACCAGCCTGGCCAACATGGTAAAACCCCATCTCTACCAAAAATACAAAAAGTTAGCTGGGTATGGTGGTGGACACCTGTAATCCCAGCTACTTGGGAGGCTGAGGCAGGAGAATTGCTTGAACCTAGGAGGCAGAGGGTGCAGTGAGCCGAGATCACACCATTGCACTCCAGACTGGGCAACAAGAGTGAAACTCCATCTCAAAAAAAAAAAAAAAAAAAAATTCAAATAAATTAATTAATTAAAGGAGAGGCAGCAGGAGCAGCAGCCAGGGAGAGAATTTAGACCATGATACAGGTCTGACACCCTTGAAAGGAGAAAGTGAAGGAAGGACTGACTAGAAAGAGCCTGATACAAAAGTAATGTACTGCCAGAGTGTTTTCAAGTCAAATTGCTGTTTAAAGGAATCCTGCCTTGGGCAAGATGGCCTGTTTAAAATAATCCCACCATAATCAGCCATTGGCTGGGAGCAGACTGGAGAAGAGTGGCCTGGTATGAATGCCCTGGTGGATGAATGGTTAGCTTCTGGAGGCTGTCAATCAGCCATGCTCTCCATGGCAGATTCCCTTGAAGGAGAGAGCCTGAGTAGGGTATCTCCATGGCTGCCAAAACAATTTTTATAAAGAAGAACAAAGTTGAAGGACTTAGGCTACATAGTTTCATGGCTTACTATAAAGCCACACTAATCAAAGACAGTGTGGTATTCACATAAAAGCAGAAAAATAAATGAAATAGGAGAGAGCCCACTTATAGGGTCAAATGGTTTTTGACAAGGGTTCCAAGGTAATTCAATGAAGAAAGGACAGTCTTTTCAACAAACACCACTGGAACAAGTAAACACAGTATCCATATGAAAAAAAAATGTACACCCTCCATCTTGTACCACACATAAAGTGGGGGTACCCCTGGAAAGTTACAAAAATTGATTTATACATCTAAACCTAAAAGCTAAGGCTTTTAGTTTTCCATAATATTTGGAGAAAATATTATGACTTTTGTGCAGGCAAGGATTCGTTAGGCAAGTAATAGAAAGCACTAACTACAGTGAAACCCTGTCTCTATTAAAAATACAAAAGGTTAGCGGGGTGTGGTGGCGGGTGCCTATAGTCCCAGCTACTCAGGAGGCTGAGGCAGGAGAATGGCATGAACCCAGGAGGCGGAGCTTGCAGTGAGCCGAGATTGCGCCACTGCACTCCAGCCTAGGCAACGAGCGAGACTCCGACTCAAAAAAAAAAAAAAATTGATAAACTGTGCTTTATTAAAATTTAAAACTTGCACTTTTTGAAAAATACCACTACAAAAATAAAAAGTCAAACCACTGGGTGAAAATATTCATAACATATACAGCTGACAAATATTTTGCATTGAAAAAATGCAAACAACTCTTACAACTATTAAAAAATAATAAGAAAACAAGGCAACTAGAAAATAGGCAAAAGATTTAAACAGACACATCACCAATGAATATATACAAATTGTCAATAAGCACGTGAAAATATGTTCAATATCACTAGTCATCAGAAAAATGTAAATTAAATCCACAGTGTAGTGCTACTACACACGAGAATGACTAAAATTAAAAAGACTGGTTGATAATACCAAGTGCTAGCAAGGGTGTAGAGCAGCTGAAACTCTTATACATTGCTGGTGGAAGTGTAAAACGTCATGGTCACATTGAAAAACAGTTTATTATGAAGTTAAACATATTATACTTATGTACGATCAAACTCCTATGTATTTACTTAAGAAAAAGGAAAATGTATGTCCACAAAATGACTTATACATAAATATTCATAGCAGCTTTACTCATAATAACCAAAAACTGGAAACAACTGTCCCTCAAAAGATGAATGGATAAACAAATAGTGGTATATTCATGCAATAGAATACAATAAAAATAAGCAAATATGCCCAACCACATGTACAGATCTCAAAAACATTATATTAAACAAAATGACCCAGACTCCAAAGAATATATACTGTATGGTTTCGTTTATGAATTTCTACAATAGGAAAAACTAATATAGAGATCAGTGGTTTACTTGGGTCAGAGGGAGGAATAATTAGCTGCATAGAGGATAAGAGACAGTTATGGGTGATGAAATTGATTGATTATCTGATTAAAATGGTGATTACTAGAATGGATACATTTGTTAAAATTCATCAAACTAGACACTTCTTGTGCATTTTTATTATATATAAATTATTTCTCAATAAAGTTGATTATATTTTTATTTTTAACAAAAGAGTTGAAGGCCAGGCATGGTGTCTCATGCCTGTAGTCCCAGCTGCTTGGGAGGCTGAGGTGGGAAGATACTTGAGCTCGGGAGGTCGAGGCTGCAGTGAGCCATGATCACTCCACTGCTTTCAGCCTGGGTGACAGAGTGAGATCGTGTCTCAAAAAAAAGGGTGGAGCTCTCCATCCAAGGTGCACAGGGAGTTCAAAGTGCTGGAATCCAAGTCTGCAGCAGAGGGAAGGTGCTGCCCAAGAATGTCCTTCTGAGAGTTCCACTTGGGAGAGGCAGCAGCTGTCTGCTAGCTGATGTGGAAGGAGCCACAGAGCTTGTTGCTTCTCATTTGTATTACAGTAGCATCCATGTTTAACCATTGTAGTTTCCTTTTTTATTATTTTATTTTATTTTTTGAGACAGAGTTTCACTCTTGTTGCCCAGGCTAGAGTGTTGTGGCGCCATTAGGGCTCACTGCAACCTTCGCCTTCTGGTTTCAAGTGATTCTCCTGCCTCAGCCTCCTGAGTAGTTGGGATTACAGGCACCCACCACCACGCCCGGCTAATTTTTTTATATTTTTAGTAGAGACGGGGTTTCACCATGTTGGCCAGGCTGGTCTCAGACTCCTACCTTGTGATCCGCCTGCCTCGGCCTCCCAAAGTGCTGGGATTACAGATGTGAGCCACTGAGCCCGGCCAACCATTGTATTTTCTAATATTACACCTTTATTTGATATTTTGTACTTTGATATTTTGTACTCTGTAATTTTTTTAATTTACTAAATATCAGTTTTACCAACTTTCTAAAAATGAACACATTCATTGAACAAATACTAGTTGAGTATCTATTATATGCCAGTCTCCACTGTAAGGACTAGGAATACAGCAATGGGGAAAGAAAGAAAGTAATAATTATTAAAATGCTCTCTATAATGCATTAGACGATATTAAATACTAAGGAGAAAAACAAATCAGGGAATAATAAGGAAGTAGAGAGGAGGACGCAGGGGAGGAGTCTCAAATTCATACAGGGTGCTGAGAAGTGACACCTGACAAAAGACCTACAGGAGATGAGAAGTTGATCCAAGCAGATAACGAGGGAAGAGCATTCGAGGCCATGGAAACAGCAAGGGCAAAGGCCCTGAGGTGGGGGTACACCTGGAGAGTTCAAGGAAAGCAAAGGGGTCTGTGTAGCTATAGGCCAGTGAACAAGGCAGAGTTGTGGAAGACGAGGTCAGATACGAAGAGGAGGGCTAGAGGGTCATGATGAAGATTTGGCATTTACTCTGAGGTGAGCTAGACAGCTGTTAAAGGGTTTGGAGCAGAGGAGGGACATGATCTGACCAGCCCATTAACAAGAGCACAGGCTGATGGGTTAGGACTGAACCGGAGAAGACAGGTGGAAGCAGGGAGCCCAGTCAGAAGACTATGCAGTCACCTAGGAGAAGTTGGTGCCTTGGGTAAGGATGGGCGCAGTGGACGTGGGGAGAAGTGGTTGGATTCTGAATATATATGAAGATAGAACCAATGACATTTGCTGGTGGGTCACACGCTGGGTAGGAGAGAAAAACATGACCTCAAGAATGACTCTGCTGGGCACAATGGTTCATGCCTGTAATCCCAGCACTTTGGGAGGCCAAGGCGGGTGGATCACCTGAGGTCAGGGGTTCGAGATTAGCCTGGTCAACATGGTGAAACCCCGTTTCTACTAAAAATACAAAAATTAGCTGGGTGTGGTGGTACACACCTATAATCCCAGCTACTAAGGAGGCTGAAGCAGGAGAATCGCTTGAACTCAGGAGGTGGAGGTTGCAGTGAGCCGAGATCACACAACTCCACTCCAGCCTGGGCAACAGAGCAAAACTCTGTCTCAAAAAAATACAAGAAAAAAGAAAAAAAAAGAAATACTCCAAGATTCTTCTATTTCAGTAACTAGAAGGATGGAGTTGCAGTAACTAGAGGGATGAGACTGAGATGAGGAAGACTACAAAAAGAGCAGATATAGAGGGAAGACGAGGACCTCAGTTTTGAACAGGTTACATTTGAGACAACTATTTGACTTCCAAATGGAGACAGTGAGTAGGCAGTAGGACATTGTTATCACAGGAGAGGACAGCTCCATGCATGTTACTGCCCCTGAAGACCTTCCAGTGGGACAATATCACCAACAGTGACCTTGGTGATCCTGACCCTGTGTGGGCCTAGGCTAATGTGCGTATTTGTGACTTCGTTTTTAACAAAAAAGTTTAAAAAGTAAAAAAATTTGGCTGGGTGCGGTGGTTCACGCCTGTAATCCTAGCCCTTTGGGAGGCCGAGGCAGGCAGATCACCTGAGGTCAAGAGTTTGAGACCAGCCTGGCCAACATGGTGAAACCCTGTCTCTACTACAAATACAAAAATTAGTCAGGTATGGTGGCGGGTGCCGGTAATCCCAGCTATTCGGGAGGCTGATGCGGGAGAATCGCTTGAAACCAGAAGCCAGAGGTTGCAGCAAGCCGAGATTGTGCCACTGCACTCCAGCCTGGGCAAAAGAGCGAAACTCCATCTCAAAAAAAAAAAAAAAAAGTTAAAAAGTTAAAAATTGTAAAAATAGAAAAACTCTTCTAAAATAAGGATATAAAGAAAAAGTGGATATTTTCGGACAGCTGTACAATCTGCTTAAAGCTAAGTAGTTATTGCAAATGAGTCTAAAAGTTCATAAATTTAAAAAGTTACAGTAAGCTAACATTAATTTATTATCGAAGAAAGAAAATCTTTTATAAGTTTGGTGTAGCCTAAGCGTATAATGTTTATAAAGTCTACAGTCATGTACAGCAATGTCCTAGGCCTTCACATTCATTCCTCACTCACTCACCGACTCAGCCAGCACAACTTCCAGTTCTGCAAGCTCCGTTCATGTTCTGTATATGTGGACCATTTTTCATCTTTTATACTGCATTTTTACTGTACCTTTTCTGTGTTTAGATGTGTTTAGATACACAAATTCTTACTATTGTGTTTCAATTGCCTATAATATTCAGTACAGTAACATGCTGTACAGGTTTGTAGCCTAAGGAGCAATACGCTATACCACATAGCCTAGGTGTATAGTAAGCTATTCCACCTAGGTTTGTGTAAGTACTCCGTGATTTTCGCATAACAATGAAATTGCTTAACGACACATTTCCCATAATAGTATCCCCATGGTTAAGCAACCCATCACTCTATATATATTCTATTGGTTCTGTTTCTACTGAGGACCCTGACTAATGCATCAAGCAAGTGCAATGAAGTGAGAGAGAAGGTACAGAGGTGTTTACAACCAACTGAAGGTGCAATTTCAGCAGGATAAGGAGGGACATGAAGACCCAGGAGTGATAGGGGAAATTCCTGGGGGTAAGCTCAGTGGATTGTAGTGGATTGTGATCCCCGTGGGCTTGAAGGATTGCTGAAGGGTGGCATTGTAGGGAGTTACAAAGTCAATTCTAAACACTTTCCAATTAACATTACACAACATAAATATTGAAACAGCTGTTTCCACTGTTCTCCAGACTTGCAAAGGTAAGATTACTGCTACAAAGGCCTGGCAGACAGTGCCGCTCGTCCCTCTTGGAACCCAGGCAGAAGGCAGCCTCAGAAGGTTGGAGTGGGAGGTGGGAAGGGAATGGGCTGCCTTCAGCAATAGCGCAGATGTGGGGTAAGAAGGGCCCAGGAGAGCCACTCACACCCCACCAAGCATCGTGGAGATCCAGGGACTTTCCCATAGCCCTGCAAGGGCCAAGTAGTAACTGAGAATTCCCTCAGGGTGCCTGCTGGGGGTCACCTGTACTGGAACAGAGGAGCACATAGGCCAGGGGTGACAGCTCAGGGATGGGAGCCAGAAGGACGTTGTGGCTGGGTGTCCAGGCAGCAGGGCAGGGGCGCAAGCTCCCTGGGAGTACCCAGTGTGCAGAGAAAGTAAGACGAGGTTCCACCCAAAGAAGAGACCAAGTATGAGGACACATAGCTCCTCCCAGGCCAGCTCAGAGGACCAGCTGCCTGAGGACAATGCCTCAATGTTCCAGAAACTTCTCCCTGCCCCAGGGACTTCTCTGGGTGGAGAAGGATTACTCAGGGACTTCCGAAGAGGGGAGAAATTATGAAGGTGGGAAACTTTCATAAGAACTTCAAACTTTGAAATGAGTGAGAAATTTACTCAAAAGAGGCTTTCGTCTTTAAACAGAAAATACAGAATTACCTTGAGTGGCAAGATTGCTTTTCCGAGTGAAAACAGAGAATGACCGTTATGGAGATTTTTTTCCACCGAAAGGAAAAGGCTCATATAACAAATTCCAGAAATCTGGTTACCCTTCTGCATATCTGAGTGGTGACTCTAAATTCTCATTGTTCTACATGCAAATGAAGCCATGCTATATAAAACAGCTCTTCATGTTGACAGAATTATAAAATAATATTGGAATGGGAAGAGGCCTCAGGTCATCTAATTTAGTGGTTCTCAACCGAGAGCAATTTTGCCCCTCAGGGAACATTTGATCCCACCTGGAGACATTTTTCATTGTCACAACTTGGGAGGTGCTGCTGGTATCTAGTGAGTGGAGGCCAGGGATGCAGCTAAACATCACCCAATGCATAGGATGACCCCCCGAACAAAGAATTGTGTGTTCCCCAGTGTCAATAGTGCCAAGGTTGAGAGATCCTAGTCAAATCCAAAATTCCACCTAGGCATGCAATTCTTCAGAGAACTCCCTCCTTAGCCAGCCTTGGCTTCAGAATTTCCAAGGTAATATGGAATACTATGCAGCCATAAAAAAAAATGAAACCATGTCCTTTGCCCAAACACGTGTGCAGCTGGAGGCCATTATGCTAAGTGAATTAATACAGAAACAGAAAATAAAATACCACTTCTCACTTATAAGTGGGAGCTAAACAGTGGGTACATATGGACATAAAGATGAAAACAGGTCGGGTGCGGTGGCTCATGCCTGTAATCCCAGCACTTTGGGAGGCCGAGGCGGGCGGATCACGAGGTCAGGAGATCGAGACCATCGTGGTTAACACGGTGAAACCCTGTCTCTAAAAAATTAGCCGGGTGCAGTGGCGGGCGCCTGTAGTCCCAGCTACTCGGGGGGCTGAGGCAGAAGAATGGCGTGAACCCAGGAGGCGGAGCTTGCCGTGAGCCGAGATCGCTCCACTGCACTCTGGGCTTGGAGAAAGAGCGAGACACCGTCTCAGAAAAAAAAAAAAAAAGATGAAAACAATAGACGCAGGACTACAAAAGCGGGGAGGAAAGAAGCGGGAGGAGGGTTGAAAACCTACCTATTGGGTATGATGTTCACTATTTGGCCGATGGGGTCAATAGAAGCCCAAACCCTAGCATTACACAATATACCCATGTAACAAACCTGCACATGCACCCCTGAATATAAAATAATTAAAGGAAAAAAGTAATTTCCAAGGTAATTTGCCCACTGACTAAGTCATGGAGGCAAGATTTTTTCCCAGCTCTGCCTGAGCCCAGAGTCTGTGCTTCTTAAACCACTCTGTCATATGACAAGGTCAGTCAAAACAGGGACGTACGCCTGTAATGCCAGCACTTTGGGAGGCTGAGGTGGGTGGATCACGAGGTCAGGAGATCGAGACCGTCCTGGCTAACACAGTGAAACCCTGTCTCTACTAAAAATATAAAAAATTAGCCAGGCGTGGTGGCGGGCGCCTATAGTCCCAGCTACTCGGGAGGCTGAGGCAGGAGAATGGCGTGAACCCGGGAGGTGGAGCTTGCAGTGAGCCGAGATCACGCCACCGCACTCCAGCCCGGACGACAGAGGGAGACTCCGTCTTAAAAGAAAAAAAAAAAAAAATCATGGACCTTGCACTTGTGGCATTCTGAATGCCCAGATGGTGGGATGTGAAGGGCTGTCCTGAAAGATCCCCTTCCCAAAACTCTCTCTCCCACTAACCTGCCACAGTACCTGGACTCCATCACTACGAATCCACCCCTGTGGATGATGGCTTCCTCGCTTGAGGAGCATCCTATGAAAATGCAGGCACTCCATACAGATTTGAAAAAAAATTATTCTACATACAGCCTAAGACTGATACTGTCTGTTGACCTTGGGCAAGGTACTTGACCTCCCTGTGCCTCACTGTTCTCATCTGTAAAAGAGGAATAATAATTATACCTACCTCGTGAAGGTATGAAGATTCAATGAATGATTATATGTTAAACACCAAGAATACTGCCTGACACACAGTAGGTACAATTCGTGGTTGTCGTTAAATGTGTTTTCAAGCGATCATAGGGGAAATCTGCACGGGCCCTTTAAAAAGCCTGACAGAAACCCAAGCTTTAAAAAAAAATTAGTGACTACAAAAGTGCAGCTTCTGCAGTTTCTTTTCAAGTTAGACAAACTATTCAAAACTGAACAAGCATTAATAAGAAGTTGAAGAGTGGAAGGCGGTGAGTGATGGACTATTAACTTGGTTGCCAAAGAAACTCCAGGTTAGAGAAAAAGATTGTCGTGGAAGTTGATGCGGACTCAGAAAGTAACCTGTAGAACTTCTGTCCTTTTCCCTTAGCCACAAGAGGAAACCAAGCAAAGAGGTGAACAGGAGTTTGAGAGCTAACCCATGGGTTTGGGAGAAAGCCTCATGTTTCAGCAGAAAGCCTGCTTCTCTCTGACAGTGCTTGGCAAGTCTAATGAGGACAGCCAAGAGGATAAAGTAGACATTGCCCTGATCAGCAGCAAACACACCCGCAGGTCCAGAAGAAGTGGAAAGCGACACATCTGGCAGAGGTTGTCCTTGGGTCTTTGGACGCCTAAGTGTAAAGTGGGAGAAAAATAAATATTTCTCCTAAGAAGAAGAAAGAAAAAGAGTGTAGGATGAGCCGTAAGAAAGGGCTGTGTGAGTACCTAGATGTTGATATTTCTGGAAAATTCCTTCCCTATCTTCTTACAGATTTGTTCTGGATTTTTTTGTCATGGTAAAATACACATAACAGAAAATTTACCATTTTAAAGCATGCAACTCGATGGCATTATTGCATTCAAAGTCTTATGCAACCATCATCACTCTCTAATTCCAGAACATGTTCATCACTCCGCAGAGAAGCCCCATTACCAGTCACTCTCCATCCCCCAGTTCCCTAACTACCATTAATCTATTTTCCATCTCTACAGATTCGCCTCTTCTGCATATTTCATACAAATGTGATCACACAATACGTGGCATATGTCTGACTTCTTTCACTCAGCATGTTTTCCAGGTTCCTCCATGTTGTAACCTGCATTAGAACTTTAGCCTTTTTATGGCCAGATAATATTCCATTGTATGGATATATCACATTTTCTTTTCCATTCAGCTGTTGATGAACATCTGGGTTATTTCCACCTTTTGCCTATTGTAAATAGAGCTGCCATGAATATTTTGTACCAGTTTTTGTTTGAACACCTGATTTTGATTCTTTTGTATATATACCTGGACTGGAATTGCTGAAGCATATGGTGGCTCCATTTAACTTATCAAGGAGCCACAATCTATTTTCCACAGCAGCTGCAACATTTGAATTGTTATGGATTTTTGCCAACTGAATTAGGAAGCAATAGGAATACTTAGAACTATAGGGAAACATTGCCATTGGCCCCTTTGCAAAGCAATCTGGCAGTGTGAGGAACAGCGTGGCTTCACAGAAAAAGAAAAAGGATGGAACTCAAATCCAATATACCTGGGGTCCAATATCTAGCTCTGCTGACTAGTAGTTGGCAAAACAATTAACCTTCCCTAACCTCAGTTTCTTCTTCTGTAAATGGGGATTCTTCTTCTGCTTCATAGTATGATAGTAAAGATTAAAGAGCTTTGTCAAAATACCTGGCACCTGATAGGCACCCTATAAGTTCTAGCTATTGTTATTATAATGTACACTGTTGTAGAATGTATAAAGAGACTGAAAAGTCCTGTTATTTAACTGGAAAATTCTGCCCTTGAAAACCTATGTGAAGACAATCAAGTCTACCATTTCTACTAAGGAAAATATCCTTCAAAATATATGCCATATTATAGATAAGTCAACAGTACCATTCTTAAGCAAGAAGGAAATGAAGAAAACCAGTTCTTCAGCACCAGCTGTGCCCTGGGTTCTGGGTTAACTTCTTTTTTTTTTTTTTTTTTTTTTTTTGAGATGGAGTCTTGCTCTGTCGCCCAGGCTGGAGTGCAGTAGCACAATCTCGGCTCACTGCAAGCTCCGCCTCCCGGGTTCACGCCATTCTCCTGCCTCAGCCTCTCCGAGTAGCTGGGACTACAGGTGCCCACCACCACGCCCAGCTAATTTTTTGTATTTTTAGTAGAGACAGGGTTTCATCGTGGTCTCGATCTCCTGACCTCGGGATCCACCCGCCTCGGCCTCCCAAAGTGCTGGGATTACAAGCGTGAGCCACCGCGCCCAGCCTGGTTTAACTTCTTGACATATTCATTCATTAAACTTGCATTTATCGAGCCTGTATTACTTACTACTTACTGAACTAGGCCCTGGTGATACAGCAGTGAACAACAGAGACACTATTGTGAAAGAAAAATAAATTTAGGGGCCCTCAAATCACTAAGCTAAAGAGAAAAGTCAAGCTGGGAACTGCTTAGGGCCAACCTGCCTCCCATTCTACTCAGTCACCCCTCTGCTCACTGAGATAAACGCAAATCTGATTGCCTCCTTTGAAGAGGCTCATCAGAAACTCCACAGAATGCAACCATGCAACCATTTGTCTATTAGCTGTCTACGACCTGCAAGTCCTCTCCCCTGCTTCGAGTCTTCCTGCCTTTCCTTCAAGCTGTCCTGCCTTTCCAGACTGAACCGGTGTTCATCTTGCATATGTCGATCAATGTCTTATATCTCCCTAGGATGTATAAAACCAAACCACACACTGATCACGTTGAGCACACGTTCTCAGGACATCCTGAGGCTGTGCCGCGGGCGCACATCCTTAAACTTGGCAAAATAAAGGTTCTAAATTAACTGAGACCTGTCTCAGATTTTCAGGATTCACACAGTCCCCGCCTTCAGGAAGCTTATAAGGAAAGCAAGCCATAAAACAATTAATAGTAATAGCTAACATATACTGAGCACATGCTTTGTGCCAAGACTATTCTAAGTCAGGTGTTGGCAAACTATGAGCCATGAGCCAAATCTGGCCCACCACCTGTTTTTATAAATAAAATAGTATTGGAGTACCACCATATCCACTCATTTATGTATTATCGCCCATGTTTGCTTTTGCACTATGGCAGCAGAGCTGAGTAATTGAGACAGAGACCACAAGGCCCACAAAACCTAAAGTATTTACCATTTGGTCCTTTACAGGAAAAGCATACTAAACCTCTGCTCTAAGCACAACAGGAGTTGTCCTTAGACATAGGTACAGTACTCTTATTATGCTCATTTTGCACGTGAAGAGACAGGCACAGGCAGACAAAGTCACTTGTTCCAAGTCACACATGTAGAAAATGAAACAAATCTATAGTTTAGTCTGGCTATAAAACTCATGCTTTACAATCTATACTATTCTGCCTACCCAAACAAATACACAGTCATTTCATAACAACTGTAAAAAGTGTTGTGCAACAGAAGAGTATGTGGCGCCTCACTGAATTGTACAACCGAGGCTAAGATTTAGGATTTAAAGGGTCAGGAAGAGTTGGAGTGGAAATGGGACACATTCCAGGTGTAGGGAACAGTGAATGAAGGACTTGAGATGGGAAAGGGCTGGCCCATTCCAGGAACAGTGTAGCTGGAGACAGATGGGCCTATGGGAGAGGCAGGAGGTAGATGATGTGAGGTCAGGTGGGCCAGGTTGAAGATTTTGAACCTTACTCTAAGACCAGTAATGAGCCATTGAAGGGTCTTATTCAAGAACATGCTAATATTAGATTTGCCTTTTTTCAAAGGTGGCTCTGGACAGCGTGGAGACAAGCTTGGGATACGGGAACTAAAAGCAGGAGAGACTCATTAGAAACGATCGCCAAAATCCAGATGAGAGACAGTGGTGGTTTGATCAGGGCTAGGACGGGAGAGGGAAGAGACAGATTCAGAAGAGGAATGGAGCAGAATCAGTAAGACTTGGCGCCTGACTGGCTATGGTGGTGAGAGGGAAAGGGGTCATGGTTAGGCATCCAAGTTTCTGGCTTGGGTACTTAGTATGTATTGCTTCTGGCATATTGGTCTGGGTTTTGAACTGTAACAATGGAATCTGCTGTAGCTAGTTTGGAAAAAAAGAGGGTTATAAAGGGGTATGGAGAATCTTTGTTAGAAAGAGTAGATCAAGGTCTAGGATGAGTTTCCAGGAACAACTCCCTGGTGAAAACAGCAAGGAGACTCCAGAACAGGGCTGCCTCTGCTCACATCTGTCTCAACAAGATGGAGATGCCCTGTCCTACCCTTTCCAGCTCCACTGAGAAGCAAAGGCTCTGGTGCATCTGATTGGTTGGATTGATGGATTCTAGGCCACATGACTGCATCCTAGCAGCAAGGGAGGCCGGGAAATGCAGTTCACTTTTCTTTTGTGTTTTGATTTGCATGTTGGGGGAAAAATCAAATGTGGAGAAGATGTTCTAGAGATTCTGAGCTGCTTCAGGGCTGGGTGCAGTGCCTCACACATGTAATCCCAGCACTTTGGGAGGCCAAGGCGGGCAAATCACTTGAGGCCAGCAGTTGGAGACCAGCCTGGCCAACATGGCAAAACCCTGCCTCTACTAAAAATACAAAAATTAGCTGGGCGTGGCAATGCACGCCTGTAATCCCAACTACTCAGGAGGCTGAGGCATGAGAATCTCTTGAACCTGGGAGGCAGAGGTTGCAGTGAGCCGAGATAGCACCACTGCACTCCAGCCTGGGTGACAGAGCAAGAAGACTCTGTCTCAAAAAAAAAGATTCTGGGCTGCTTCAAAGGGCACATACCTATCTGCTATAGCAGATAGCAGGGAATTAGGGTGAGGGTTAGGTGTTAGAGTTAGCTGAGATCGCTTAGAAGGAAAACACCAAAGGTTGGAGCTGGTTTGAGAAGGGAAATAGAGGTTTATTTCTGGACCCATTGAATGAGCAGTGCCCATGATATCCAGGAGGCAGCTGGAGAGATCTCATTTAATCCTCAAAGCAAACTATGAAATCTACGTTAAAATCCACTTGCTCTAACGTCACATAAGAAGAATGTGGAAAAAACAGGACATGAATCCAGGATATTTTGGCTCCAATAGCCACAGTTTTTTCCTATCTCATAAACACTGTCTTCCAACTTCATTATCGTCCTTTTAACCTATGCCTATCTTTGGTTAATATAATTAATACTTTTAATTCTATTTTTATTCTATTTTTATTACTCCCAACTTGACAAACACCATGGAAATCTCACCATTTGTCCCTGTCAAACACAAAGTCACCACAGCTCTCCGAAAGTCATGCTGAGATCACAGGTTTTGCGCTCCATCCTTTCTGCTTAACTGGACTAGGGCAATGCGCCCCATGAGAAGATGCGTTCTGAATTGTGGTTTTCAAAACAAAGCTGAAGTGAGCAATGTTTCTCTTGGCACTACCATTTAAATCACCACCAAAATTGACTCAGCCTTCCAGAGGACTGGCCTAATGGCCTTATTCATGCTCAATAAAGAGTCTATCATATTCCAACAGGCTTTTCGTAGAAATGTCATGTTGATTCTACAGTTTATATAAAAATGCAAAGGACTTAATTTAAACCAAAACAATTTTGGGGAAAAAAGAACAAAATTGGAGGACTTATATTACCTGGATTGCAAGACTTACTATAAAGCTGCAGTAATCTACACAGTGTAGTATTGGCAAAGGATAATCACAAGATGAATAGAAAAGAAGAAACCCAGAAATAGATGCACACATATATGATCAATTAATATTCAACAAAGGTGCCAACATGATTCAGTCTTTTCAACAAATGCTGCTTAACCAGCTGATATCCATAAAGAAAAAAAAAGAACCTCCGCATTTACCTCACACCATACACAAAAGCTAACTCCACAAAGGCTCCTAAGCCACAATGTAGGAGCTAAAACTATAAAACATCTAGGAAAAAACAGGAGAAATTCTTTGTGACCTTAGAAATAAACAAAAAATTATTAGGATACAGAAAAGCACCGACAATGAAAGAAAATATTAATAAAATGGACTTCATTAAATTGAAAGCTCTTGTTCTTTGAAAGAAAGATACTGTTAAGACCATAAAAAGACAAACAATGCACCAGGAACAAATTATTTCAAAAACCTAGTGGTTTTTCTTCTTATGGTTGAGTTGTAAACTATAGTAGATACATATACATCTGACAATGGACTTATATTAAGAACATATAGATATGTTTACAACTCAATCCTAAGACAAACCACTTGATTTTTTTTAAATTTGCAAAAGACTTCAACCAGCTTCACTAGAGAGGATACACAAATGGCCCACAAGCACATGAAGGGATTCTCAACATCATTAGTCATCAGGAAAATGCAAATTAAAAGCACAATGAGCTAGCATCACACACCCACTAGAATGGCTAAAATTAAAGAGACAGGCAGTACCATGTTGGCAAAAAAGTGGAGCAACTGGGGTTGTAAAATTGTGCTTCGGAAAATAGTTTGGCGTTTTCTTTAAAAGTGAAACATATACTTAACATGTGACCCAGAAATTCTGCTTCTATATATCTACGCAAGACAAATGAAAACATATGTACTCAAAAGATTTGTATATAAATGCTCAAGCAGCTTTCTTTAGAAAAAATGTGTTATATCCATGTACTAAAATATATCCCCAGCAATATAAAGAAATGATATACTGGCAGATGCAATAACATAGGTGAGCTGTGAAAATGTTATTATTAGCGTTTCAGTCTTTTTTTCATGATGCCCCTAAACCAAACAAAATACATAAAAGTTCAATTTATTAACTCGTTAGGCCCAAACAACCTCAAAATACTGGTTCCTGTGGCATGCAACAGATCCGCCTTTCCCTCGAAAATTTAAAACATCCATGATATACCGTGAATTTGCTGTAGCACCCCAAGAGTACTCCCGCAGAGTCTGAGAACCATGGGGCTAAATTAATCTAGTGACTGACAGAAGAACAATGGTTTTCTGGAGCTACAGGAAAGGAACATTAGGGAACTTTCTGGGATGATGGAATTTCTCTAAAGTTTGATTGTGGTGCCGGTTACATTCTTGCATACATTTGTCAAAACCCATCAAAATGTATTGCTAAAATGGATGCATTTTATTAGATGTTAGATGTAGATACCTCAACAAAGTTGACTTAAAGGCCAGCACTTTGAGAGACTGAAGCAGGAGGATAGTTTCAGCCCAAAACTTGGAGACTAGCCTGGGCGACATAGGGAGAACCCTGTCTCTATCAAAATAAAAATTAAAAAATAGCCAGTCATGGTGGTGCACACCTGTAGTCCCAGCTGCTCAGGAGGCTGAGCTGGGAGGATCATTTGAGCCCAGGAGTTCAAGGCTGCAGTGAGCTATGATTGCACCACTGCACTCCAGCCTTGGCAAAAGAGAGACCCAGGCTGGACGCGGTGGCCTAAGCCTGTAATCTCAGCACTTTGGGAGCCCGAGGCAGGTGGATCACCTGAGGTCGGGAGTTCGAGACCAGCCTAACCAACATGGAGAAACCCCATCTCTACTAAAAATACAAAATTAGCCAGGCATGGTGGCACATGCCTGTAATCCCAGCTACTCAAGAGGCTGAGGCAGGAGAATCGCTTGAACCTGGGTGGCAGGCGTTGTGGAGAGCCGAGATCATGCCATTGCACTCTAGCCTGGGCAATAAGAGCGAAACTCTGCCTCAAGAAAAAAAAAAAAAAAGAGACCCTGTCTTGAAAAATAAATAAAGGTAAATTTAAAAATAAAAGTAAATAACACCCAAAGATATCTGTTCTGGGTATGAAAACATATCTCCTGTATGCTCACCTATCCCCTCACATACACAGTCAGGCCCACTCCTTTTTCTGCTTGTTCATAGAATTGCTGCACTATATTTTGTGATTGGCCCCACTAGCTGACTCTTAGACTTGATTGTTACCTCCTTCCTTTCCCTGTCTCTTCTCCACCCCTGACAATTGAAGATGCTTTCATTATTTATTTCCCCTGTCTCCTACCCCTCCCCAACATTCAGATATGAGGGAATGCTGTGAACCCAAGTTGAACAGCAAGAAAGAAGCCACAAGAACTTAAAAGGCACTTGTAGGCATGATCCACCATTACAAATGAAGAATGTGGTGTCTGGGTATACACTAGCTTGCATAGAGTACATGCTTGTTAAGTGTCTGTTCACCTGGGTTTACTGAATTTGCTGAGACTTGAAGGTTTCTCAGATACACTATCATTATTATTAAGTAATAACGTGAAACTACCTCCTGTATAGCCTCTATGACTACCATTTATTAAGCATCTGCTTTTCTGATAGACACTACAATTAACACTTTCAGTTTTCTGTCATGAAATCACCCCAACTCTGTGAGATAGATATTAGTTTCTTCATTTACTGATCAGGAAACTGAGGCTCACAGCTGTTAAGTACATGGATCTGTTGCACAGGTACTAAGTGGAGGTGCTGTGATTTTATTCCAGTCTGTCTACTCAAACAGCTCATTGTCGTTACTATGCCTCTCTGGCTAACCATGTGCCTCTGATCTGAGTATTATAAAAGAGTAGAACCTTATTATGGGAATCTGAACCTCATGATATGTCAGACTAAAATATAAGGAGTGATGTAGTTTGGTTTTTTAAAAAAAAAAAAAAGAACACATGCAAGAAAAAGCTGCTGGGAAGATTCTTTCTCATAGTTTTTCATCGTAAACTCTAGGAAAAGGAAATACAAGAATCATTTCTCTCTACAGTACCAATAGTCATCAAAATTTATGTTGGGTGATTTTCCCCTTTTATTTTCCTCAAGGTTTGTGCTTTACCCTTTAACAAATGTTTGCAGCAAATTTTCCCTAGCTAAAAGTTGTTTCATCTTTGGAACATTTCCTACAAGCAATAGTTTTATCTTATCTTGGGATCTAGAGCTGGAAGGGGCTCAGACATCTGCGACTTTACCTTCCTTCCTTGCAGCAGGTAATTCTTTGCCTGGATGAACTGAATTTATGCTGCCTTTAAAGCCCCCAGAAGGCACTAGCACACTAGGCTCAGAAATGCTTTCTTAGAGCCAGGAAGCTCTTCTTGGGTCTGACATCAATCTCACATTTTGCAGTTTTAGCTTGCCTCCACTTTTTTGTACCTCCACGGTTGATCCAAGTCTCCTTCATCCTGGATTAAATCGCAAGTACTCTGCCTAGGTGCCCCTTGATGCCTCATCGATGCCTTTGTTCAGGTGTCTTTCATCTCTCGAGATGCCCACTGACAACCTAGGGCTAAATGATGACTCCCACAACAACCTTGGTATTCAGGGTCATGGCCTGAGCCTCCTCTGATGGGAGTCCTTTTATAACATCTGTCCTGTCTGCTGGTCCAGTGCTTGCGGATGCCTGTTGTCCACACATTTATTAAGAGTGCTCCCTTTCTTTCACCCTCAACAGTGTCTTGGTTTGCTTAATAAATTATACAGTCCCCTCATTTGTAGGTTATCAAGAATCAGGGTGATTTCCCTGGACCTTCCAGCTTTAGGTGCTCCACATGAGTGATCAGAGACTAGAGAGAGTGATTCAGTGCAGAGTGCTCAAAAGCTGTACTGGGCAATGTGGTCATCAATAACCACATGCAGCTACTGAGCACTTGATGTACAGCTAGTCCTAATTGAGATGAGCTGAATGTGTAAAATGCACTCCCGATTTCAAATACTTAGTACAAAAAATATATAAAATGCCTTGTTAATAATTTTTATATTGATTAGCTGGGCATGGTGGTGCACACCTGTGGTCCCAGCTGCTTGGGAGGCTGAGACAGGAGGATCGTTTGAGCCCAGGAGGTCAGGGCTGCAGTGAGCTGTGATCGAGCCACTGCACTCCAGCCTTGGCAACAGAGCATGACCCTGTCTCAAAATAATAACAATAATAATAACAATAATAATATTTATTTTGAAATAACATTTTTGGTGTGTCTGGGTAAACATTATATATTTACTTTTTTATTTATTTTTTTTTTTATTGAGATGGAGTCTTGCTCTATCGCCCAGGCTGGAGTGCAGTGGCACTACCTCAGCTCACTGCAACCTCTCCCTCCTGGGTTCAAGCGATCTTCTGGTCTCAGCATCCCAAGTTGCTGGGATTACAATTGTGTGCCACCACTCCTGGCTAATTCTTGTATTTTCAGTAGAGATGGGGTTTCGCCATGTTGGCCAGGCTGATCTCAAACTCCTGACCTCAATGATCCACCCGCCTCAGCCTCCCAAAGTGCTGGGATTACAGGCGTGAGCCACTGTGCCCTTCTTATTTATTTATTTTTGAGACAGGGTCTCACTCTGCCACCCAGGCTGGAGTGCAGTGGTGCAATCTCGGCTTACTGCAGCCTCAACCTCCCGTGCTCAAATGATCTTCCCACCTAAGCCTCCCAAGTAGCTGGGACTACTGGAAAGTGCCACCACACTTGGCTAGTTTTTAAATTTTCTTTTTTTTAGAGACAAAGTCTCGCTATATTGCCCAGGCTGATCTTGAACTTCCGGGCTCAAGGGATCCTCTTGCCTCAGCCTACCAAAGTGTTGAGATTATAGGCAAGAGGCACTTCCTGTGCCTAATGTATTTATTAAAATGTATATGTAATGAAAATTAAAAATCTATTATTAAAATTATTTTACTTCTTTAAATATGGCTACTAGAAGACGTGAAGTTACACATGTGGCCTGCATTCTGTTTCTGTTGGGTGGTGCTGCTCCAAATCCAATAATTCATTCCCAGGAGTGGTCCCACTGCTGACTTTCCCTTTCCTTCCACAAACTATCACTGGGCTGCCAAAGGACGGATAGTTAACACTTTCAAGTATTGCTCCTCCTGGGCCAGGCGCAGTGGCTCACACCTGTAATCCCAGCACTTTGAGAGGCCGAGGCAGGCAGATCACGAGGTCAGGAGTTCGAGACCAGCCTGACCAACATGGTGAAACCCTGTCTCTACTAAAAATACAAAAATTAGCCAGGCATGCTAGCACATGCCTGTAATAACAGCTACTCATGAGGCTGAGGCAGGAAAATCGCTTGAACCTAGGAGGCGGAGGTTGCAGTGAGCCAAGACCATGCCACTGCACTCCAGCCTGGGTGACAAAGCAAAACTCCATCTCAAAAAAATAAATAAATAAAATAAAAGTGAAAATAAACAGAGGGAGAAATGGAGAAAAGAGAGGATGGGAAAGAGAAAGAAAGAGACAGAAAGAGAAGAGAGGTACAGAGGAAGAGAGTGTGCAGGTCCTGAGAACACACGAGGAGTGAGTGGCTTGTGTCATAGCTTGTTACTTGTTGAACTTTCCAGAGAAGCTATCGCCACAAGCCATTGAAATCTCACCTACTTTTCAATCCCTGTCAACTGCTTTAATGTGTAAGAATGTGTAGCCACAGTCTCCAGCAATCATACTGTCTTATCAAGAGCCAGGGCTCTCTTACAACAGTTGCACTCTGGAATGCACAGTAAATGACTGGGTCTTCAGGAGAGTTTGGGGTTTATGATCAAAGCCAGATGTCACCTAACTCCACCTAGCCTGTGAGGACAGGCTGCCTAGCATCCCACTCCAAGGGAAATTTCTCTCCTTTCCTTGGTGCTAATAGTGTTATAGCTTCCTTGGCATCATAGCATTTCTATCTTCCCACTTTTCTAAGAACCTGAGAAGGGCATAGAGGTTTGAGTGAGAGGTCTCCCTCTGAAAAGGGATGCCACATTTCCTCCAAGAATTTGATCTTAGCATCTGAGACAAATGGTAAATTAAAATGTAACCCCAAAGCAGAACCACTCCCCATTAAATAGTTGGATCTGATTTTTCAGGCTGGATGGGGCTTGGATTTGCCATGTAATCTACAATGGGGCAGGTTGTTGGTGCAGCTCACTCCCTTGAACCCCACAAAGCCAATATGTGGCCTCACAGCCTAGACTTCCAGAGAGGGTGAGATCATCCGTGCCGCACAATTTAGCACATTCTCTTTTATGCCCTTGCATACCCAGCATCCCCCTTCAAGACACTCTATGCCTGTCTGAAAATGAAGCTCTTTGATCCAGCCCCTTTCTGTGTCCTACAAACCCTCAGAGTCTTCTTCATTAGTTCTCACTCTCCTGGCTCTGCAGAGAGAGGGCACAGACCCTGGCACATGTGTTACCCAGAATGGGAGCGCAAACAGTGGGTTTGGGTTCAGCTCTGCCCCTTCTCCTCTCTCTGCCTTCCCCAGCAGTGCTGGGAGCAGATTTCTCCTAAAGTACCTGAAGGCAAACATAATTTGCCAGCACAGAAGTTGGTTTTCTTTGGAGGACCTCCCAGACTAATCCACATGAAAATCATCACCTCCTTCTATCATGATGGCCGTGGCCCCACTTCCACGGTAAGTGACGCACTTCCTGTGCCCTGGCTCTGTTCCAGCACATTGGCTTCTCCCTCGGTTGATTTTCCACTTACAGAGGGTCTCCCACGTTAATAGACAGGGCTTCTTCAGTGTTCCCAAATTTCCAACACATACTCATCTTTGGGATTCAAGATTGAAAAATAAGAATTCTTAGGAATCTTCAGGCATTCTTAAATGCATAAGCTACTAAATAGTTTTTCTTTTTTTTTTTATTTTTTGAGAAAGACTCTCACTCTGTCACTCAGGTTGTAGTACACTGGCACAATTATGGCTCACTGTGGCCTCTACCTCCTGAGCTCAAACAATCCTCTTGCCTCAGCCTACCAAACTGCTGGGATTATAGGCAGGAGCTACCATACCCACTATATTACATAATTTTCATAACATTTTGTTGATGTGTTTTAAAATCACAATGAGTGACTACAATAAAAAAAAATTTCAACATAAGGTTTTGTGTGTGTGTGTGTGTGTGTGTGTGTGTGTGTGTGAGACTGGGTCTCGCTCTGTTACCCAAGCTGGAGTGCAGTGGTGCAGTCTCAGCTCACTGCAACCTCCACCTCCCGGCTCCAAGTGATTCTTGTGCCTCCCAAGTAGCTGGGATCACAGGCGGTGCCACCATGCCTGGCTAATTTTTGTATTTTTACTAGAGACGGGGTTTCACCATGTTGGCCAGGAAGGTCTTGAACTCCTGACCTCAAGTGGTCCACCTGCCTCAGCCTCCCAAAGTGCTGGGATTACAGGCTTGAGCCACCATGCCCAGCCAGCTCATTTTTTTTTTTAATGATGAAAATATATGATCAGTTTCACAAAGAATTGTAACCTACAGCAATATTCAATCACTGAAAGACACCAGCAAACACTATTGGAAGGTGTTTGAATATTACACTCAGATCTACTAGCAAGGTTTACAACACCACTCTCAGGTGTCAAAATTGCAGTGTAAGGGTGAATTTTGTTTGAAAGTTAATTTTTCTTGTAACCCACTAATAGCATTTATATAAAGTACACTATGCATATGAACTTATTAGTATTTATTTTAGTTGCAAAAACGACTTGCTGTTTTCAGGAGATAGGACCATGAACACACACATGACAGCTACAAGCAACACTGACTAATTAAATTGTGACCACTTCTCTCCTAAACTAGGACTTTTGTCCTAGTTTCTGGAAATGTCAACTCTTTTAGCTCATTTTGTGCTGCTATAACAAAATACTAGCAATGCAGTAATTTATAATGAACAGAAGTTGATTGGCTGTGGTTCTGAAGGCTGGGAAGTCCAAGATCAAGGGGCTGACATCTGATGAGGGCCTTCGTGCTGCATCATCACACAGTGGAAGGCAGAAGGGCAAAGAAAGAAAAATAGAGAGCAAAAGGTTCTGAACTGGTCATTTTATAAGGAACTCACTCCAAAAATAACAAATCCACTCCCACAATAACGGCATTAATCCATTCTTGAGGGCAGAGTCCTCATGATCTAAACACATCTAAAAGGTCCTTCTCTCCAACACCTCCAAATTGGAGATCAAGTTTCCAACACATCAACTTTGGGAGATGCATTCAAACCATAGAGTCCACCTTATCCTTCGTGCCAACTCGTCAGTGCTTCCTGCTCTGACTTTTGACTTGATGTCAGTGGATTTCTTTTAAACAGTAATGTCACCATGTTGATTAAGCTTCCATTCTCACTTGAGAATTATTATTGCTTTTCTCATTTTCTCAATTTTTGTCTGATTTTATCATCAAGATTTGGAATTTTAAAAAATCACACAAATTTTTCAAGAAATTCTGGGAAGGAATTCCTTCATGTAAATGACTTTTTCCTGAGCCATCCAGAGGGAATACTACTGTGGCCCACGTAGTCTCTTTCTAATGCCTAAGTTTCTCAGCTGAGGAAGTGATTTAAGTCTTCCCACTATATTAAACAAACTACAAACTTTTATTTGCTTTTCAGACTATGTCTCCGAGAAGCTGTCCATTGACTTGTTTAAGCAACTCATTGACTGTCTACTGTGTCAGGCACAGTGGTGGGAACGTGAAGATGAGGAGACATAGTCCCCGCCCACTACCCCAAACCTGAAGTATGGAGACAGGTGATCGGCTCAGGATTACGGGCAATGATGACTTGCTCATGGACAGCAGGGGTCACAGGGAACTCACAGAAGCCGATGCCAATCCCACCTGAAGATGTCTGAGAAAGTTCTACACAGGAAGTGACAATTTGGTTGACTTTAGAAAGGAACGAACACATTTTCCCAGAAAGAAAGAAAAGGTAAAGAAAATCACATACGGAGCCCAGCAAGTGCAGGGTCATGA
Source organism: Hylobates moloch (assembly GCF_009828535.3). Taxonomy (NCBI): domain Eukaryota; kingdom Metazoa; phylum Chordata; class Mammalia; order Primates; family Hylobatidae; genus Hylobates; species Hylobates moloch. Next base: position 12,980,703 of record NW_026652292.1, read on the forward strand.
AATGCAAGATCCTATATGCTGCACTGGGGAGTTTCCCTCTATCCCCTGGTGAGTGAGACGCCTTTGAGGCATGTCATCAGGGGAGCAATGTGATCAGACCTGTGGGTTAGAACACTTTGTTAGGAAACCCCCACCCCCCAACACCCTGATGCATGGATATCTCTTGGCAGAACTCCAGAGACTCAGAGCTCATTTATCCAAAATCAACTTCAATAGCCTGCTGTTCCCACTGGATTTACATTTAGGTGAGAGTGGTTTTCTTTTCTTTTCTTTTTTTTTATCAATTGGTCTAGGTTAGCACCTGGGCTTTAGTCTGAAAACAGGGCATGTCAGTGCCCAAAGACACTAAGACAGTTCACAGGAGAATCTCCCACCTCAGTCCACAGCTGTGAGTGAGCAACATTCACTTCCTACTGGAAAACCCTATCCTCCTTAAAGACCCAGCCATAACAGCCTGTTCCAGGCTGAGAGATGTCTCCCGTCCTGAATCCATTTCCACACGTTGAGTTCAGTGAAAGACATTCTGTTGACCTGATAAAAGGCACCTCCCTTCCCGGATCATCACCTGGCAGCAAATGTGTGGTTCTGTTTTTTGTTTTGTTTTTGTCTTGTTTTGTTTTGTTTACCATGTCATTTGCTCCTGGTCATCTGTGACTTGAGAAGCAAAACTATGCATATCAGTGCAAAAAGCTGAAGTGATGTTGGGGGCAGCATCACCCACTCAAATACACTAGACTAGATTTTTCTCCAACCAGCCTGGAGACCCAGAAGCACCAAGCAACAGCATCAGAGAACTGGAGACTTGTCTCAAAGCAAAAGCAGATGGTTCACAGTCGGCAAGCCTTTTGATCACAAGTTGCATCCTTCCCCATCTTCTATCTCCATTTTCACCCTAAAGGGTCTTGTGGCTAGAAGGAGCCCAATCAATAAACTCATCAGGGTGAGAATGGGACCACAGAATAAACTTGCACTTGCTAGCATGTTTTGTTTTCATTATTAAGAATCTGATCTGTAATTAGGGAAATGTAAGTATAAACCACACTATAATTCAATGTCATATCCATTACATATGAAACAGGAAAAATCTAAAAGTTTAACAATGCAAAGTGTTGGCAAATATAGGGGTAAAGAGGAATTGCTGATGTGTAGGTAAATTAGGACATGCACTTTAGAAAACACAATTTAGTGCCATAGGTGAGTTTCCTGAAACAGACTCTTAGCCAGACCTTGGCATGTGGAAAGTTGACTGGGGAGGCTGGGCATGGTGGCTCACATGTAATCCCAGCACTTTGGGAGGCCGAGGCAGACAGATCACCTGAGGTCAGGAGATCAAGACCAGCCTGGCCAAGATGGTGAAACCCCGTCTCTACTAAAAATACAAAAATTAGCCAGGCATGGTGGTGGGCACCTGTAATCCTAGCTACTCGGAAGGCTGAGACAAGAGAATCATTTGAACCCAGGAGGCAGAGGTTGCAGTGAGTTGAGATTGCGTCACTGCACTCCAGCCTGGGTGACAGAGCGAGACTCTGTCTCAAAAAATAAATAAATAAATAAAATAAGAAAGTTGGTTGGGGTATTTTGGGGGAGCAACACCTATAAGGTGTAAAGAAAGCAAGAGCAGAGGGAATTGTCGATCTGCAATGCAGTTTCCAGCAGAGATTTCAGCCAGTCCAGGGGAGCTATGGAGCTGGAATGACATTTCAAGATTGTTCTAAATTGAAATAAGTCCAGGCCTATGTATTCCTTTATCTCCCCACCATGGCCTACAGGCTGTACCCAAGGAGTGTAACCTTGGGTAAGGCAGCTCCCCTTGGCCGAAATCTGTGAGCTCAGCAGCTGGAGAAATGAGGACTCCGTTTATAAAGTTGAAAATGTATGTGTTTAATCACCAGGCAATTCAGCATCCAGGAATATGCCTTAGAGAAAGTCTCCAGCACCTATACAAGGGAGCGTGCACTAGGATACCCAGAGTAGCAGTGATAGTAAAAGTGAAAACAACCTGAAATACTCATCACTAGGAAAACGGATAAACAAACTGTGACACATCAAGCGACATATCGATGTGGATATGTCTCAAATATAAAATTGCTGAGTTTTTTGGGTTTTTTAAAAAGTAAGCTTTAGGAAGGTATACATCATATTAGATCATTTTAAACACAGGGTAAAACTACATATTCATGTAAGTGGAAGAACACAAATTTAGGAAAGTGGTGACTTTGGATGCGGGACAGGCCAGGGAACTCTGCAGGGGAACAAATGGAAACTTCAACATTATCCACAATGATCTGTCTCTTATTTTTTAAAAAATGCAAAGCCAAATCAACAATGTCGGCGTGTGTTAATTCTGGATGTATCGTGTGTACACTGATTTAGGTTTCTACTCTGTACTTTTCTGCATATTTTTAATTCTTCAACAGTTTTTAAAAAATAAGAGAATAATCCAGTCTGAACTCTTGGACTGTTGTCTGACTGATATCTTAAGAAAAGTAATCACAGAACTCTGGCCTGCAGAATCCCTTAGTGACCCCTGAAAATGGTCATGCACACACACACATGCACACACACAACACGGGCACAAGCAGGGCACATGGGATCTTTCAGTCCCTTGTTGAGCTCGGGTAAGTATACATGGAACTTAAGATCTCAGAGCTCCACCAGGCCTTCCTAAAGGAAACCAGCTTCATAAAGTGTTCACAATGCAGGGACTGACCACTGCTGTGAATCCCCATCTCAGGGGAGGCCAAGGCATGTCTTGGGCATCACAGAGGGCAAATGGACAAGGGAAGATCTCACACCTCACTGGGCAGGGCCCCCCAGACATTCTTAGAGCCAGACTAGCAGAAGTCCCCCTTGGAATTAATTTCACGAAAGCCTTTAATCTCATTCTATGAATTAAACATTACGCTAGAAACTTGAGATATGTTCAATGGAAATAAAAGGTACTATCCTTTGCCCCACTTTCTAGCATGGTATGTACACACAGACAACAGATCCTGACATGTGTCACTGGTAACGATTAACTTAGGTAGAAATGTAAGTAACATGTTACAAGAATAAGGGACAGTGAGAAAGGCTTCTTGGAGAAAGTGATTCATGAGGTGGGCTTTAACGGGATATGATTTCTCCTGATAAGAGAAGGGAAGAGGCCAGGTGCAGTAGCTTGAGCATGTAATCCCAGCAGTTTGGGAGACCAAGGCAGGAGGATTGCTTGACACTAGAAGTTCAAAACCAGCCTAGGCAGCATAGCAAGACCCTGTCCCTACAAAAAGTTAAAAAAAAAAAAAAAAAGCCAGGCATGGCAGCATATACCTGTAATCCCAGCTACTTGGGAGACTGAAGCAGGAGGATCACTAGAGCCCAGGACTTCAAGGTAACAGTGAACTATGATTGTACCACTATACTCCAACTGGGATAAGAGAGCAAGATCTTATCTCTTAAAAAAAAATTTAAGAGAAGAGAGAACATTCTAGACAGAAAGACAAACCCACAACAAATCTCAGAGGCATAAAGTATATCACTTGAGAGTAGGATAGCAAAAAAATGCTGAAAAGGTGGGCAGGGCCAACATATGAGTGTACTTACTACTGTTTCCATCAGGATGGGCCAGAGTGTGCTGCAATGACCACAAAGTTCTTAGAGCTCTGTGACTTAGCCCCGTAAAGGTTTATTTCTCACTCACAAAAAGCCTAAGACCGCAGGCTGTCTCCTCCCACCATAGCCTCTAGGTAGGATCTTTTCTTGCCTCGTCTGGTTTCTGGTGGCCCCAGCTGTTCCTTGGCTTTCAGCATCACTCCAATCTCTGCCTCTGTCTTCACACGACCTTCTCTCCTCTGGATCTATCTGTGTCCAGATTTTTTTCTTCATATAAGGACATCGGTCACAGTAGATTTAGAGCCCACCCTAATGTCCTCATTTTGACTTGATGATATCTGCAAAGACTATTTCCAAATAAGGCCACGCTCACAGGTGTGAGGAGTTAGGATTTCAACATAACTTTTAAGGAGACACACACACATAGCCGACAAGGTCACCACGGCAGGACAGGAGAGAGCTCGGGGAAAACACAGGATGTTTTAAGGGCCAAGCGTGGAAGTGACTTCAATCACTTTTATTGGCCAGAACCTGGTCAGTTGGTCTCGGTCTAATGCGAGAGAAGAGGAGTGCAGAGGAGCATGTGAATGTCTAGTGAGTATCCACAGTGTTCTCTGTGACTTCCATGTTCAGGAGGCTTCAGCCCTTGTCCCTCAGGCAACAGGATGCCAAAAGTGTGGGGACGGAGAGGGGAAGAGCAGGTAAAGTGAGCAGCAGTCGGTTGTGGCTGACAGGTTAGGCAGGAGCAGTCCAGGAGATCGGATGGGTGAAGACGCCGTCAAAGTGACACAGAGGGAGGGTGATGAAGACCTGCAACAGGGCTGGATTAGTGAGAAGAGAGCGGGTGAAATCACTTTTGGATTAGTGAGAAAAGAGCAGGTGAAATCGCTTTCGGATTAGTGAGAAGAGAGAGGGTGAAATCGCTTTGAGGAAATTTTCAGAGAACCAGACAGAGAGAAAAGAGAAGGAATCATTTATCTGTCTTACAATCCATTCACATCAAAATACTAAAGAGTTTGAGCTGAAGGAAGGCATTCAGCTTTGGAGAAACCCTTCCGAATAGTTCGCAAAGTTCTGTAAATGTCCAAAACCAGATCATTTTGCTAAAATTATCTATATAGTAGATACCACTGAAGTAAATGCAGAGTTGCACATAATGAAACCTGGAGAGGAGATGAAGGAGCAAAGTCAAACCAGAAATCTCTCTTTGAGGACTTCCCTTCTTTTGCAAGGGGATCACAGAGAAAAGAACACGTTTTGGGAAAATACCCTGGAGGTTTCATGTTTCCACTTTGATGCCACTTCTGCAAGATGATGCCAAAAGTTCAGCACTACTCCCGGGGGAGTAAAAGGAACAAGCCCCAGGGATGACCACGTCCACACCAGATGCAAGCTAGAGGGGGCGGCCTCCCACGGACACATTTGAGTTCTGTGTTCTCAGGGATAACTTCCCCCAGGACGCCCATGCCCTGCAAGATAAACAGCTCTCCAGAAGGAGGGAGTCTCGCCTTTCATGCACCCTGGCCACGTCCCTTCCTGGGGAACGTGTACATTGAGGGTGTCTAATCTTTTGGCTTCCCTGGGCCACATTGGAAGAAAAACAACTGTCTTGGGTCACACATAAAACACGCTAACACAGCTGGGTGCAGTGGCTCACATCTGTAATCCCAACACTTTGAGAGGCCCAGGTGGGTGGATCACCTGAGGTCAGGAGTTTGAGACCAGCCTGGCCAACATGGTGAAACCCCGTCTCTACAAAAAACACAAAAATTAGCCGGACATAGCAACATGTGTCTGCAATCCCAGCTACTTGGGAGGCTGAGGCAGCAGAATTGCTTGAACCTGGGAGGTGGAGGTTGCAGCGAGCCGAGATCATGCCACTGCACTTCAGCCTGGGCAAGAAAGCGAGACTTTGACTCAAAACAAAAACAAAAACAAAAACAAACACTAACACTAACAATAGCTGATGAGCTATAAAAAAAAATCTCAAAATAGTCTCATAATGTTTTAAGAAAGCTTACAAACTTGGGTTGGGCCATATTCAAAGCCATCCTGGGCCTCATGCAGACTGCAGGCCACAGGCTGGACAAGCTTCATGTACATGTATTTGCTTCCCATTCTACTGTCTGTTCAAAAGGAATCGACCTGTACTATAGTCCTTTAAGGAGTTTTGAAACACAAGGCTGAAAGGGATCGATTTGTTCAAGAGGAGCTCCTAGCTCCCTGAAGGGAGGCAAAGCTGAGGATCTCTTCCAGGTAGAAAGCTTTCCAGGCAATAGGCAGGACACGGCTGTGCTGCAGAGGCCTGAGGGCTCTGTTTGTGTGGCGGAGAGTTCAGCTCTGCGTGTAGTGGGTTCACCCTGGGATGCACATTCTTCGTCGCTCAATAGAGCTGTAACCCAGAAAGTTAGCATTTGCTTCCGTGTGACGTGGACCATATTACAACCATTCCCTCTCTTTTCCCGGCTGCTGCCTGCAGGAACTGCAGCAGGCTGATCTCTGCTTGGGAGACAAGCGCTCAACATCCTCCACTCAGCTCATGAAGCACCGTGTTCTAAACTGACAAGCCATCCCCCAGTCAGAGCAGCCGGCCAAGTTTAGGAACTTGAACAATGTACTCTTTGTACATTGGAAATGCTGTTTAGAACCTGGGTGGCTCACGCCTGTAATCCCAACACTTTGGGAGGCCAAGGTGGAAGGATTGCTTGAGGCCAAGAGTTCAAGACCAGCCTGGGCAATATAGTTAGACACCATCTCTACAAAACAATCTTGTTAAAAAAATTAGTTAAGTGTGGTGGTGCATGCCTGTAGTCCCAGCTGGTCAGGAGGCTGAGGTGGGAGGATCACTTTAGCCCAGGAGGTCAAGGCTGCAGTGAGCTGTGATTGCAGCCTGGGTGACAGAATGAGACCCTATCTCTAAAAAAATTACATGATGTCTCAGCTAGAATGCCTTGCTCTTTTCTTCTTCTCTTTTTCCTCCCCACGTCTCCCATTTAAATCTTCCTTCTCACTCTCCTTTGGCTCAAGTGGATCCCACTGTCCAGAGGAAAGTGTAAGGTCAGGAACGATTTTAAAGAATATTTGGTGGGCACGGTGGCTCACGCCTCTAATCCCAGCACTTTGGGAGGCCAAGGTGGGAGATTATCTGAGGTCAGGAGTTCAAGACCAGCCTGGTCAACATGGTGAAACCTCATCTCTACTAAAAATGCAAAAATTAGCCAGGCGAGGTAGTGGGCGCCTGTAATCCCAGCTACTCAGGAGGCTGAGGCAAGAGAATCACTTGAAACCGGCAGGCGGAGGTTGCAGTGAGCCGAGACTGCGCCACTGCACTCCAGCCTGGGTGACAGAGTGAGACTCCTCCTCAACAACAAAAAAAGTTCACTGGGGTATTTTGAGGGAGCAACACCTATAAGGTGTAAAGAAAGCAAGGTGAGTGATCGCACCATCGCACTCCAGCCTGGAGGAAAAGAGCGAAAACTCCGCTCTTTATTTATTTATTTAAATAATATTTACATAAATATTTACATAATATTTAAATAAATGTTTGCATAATGTTTAAATAAATATTTAAATATTATTTAAATAAATATTTAAATATTGTTTAAATAAATATTTAAATATTATTTAAATAAATATTTAAATATTAATTAAATAAATATTTACATAATATTTAAATAAATGTTTGCATAATATTTAAATAAATATTTAAATGCTTAACATAAATTTAAAAATTATTTAAATGATATTTAAATAAATATTATTTCTTTATAAATAAATAATACTTATAAGTGGGAGCTAAACAGTGTGCACTCATGGACACAGAGTGTGGAATCATACACACTGGAGACCCAGGAGGGCATCAGGCAGGTGAGGGATGAGAAATCACTTACTCGGTGTAATGTACATTATTTGGGTGATGGTTTCACTAAAAGCCCAGACATCACCACTACTCAATATATCTATGTGACAAAACTGCACTTGTACCCTTACATTTATACAATTTTTTTTTAAGATAGAGTTTTGCTCTGTCACCCAGGCTGGAGTGCAGTGGTGTGATCTCGGCTCACTGCAACTTTCACCTCCCGGGTTCACGCCATTCTCCTGCCTCAGCCTCCCTTAGTAGCTGGGACTACAGGCACCCACCACCACGCCCGGCTAGTTTTTTGTATTTTTAGTAGAGACAGGGTTTCACCGTGTTAGCCAGCATGGTCTCCATCTCCTGACCTCGTGACCCGCCTACCTCGGCCTACCAAAGTGCTGAAATTACAGGCGTGAGCCACCGCACCGGCAATTTATACAATTTTTTTAAAAGGATACAGTATTATCAGGTCGAAGGCAAATGAGGAGGAAAGGAGGATGGTAATCATTCCCCTCTAGAAAGCAAATTCCACTCTCCCTTCTTAGACCCTGGACTTTTCAAGGGAAAGGACTTTGTCTCATCTCCATTGGCTCAGACACCACAACGTACCTTGTGAGTATTTTTTACGTGGCTTGTGACTAACTGAATGCTTTCTGTACACCTCAGGTGACTTGCACACAATTAACTGAAGACCAACGAAGGCAAGCTCATGTATCATGGAGCCCCACCCCTGTGTGATCTGCTGGAGAGCGCAGTTGTATAGGTGTTTTTCTGTCTAGCAGGGATTGTTGGAACAGATTGGAAATGCCCGCTAGGGTCTGCTAGCCTTCCCTAGCTGCAGAAGTTGTTAACATATTTTAATCACCCACATAAACATACATGCAAAGTTAATGATCTTTACGATCTCCTTCGACTTGAAACTCACCTTCTTAAAACTTCTCAGGGGCTCCTGATTTCATTCCTGAGAATATCCAAAATCCTGAAATCTTCAAAGTTTTACATCAGCAGTTCTCAAACATTCTAATCTCAGAACTTGTTTAGACTCATAAAAGATATTTAAGACCTCAAAGGGTTTTTGTGTATATGAGTTATATCTATCAACATCTACCATATTAGAAATTTAAACTGAGAACATTTTCTTTCTAATTATGAATTCATTTTTAAATAACAATAGTAAAACAATTTTTTTGACAGGGTCTCACTCTGTCACCCAGGCTGGAGTGCGCCATGGTTCCCTGCAACCTTGACCTCCTGGGGTCAAGCGATCCTCCTGCCTCAACCACCCGAAGTGCTGGGATTACAGTCATGAGCCACTACGCCCGGACATCAAACAATTTTGGGGTGTTTTTTTGAGACAGGATCTTGCTGTGTCACCCAGGCTGGAGTGCAGTGGCACAGTCATGGCTCAGTGTAGCCTCGACCTCCAAAATTCAAGCCCAAGGGATCCTCCCACCTAACCCTCCCCCCACACCCTCAAGTAGCTTGGACTACGGATGCGCACCACTACACCCAGCTAATTTTTGTATTTTTTTTGTAGAAACAGGGTTTCACCACATTGCCCAGCTGGTCTCAAACTCCTGGGCTCAAGTAATCCTCCCACCTTGGCCTCCCAAAATGCAGGGATTACAGACATGAGCCACTGCACCTGGCCGTAAAACAATTTTTAATTTAATAATGTTTATTGCTTAAAAACAATAATAAAACTTTTGTTAATATAATTAACATAAATATAATTAACATCTATAACAAATATAACATATATAACAAATATAATTAACATATATAATATAAACATATTATTTTGTTAACATAATTAACATAAATAAATATAATTAACAAATATTATTGATGCAAATAACCCATTTATGAAACCTAATTCTATGTTTCAAAGCACACAATTTTTAGTGAAAAGACTGGCATTATTTTACATTTTTGCAAATCTCTTCATGTCTGACTTAACAGAAAAAACCGGATTCTCATGTCTACACTCAAACTGCTGTGATAAATCATGTCAGTACATCTAGAGAAAACCTGGCTTCTCACAGATACACAGTTAGAAAAGAGAAGAATATTTAACAGGCATTTCAGATAATGGTGAATATTCCTTTTTGATACGACACCAAATCTCAGCACATAGTCATTTCTCAAAGGTTAGTTGCAATGTGAAATCTGAAACCATATCAGTAACCTTTTCGGACTCAATTATATTAAAATCCATGAAATTATCTTGTCCTTTGTCCTTTGAATGGGTCTGTCACACATACATTATTTTCTATCATAATGTCATTTGGAAAATATTGGATTGCTGAGTTAAGCAGATCTTCCAAATATTGTCACAGTACATATTTACATTATCTTTTTTTTTTTTTTTCTTGAGACAGAGTTTCACTCTTGTTGCCCAGGCTGGAGTGCAATGGCGCAATCTTGGCTCACAGCAACCTCCACCTCCTGGGTTAAAGCCATTCTCCTGCCTCAGCCTCCGGAGTAACTGGGATTACAGGCATGCGCCACCACACCCGGCTAATTTTGTATTTTTAGTAGTGATGGGGTTTCTCCATGTTGGTCAGGCTGGTCTCGAACTCCGGACCTCAGATGATCCGCCCGCCTCGGCCTCCCAAAGTGCTGGGATTACAGGCGTGAGCCACCGCGCCCGGCCAACATCATCAAAACAATAAAATCACATTCGTTAAATTATCCCCATCTCATCAGAAAAGTCTTCAAGTATTAGAGAATTATGCAAGTTAAGCATGACAGATACAAGTTTTCCAAAATTCTAGTTTTCATTTGAAAACTCAAATTGCATTACTGGCTGCAAATAATAACTATTGTATTTCTTGAAGAGACAGGCTCCCTTTGTTCATTTTTTGAGAAAATACCTGGCAGGTATCCAAGTCTGAATAGTCATAGTTCAATTGTCTGCCGTCACTCTTTCAAGGAAAGCTGGCATTCCATGAAGAAAGGGCTAGTGGGGCTTGCAACTCAATCGCAACCCAACTGCTTTTCCCTGAGAAAACTGCTGGAGTTTGGTATGCAGCCAAGCACTCAATGCATCCAAATTTTTTAAAGTATACTCAAGACTAGATTTAATAAATGAGTAATTGTTTTACAACTTCATCAACATCCTTAAATGAAACTGGATTTTTTTTTCTGCAGATGCAGGTGGTAAAGAATACAATGACAGGCCGGGAACGGTGGCTCACGCCTGTAATCCCAGCACTTTGGGAGACCGAGGCGGGTGGATCACGAGGTCAGGAGATCGAGACCATCCTGGCTAACACGGTGAAACCCCGTCTCTACTAAAAATACAAAAAAATTAGCCGGGCGTCGTGGCGGGCACCTGTAGTCCCAGCTACTCGGGAGGCTGAGGCAGGAGAATGGCATGAACCCGGGAGGCGGAGCTTGCAGTGAGCCGAGATCCTGCCACTGCACTCCAGCCTGGGCGACAGAGCGAGATTCCGTCTCAAAAAAAAAAAAAAAAGAATACAATGACACCTGGAATAGCCTTGGTGTGGGCTAAAGCCCCATCATTTTTACTTCTGTTTTGCATTTTGACAGTGAAATGTCAAAATGATATAAAAAGCAAGTACCATCTTAGTAGTATTATGAAAAATGGATTTGACTTCTCATGCTCCCTGGAAGAGTCTCAGGCAACACTAGGGTTCCCTGGTCTATGCTTTGAGAACTGCAGCCCTCCATGCTCTGACTTCTGCCTGCCTGTTGGCCCCCTCCTCATTCAGTGATTTAGCTTGGGCTCCCCTAGAAGCAGACCAGGAGACAAGGATTCAAAAGCAAGTAGTTGATTTGCTAAGTGACCTCAGGAAGTACTGGGAGGGGAGCGTGAGAGTGGCATGAAGAAGAGAAGGAAACCAATGCATGATGTGTTTGTTCATGAGCGATTTACCCCTGCAGACAACTGGAGCTCAGTCCTGCAGGAGATGAAGCAGGATGGCCACAAGTTTATGTGACTCAAGGGGTGAGGGAGCTGGGGCATTTATCCTCCCACACTCACTGCCACTGGCTAGGGGCTGCTTGTGGAGACCTCCCCTATCCCTTATTCATTGTGACTTGGGGTCTTCCCACATGCTATTCCTTCTACTTGGAACCATCTTGTGCCCAACTCTTTGCCTGGCCAATGCCCACTCATTCTTTAGGTCTCAGGACAAGTGTCACCTTTAGAGAGACTGTCTTTTATCCCCACAATTCTAAAACAGATTCCCCTGGCACAGTCATTAAAAGCACACACAGTTTTTCTTCTCAGAGAGTCCTCCTACAGTTTGTAATTCTTATATTTTTGTTATTCTTTATTTACTGCCTTTCTTCCCACTAACCCAACGTCTCTATAGCATGAGGATGGGGACTGTGTCCATGATTTGTTTTCCACTCTTGCATCTCCAGCACCTGGAACATGCCTGGCACACAGTGGACACTCAACAAACACTTGTCGAGAGGATGGATGGGTGATAAGTACGAAAGTACATAAAAGGCACATAGATAGAATTTCCAGTGGTGATTCAAAGCAAGTAATTCAGATAATCATTCTAGAAAATTCAAGCACTCTGTTGACTATCCTCTTCAATAGCTGAGTATTGGTTCAAAGTGCCTGAGGAATCACAGCCTTGGCCTGTGTGGGGTCGCAGCTGGATAACAGAGTGTCATGGCTCAGTTGCAGCCCCCTATTGCCTCCCGCTGCCCCGGCACACTGCAGGTCCTATTTGCCCTACGAGGACACTGATCCCACAAGCACACGGGCATGTGAACATATGATCCTAGAATGACAAGAAAAGGAAATACCAGAGAAAGATGTTCAATGTGTCCTTCCAAATTCTGACATGCACCATCATAGGCCATGAAACTATGCCTCACATGGAAGCAACAGTAAAATCCAAATGAAGAATGAATGAATGAGTGATGCATAAGAACAAGCATAGGATGGTGGAAGGAACTTTCCTCTCTAGATTTCATGCATATTGGATTTTATTTTTCCATAGCAAGCCACTGTCTAAGACTTTTGTTTGTTTGTTTCTGGAACTGCTTATTTGCAATGCCAGACAAATAGAAAAACCCAAAAGAAAAACTCAACAGAAACCTTACAAATCATCTCATAACACATGATTAGGGTTTTTTGTCTATTATAATTTTCAAATACATTGTCAGTAGAGTAGAATTTTTATAATAAAATCTAATTCCCTGATGTGACATTTTAAAAGAACCGAGCTCCATGATGGACAGTAGGGTTGGCAAAGCCTTCTCTAGGGTTATTAAATCTACTGCTGGGAAAATGCTAATGCCCCAAAACCTTTTTCAAGCTCAGGCCTATAGGAGACTCCATGCCAAATTTATATGCCCAGGTGCATGATTTCATATGTGCTTTGAATAATGGTATCTGTGCTCAGAAAATCAAACAGAATTAGGAAAAGCAATTGCCTGCGGGGATTTTCATTTTGTATTAGTGACATGAGATCATTCATGTGCCACGCTGTTTTAACAATTCAGCATTGTAAAATCAGAAATCTTTCCTCCAATCCACTGTAGAATATAAAGTGTTCATTTTCTTCCTATTACATGAAGTGAAGGAAACAGTTATTCTGAAACGCAGGCAGTATCAAGGTAAATGTGGTGGCCATTTGCTCAGTGAAAAATACACGGATTCTTTTTTCTTCCAGAAGACAGACAATATTTTATTTTAATTACTGGTGCAGTGTTGGAGATGTTGGTTCCAGGTCAAGGAAGCCAAGTAGCTAAAACGAAATATGCTGAAGCATCACAGGTCAAAGAGAAGTAAACACATATAAAAATGGGAATGGAAATACAATAAATGACCACACATAACCGATGCTACTCACTCACTGCAGAACTGACGTTGCTTCTCTCATAAACCTCAAAGCCTGCTTTCAGGGTTCATCAAATATCTGGGGCTCCAATATCCCAGGAATGGTTTCCTCAGGCAGGCCAGAGATTGCAAAGCATCCCAGCCCCAAGGGGAGAAACGAGAAGGGCGTGGCTGCTAGCCAAAAGGAAGCCCCGGACCACTCTGTGTGCCATTATCTTTCATGGTCCTTGGGTTTCAGTTTGCACCTGGCTGCCCAGGACCTGCTGAGAGACGAATGGGTAAGCTCACATTTGGAAATCACAGGGCAAGATGTCACGAGTCTCCCTAAAGGGAGGCTACAGAATGTTAATAGGTGGGAGAGGCCCCTTAAAAGAGCTTTTACAATATCCCTGAGACTTGCTGCCCTTGTAGAGTAACACCCTGGCATCTGCTTAATGTACACTTAAGTCTTTACAAGCTCAGGCTCTTAATCGCAATTGACAGCATCCTTCCACTTCTACTAATAGCCTGACATTTGGTACCTCAGTCCTCCTTCCTTCTCATTGCCCTCTCCAGTGGTTTCCTTCCTCATGAGTCCGCTGATGCTAGTATCCCCGCAGCCTGACTCACCTCACCCCTGTGTCCTCTCAGAAGCCAGCTTGCCCATCGACGGGGCACCAGCTGCATCTATCATGGCCACTAGGAACTCAGAGACCCAATGGGAGTGAACTCCATTTTATAAACCTATAACCTCAGCCCAGAAATATTTCCAAGCTCCAAAGGGCTAATTTACCCCTCTTCCCACCTCCACAATCAGCAGACTTTCAGCTCTTTTTAGTATTAGGAAAAGAACGAAAATAGTCTCCAAAAGCTGACACCTCCTGGTGGAAGGCTTGGCACAGAGGCTCACAGGACAACTCGTAGCCTCACCAATAGCTCAGATATGGGTGCCTGCCACGCACCAAGCTCTGTGGTGAGCTTTTAATACATATTGACTGATACAAGCCTCACAGCAATATTATGGGTCAAATGAACTGTTCTAATGCATGCCTATTTTAAAGATGAGGAAATACAGGATGAGAGAGGTTGAGAACTTGCACAAACAGCACGGCCAGAAAGTGGCAGAGCTTGGATTCCAAGCAGGTTGGTCGGTCTCTGGAACCCGGGTCCCAAAGCCAAGACAGGGTCAAAGGATGATGAGATTAAGAGAACAAAGCCTTCAGATTTCTGGTTTATACTCAACCATTATTTCTTTTCAAGAAAAGCTCCGATTCCTATTTTAATCACTTATTTAAATGAGTAAGCATGTATTAAGCACTTAGGGTTTGGGACTTAGGGGCTTCACAAAATTAATCAAACATGTATAAGTAAGTATGCTGTATTGAGCCAGGTGCGGTGGCTCATGCCTGTAATCCCAGCACTTTGGGAGGCCGAGGCGGGTGGATCACGAGGTCAAGAGATCAAGACCATCCCGGCTAACATAGTGAAACCCCGTCTCTACTAAAAATACAAAAAAAAAATTAGCCGGGCATGGTGGCAGGTGCCTGTAGTCCCAGCTACTTGGGAGGCTGAGGCAGGAGAATGGCGGGAGCCCAGGAGGCAGAGCTTGCAGTGAGCCGAGATCATGCCACTGCACTCCAGCCTGGGTGACAGAGCAAGGCTCTGTCTCAAAATAAATAAATAAATAAATAAAGTAAATATACTATATTCTAGGACCATAAATGAGACGTTGGATTCAGAAAGGTGCTATCTGTGAACCTGTGGAAACTTCCCACTTCTCAAGGACAGACAATTACTAATTGCACCGCAAGGATCCCTGCCACCATCCCTCACTCTTGAGTGTGTAATACACTTGCTAGTTGAGGTGACCACCAGGGCCTAATCACCATTCTTAAAGCAATGTAATTAGTCATGAGTAATGAGGGTCTAAGTTGGAGTGTTGCCTAGTTAGAAAGAATGTTTCTGAAAAAAATTGCAAAAGAACATATTGCATAACTGGATATTAGGGATAAAGGAGACAATCCAATTTCAAGTCCACAAATATCGGCCAGGTGCAGGGGCTCACGCCTGCAATCCCAACACTTTGGGAAGCCAAGATGTGGGATGCTTGAGTCCAGGACTTAGAGACCAGCCTAGGCAACACATGAGACCCCGGCTCTACAGAAAGTTTGGAAAAAAAAAAAAAATTAGCCAGGTGTGGTGGGTTTGTGCTGTAGTCCCAGGTACTCAGGAAGCTGAGGTGGAAAGATCTCTTGATCCCAGGAGTTCGAGGCTGCAGTGAGCCGTGATTGTGCCACTGCACTCTGGCCTTGGCAACAGAGTGAGACCTTGTCTCAAAAAACAAGACAAAACAAACAAACAAAAAAACACAAATATTTATTGAGCATTTTCTTCATGCAATCACTTATACAAAGATCATCTAGAGACGTCCCTGACCTCAAGGTGCTTACATAAGAATTTAGAGAGCAGGGAGATAAGACAAGCAAACAAACAATACTACAAATTAGATTAATCATGTTGTGACAATTGCACAGGGGAACACCAGGAGGGAGGGTCTCATACAGTTTGGGGCTAACAAATGATATTTTAGGAACCTTTATGGGCCTGGAAGGGATGATGGGTATGCGAACCTCTCACTGCCCTCCCCTTGGCCCAGACTGAAGTTGGAAGTTCAAGTCCACACCCACCATCGCTGGAGGCTGGTGGAACGATGCTGGTGGGTCACCCCTTGGCCAGAGTTCCCTGCTGGTCCTGGCTCCATCCAACCACTTCTATCTGGGAGCTCTGGAGTCACAAGGAAAGGACACAGATTGCTACTGGAGGTGTTCCGGTCCTTACAGAAACCCAGGGCAACTCAGCCTCCTGTTAGAGAAGTCAGCATCCCCAGGAATGTGAGATGAAGAGGGGTGCTGTGTATGACATCCATGGGAATGAAACAGAACACTAATGTAGAAGGGAGGGCAAGTAGGAGTTAGAAAACATCAGTTCCTAAATGACTAACCCACTTCCTACGCAGATTGCATGGTGAAAAGACTGCTGCATTAGTAGGAGGTTTAAGAGATTAGGCATACCCAGCCAGGCAGGGTGGCTCACACCTATAATCCCAGTACTTTGGGAGGCCAAGGCGGGTGGATCACCTGAGGTCAGGAATTCGACACCAGCCTGGCCGACATGGTGAAACCCCATCTCTACTAAATACAAAAATTAGCCGGGCATGGTGGCAAGTGCCTGTAGTCCCAGCTACCTCGGGAGGCTGAGGCAGGAAAATCGCTGGAACCTGGGGGGCAGAGGCTGCAGTGAGCCGAGATTGTGCCACTGGACTCCAGCCTGGGTGACAGAGCAAGACTCCATCTTAAAAAAAAAAAAAAAAAATGCATGCTATCCTGGCATCCATTGAATCAAATAAGAATGGGAAAGTCCATACTGATTTAAAAATAAATGGGAGAAAAAAAAGAACATGCTTTCTCATAGTAAAATGAGAACTAATAAGTGTAGAAAAAACAGAACTAGAAAATCACTCTTTTATAACCATCCTGGTAATAATTGATTCAAGTAGGAATTATCAATGGCTGTGAAAAGTAGAGTAAGTGTGTGACAAACAATAGGATATTTCTATAGTCTCAAAGTATTTCCTGGCAGATCGCTTATAAATTACAAAGGAGAACATAATGATTTCTAGGGAAGAAACCTGACAAGACGTCACCCTAATCAACAGATCAAAGTTGATAGGACAGACTGACATGACTACCGTGCCTTCAGATGTGATATGATGGGAAGAGCACAATGTCACCCATACAGTGTTTTGTCCAAAATGCATAATCCGAATGGGATCATGAGGAAACATCAGAAAAAAACAAACTGAGGTCTTAGCACCCCCTCCAGTCATGTTGTTCAATGGGTCTACAATATTTCTTTTGATGATGGTAACAGCACCACCTCAGGATTTCCTACTGGTATGACGATGCTGTAATCCCAGCACTTTGGGAGGCTGAGGTGGGTGGATTACCTGAGGTCAGAAGTTCAAGACCAGCCTGACCAACATGGTGAAACCCCATCTCTACTAAAAATACAAAAATTAGCCAGGCATGATAGTACACACCTGTAATTCCAGCTACTTGGGAGGCTGAGGCAGGAGAATTTCTCGAACCTAGGAGGCGGAGGTTGCAGTGAGCTGAGATCACACCACTGCACTCCAGCCTGGGTGACAGAGTGAGACTCTGTCTCAAAAAAACAAAACAAAACAAACAAAAAAAACTGAGGGACAGTGAAGGGCAGCTAGCAAATAACTGGCCTATAATTTTTTTAAAGTGATAACATGAAGAATAAAAAAGCTGACAAACTGTTCCAGATTAAAGGTAAATAAAAAATCGTTATCACTAAAGGCAATTTGAGCTTTTGATTGGCTCGGGATTGTGGGGAAAGGAGGTGGGGTGGGGAAAAGAGATGGAGGACATGAATTGCCACAAAATTATTGAAACAATTGGTGAGATCTAAACACAGATTCTAGTAGATAATTACATTGTATGAATGTTAAATTTCCTGGATCCCATATTTGTACTCTGGCTGTATAACAGACCCTCCTTGTTCTTAGGAGTATACTCTGGACATGATATCTGCAACTATCTCTCAAATGGTTCAGAAAAAGCAAATGTGGCAAAATGTTAACAATTGGTCAATCTGGGCAAAATGCATACCAATGTTCTTTGTACTATTTTGGCAATTCTTCCAAACATTTGAAATTATTAATTGATCCCTTAGCACCCCCTCCAGCCATGTTGTTCTATGTGTCTACAATATTTCTTTTGATGATGGTAACAGCACCATCTCAGGATTTCCTACTGGTATGACCACTGCCTTACAGATTTTACACT
Source organism: Hylobates moloch (assembly GCF_009828535.3). Taxonomy (NCBI): domain Eukaryota; kingdom Metazoa; phylum Chordata; class Mammalia; order Primates; family Hylobatidae; genus Hylobates; species Hylobates moloch. The sequence goes on from NW_026652292.1 coordinate 12,998,833, forward strand.
ACAGTATCTCATGGCATTTTCACCACAATGCAGTAGGCAATTACTATTGTCCCAATTTTACTGATGAGAAAAATGGAGGCTTGGAAAGGCCAAATAATAATATGTTAGATTAGACAGCTGCTCAGTCAATGTTGACCCCCATCCTTAATCTCCATGAGAGAAATATACTTCCCCTATTCCATATTTGTTGGGTGAGGGCCATGGGACTAAATTTGGGGAAGGAATGTTAGTGGACCAGGCATGAGAAGTTTGAAATGTGATTGTCTTTTTGGTTGTGCTTACCCCTTGGTGCTTCTGCCGTGATCACGAGAAAAACATGTCTTGTGGAGCAGGCCTGAACCTAGCAACAGCTTAAAGCCAGGCCAGCTGAGCCCAGCCTGGATCAACCAACACAAGCCAACATATGAATGCATGTTATTAGCTGCTACTGACTTTGGGGGTCATTTGTCATATAACTCTACAGTGGCAGGCCGGGCGCAGTGGCTCATGCCTGTAATCCCAGCACTTTGGGAGGCCGAGGTTGATGGATCACGTGAGGTCGGGAGTTCAATACCAGCCTGGCCAAACATGATGAAACACCGTCTCTACTAAAAATACAAAAAATTAGCTGGGTGTGGTGGCAGGCACCTGTAATCCCAGCTACTTGGGAGGCTGAGGCAGGAGAATCGCTTGAACCCAGGAGGTGGAGGTTACAGTGAGCCAAGATCGCACCATTGCACTCCAGCCTGGGCAACAAGAGCAAAACTCCATCTCAAATAAAAAAAAAACAAAACAAAAAAACTTTACAGTAGCAATAGACAACTGATACAACTAACATGTTTGAAATCACAAAGATAGCAAGAATTGGAGCCAGTCGGAAGCGGTGGCTCACACCTGTAATCACAGCACTTTGGGAAGCCAAGGCAGGAGCATCACTTGCACCCAGGAGTTCAAGACCAGCCTGGGCAACATAGCAAGACCCCATCTCTACAAATAAAAAATAAAAAATTAGCCGGGTGTGATGGCACACACTTGTAATACCAGCTACTCGGGAGGTTTAGGTGGGAGGAGCACTTGAACTCAGAAGCTCGAGGCTGCAGGGAGCTGTGATCACGCCACTGCACTTCAGCCTGGGCAACAGAGCAAGACCTTGTCTCAAAAAAAAAAAAAAAAAAAAAAAAATTGGAGCCAGGAAGCCATGTTGTCGTGGTGCCTTATGCCACTGCTCTATCAAGAGCACTTCCAAATATGTATAGCCTTCTTATTCACAATGATAACTCGTCACCCTGTAAATGCCTACCATACCTCCTGAATCATAGAATAAAAGCAATTATGGCATCAAATACAAATCTGTCTTATTTTATTTTACAGTAAGTTGATAATCATGGCATATTTAATTAACCTTTCTGTTTACCGTCCTGGTCATATGGTACTACTATTTTTCAACTTTAATAATTATCAAAATATTCAATATGCATGGATTTTAAGTGGCATGGAGTGGAGGTATTGCTTGAATAATCACCAGTCTCTGATGTCAGATGAAAAAATCAATTCTGTAAAAATTGGGATGAATTTCCTAGGAAGGGTTTTTACTCCTGTGTCCTAAGACAGAAGAGAATGAATTCTGCTGGATATTTTGAGTCTCTGGTTTTAGTCTTCCACAGAACCCAAGATGGAAAAATACACCTGTTCTCAAATCTTATGTCCAAAGCAAATTTTCCAATTTAAATCTAAAGGTAAGTTTGTTTGTTCATTTTCCAAATGACTAAAGATATTGTTATGCTTTTGCTAACATATTGAAACATTTTTTCTTATACTAACAAATGAACTATATTCAGCCAAAGAGTCTTTTTTAAAGTAACATTTAGCTGAAGAGCAAATCCTATAATAAAAATACATCTAGGTGGCCGGGTGCGATGGCTCACACCTATAATCCCAGCACTTTGGGAGGCTGAGGCAGGTGGATCACCTGAGGTCAGGAGTTCAAGACCAGCCTGGCCAACATGATGAAACCCCATCTCTACTAAAAATACAAAAAATTAGCCAGGTATGGTGGCAAGCACCTGTAATCCCAGCTACTTGGGAGACTGAGGCAGGAGAATCATTTGAACCCAGGAGGCAGAGGTTGCAGTGAGCCGAGATCATGCCACTGCACTCCAGCCTGGGCAACAAGAGTGAAACTCCGTCTCAAAAAAAAAAAATAATAGTACATCTAAGCATCTAGAATTGTAGCACAATGGTTACGACTTGGCTTTTAACTATTAATTCCATTATGCAACAGTTCCTGGATCATTAATAGATCTACTTTGAGCAAATTTCTGGTAAGAAAAAATGACCACTGTTAATTATTTTGTGACAGCGCTCTCAACTTTCATTCAAGTTAGATGCAGCCAGCAAAAAAGAAGGAGAAGAAGATGTTAAAAACTGAAAGATTATAAAGTAAATGCTCAGTCAACAATATGCTGTTGCATGTATGCCTGGTGTGGGAAATTTTATACTATGAGAACTCGGTTTTTTGACTCCTTTAAAAATCTCCTATAAATATACATAAAAGTGAACTCCCTAAAACATACCCTTATTTTCTAAAGCCTGAGTTTTTCTCCCCCTCCCATACAAGAAAGGCAGATTATTTGCAGAAACTGACATTAAAAATAGCTCTGGTGAAATTGTCTACAAAGCAGAAGATTCTCTTTTTGTTTCATACTCTCATTAACGAGACAAGACAAAAAGTGTGTGAATTAAAGAGTGAGAAAACAAACACTCTAAAAGAATAGAATGCAAAAGCTCTCCCACTGGCTCATGAAGATGTCAATAAAGCAGACATTTGAGCTAATTTCATAATAATGAAGCTTTGGTAACAGTGATTAAACAAATGTAATTCATTTTTAGGGGCTAGATAGCATAGTCTCCTCTTATGCTCTCAAGAAAAATAGATGTTCTTCTGCCATCTTCGCTGGATAAAAGGGATCCCTGTTCAAAAGCCTGAAACAAAGCAATGAATCAGGAGCTGGGAATTTCCAAAGAGGAAAGATGTCCCATTGCTTCTCATTCTTAATTTGTCTTTGCAGTGTATGTAAGCAGCTATTCTTAGATAAGAAAAAAAAAAAAAAGAATAATGGCAGCAATTTTGACTTCATGACAAGGGTCTGGTCCCATTAAATGGCCTCCAGTTTTTTCTAGTATGACACAGGTCATTTATATTTTTATAAGAAGAGAAGTCAGCACTTGATTTTACAACTATTGAAGTGGAATAGTAGTTAGTAAATGTTGAAACTTTAAATGAGATGTAAACCATACCAGAAGTGGCGAGGCAGCAAATGTGCATCTGTGGCCTGCCTCATGAACCAAGAAGAGGGTCTCATTAAAAAATCGGAAAACACATAAATTATCCCGCAATGGTGTAAAACATATTAGAAAAAATTCATCAACAAACCGGTGGAACTAATGTTATGCAGATTAATTTCAAAGTCCTTCAACATCAAAGAGGTCATAAAAACATGTTTAAGAGGAAGAATCCATTATGTCATCTGGAACTCAGACTTTTGGTTGCAAACCAATTGGTATCATGAATTAATCTTTTCAGTAGAAGTAATCTGGTATGGTCAATAAATCACAAAATATGAGATAGTCGTCACATATGTAATATAGATAACAGACCCCCATCCATAATGTTCTGGTTATGGTAAACCTAAGTTATCTGAAAAGGAATATACATGAAACATAAATTTGTAGACATTTCAACACTGCAATAAACAATGTAGATTGCATTTGTTAAATACTATTGATATGTGTAGGTTAAGCCTATATTCTTAACATTTTTAAGGTTCTTTCCCCTTTTTGAATTGGGATTGAAGAGTGGTGAGACACTGCACTCCACCTGTTTGAAGAGGCAAGATGGCCTTATTCACACGTCTAAGAACAGGTGTTCTTTTCTGAGCGCTTACTCTATGCCAGGCAGTAGGCTTAGATGGCAGAGCCAGGATTTGAACTGAGCAGTCTTACTCCATAGCTCATTCACTTAACTAGAATGATTTGATGCTTCCCAAACACACATCTAGAAAGTGTGATTTCAGAACTTTTCTCCCCCAAACCCCTTAACACTCATCGGCTCTAGCTGGCAGTGACTGTGAAGTCTTATCCTTACCTGTGCCCTAAGAGACCTCTAGATACCTGGGGTAAGAAAGGAAGCACAATGTTGGAGGATGGCTGTGCTGCCCCTCCCCTCTTCCCACCTCATGGTTCTAGGATGGGCACCATATCTGGAACTCCAGAGAGCAACTATTGCCACTCTCCCAGTGAGATTCAAACTGGCTTCTCATCTGGGCCAGCTGAAGAGGGGACCTCATCCCCTTCCACATTTCCTGGCCAGCAAGGATAGAGGCACGTATTTCCAGAAGGGGCAAGATCTTCCAGTGACCCTCACTGGGGGGTTCATCCAGCCATAGAGAGCCAGCACAACTTGTCTTTCCTGCCCTCACTTTCCCAAAGCAGCAATCTCCTCATGACTTCACTCAAGTGGTATTATCTTCTTTCTGAAAGAAATTTGGACATAAAGAAATAAAGCACCTCTCTGATTTATTGAAGCTGGTTTGCCAACCTTGTTTATGCCACTGGTTATTTAGTGGCCAAGTTGAACATCACCCATACTCAAAGTTCAAGAGGATGGTTTCAAAAACTAGCTGACATAAACAGATGGGAAACTGAGCGTCAGATTGAAGTGGCTACATTGCTCTACACAGTGCTAAAAGAGCTTCCAGGTTACTGCTTTGCAGAAGGCATCTTCATATCAAATACCAATTTATTCTCTTTAACCAGAGTAGATGGCAGCATAAGTGATTATTACTAATGCCTGAAGTTCCTTAACTGGAAAATGTCTTTCATACATCAGAGAAAGGTTTGAAAGGCAGTTCCCCTCAGTCAGTGCTACTACCTTGATTTAGCTCTACACTAAGTATAAATTATTAGTAACTCATCATATACTACTGAGAAAGAAGGGGCGAGGAAAGAGAAATACAGTGCCTGCAGTGGGGAAAGAGAATACTCTATAGAAAACTAATTTCTTGAGTAATTTCTTAAAATTAGTCTATTATTGTTTTTGGGTCTTTTTTGGTTTGTTGTTGTTTTTGGTTTTTGGTTTTTGTTTGTTTGAGCAGTCTTGCTCTGTCACCCAGGCTGGAGTGCACTGGCGCAATCTCGGCTCACTGCAACCTCCACCTCCTGGGTTCAAGTGATTCTCCTGCCTCAGCCTCCTGAGTAGCTGGGATTATAGGTGTGCACCACCATACTCAGCTAATTTTTGTCTTTTTAGTAGAGATGGGGTTTCACCATGTTGGTAAGGCTGGTCTTGAACTCCTGACCTCAAGTGATCTGCCCACCTTTGGCCTCCCAAAGTGCTGGAATTACAGGCGTGAGCCACCGCATCCAGCCAAAATTACTTTATTATTGAATATAAGCTCAATAAACATCTTCTAAGTAAATTAAAACTGAATGGAAAATTGAAGATGGGGAGAGGAGAAGGGAAAATGGAAACTAACTATGTTTACTTCTTGATTTTACAAAAGGCAGCTATATGGCACTTTGATAACAAACTAGGAATAGAAAGAAACTTTCTCAACCTCATAAAGACTATCTGTGAAAATCCACAGCTAGCATCACATTTAATGGGAAAAAAAAACTGAAAACTTTCCCTCTAAGACTAGAAATGAGACAAAGATCTTTGCCCTCACCGTTTCTGTTCAACATTGTACTGGAGGTTCTAGCCAGAGCATCTAGGCAAGAAAAAGAAACAAAAGGCATCCAGATTGGAAAGCAAGAAGTAAAATGCTCTCTATCTGCAGAGGACATGATCTTATATACGGAAAATTTAAAAAGATCCTCTACAAAACGATTAGAACTAATAAGTTTATCAATGTCTCAGGATACAAGATCAATATACAAAAATCAATTGTATTTTTATACAATAGCAAGGAATAATCCAAAAATAAATCAAGAAGACTATGTACAACAGCATAAAAAAAGAATACTCAAGAAGACATTCAACAAAAGAAGTGCAAAACTTAACCATACATCTAAATAATGAAAAGATATCCCATGTTCATAGATGAAAACTTTTAAGCTAAGATGACAGTACTCCTCAAATTGATCCACAGATTCAATGCAATTCCTATCAAAATTCCAGCTAGATCTTTTGCAGAAATTGACAAAATAACCCTAAAATTCATACGGAAATGCAAGAGACCCAGGATAGCTAAACAATGATGAAAAAGAAAAACAAAGTTGGAGGACACACATTTCCTAATTTGAAAGCTTACAACAGAGCTACAGTAATAAAGACATCGTTGTACTGGCATAAGGATAGGCATATGGATCCATAGAATAGAACTGAACCAGAAATAAATCGTTACATTTATGGTCAGTTTATTTTTGACCAAGATTAGAAGAGATAATTCAATATGGAAAGAATAGTCTATCCAACAGTTGCCTCTGGGAAAAATGAATACTCACATGCGAGAAAGTGAAGTTGAATCCCTGTCTCACAGCACACACACTAATCAATTAAAAATAAATCAGAACTAAATGTGAAAGCTAAAGCTCTCAAACTTCCAAAGGAAGCATAGAAACAAATCTTTGTGACCTTGGATTAGGCAATGACTTCTTAGATACAAACTAAAAGCTCAAGCAATAAAAGACAAAATGGATAAATTGGACTATATCAAAATTTTAAACTTTTGTGACACTATCAAGAAAGTGAAAAGACAATGGACAGAATGGGAGAAAATATTTTCAAACCATATATTTGACAAGGAATTTCTATCCAGAATATATAAAGAATTCTTAGAAACTAACAATGAAAAGACAAATAAAGCAATTTAAATGGGCAAAGGATTTAAACAAACATTTCTTCCCCAAAAAATATACAAATGGCCAACAAACACATGAAGGGATTCTTATAGTCATTAGTTATAAGAGAAATGCAAATCAAAACCACGATGAAATACCACTTCACATCCTGTAAGATGACTAGTATTAAAAAGACAATAACTAGGCCAGGCACGGTGGCTCACACATGTAATCCCAGCACTTTGGGAGGCCGAAGTGGATGGATCACTTGAGGTCAGGAGTTCGAGACCAGCCTGGCCAACAGGGTGAAACCCAGTCTCTACTAAAAATACAAAAATTAGCCAGGCATGGTGGCACATGCCTGTAATCCCAGCTACTGGGGAGGCTGAGGCAGGAGAATTGCTTGAACCCGAGAGGCGGAGGTTGCAGTGAGCCAAGATCGCGCCATTGCACTCCAACCTGGGTAAAGAAGTGAGACTCTGTCAAAAAAATAAAAATTAAAAAAAGACAATAACTAGTGTTTGTGAATATGTAGAAAAATTGGAACCCTCATTCTTTGCTGCTGGGCATGTAAAATGGTGCAGCTGTTTTGGAAAATAGTTTGGCAATCCCTAAAATTGCTAAACACAGAGTTACCATATGACTCAGCAATTCCATTCCTAGGAATCCAAGGGAACCGAAAACACGTTCACACAAAAGCTTGCACACAAGTGTTAACAGCAGGATTATTCATAATAACCCCCAAAAGTGGAAAAAACCTAAATGCTTATCTACTGATGAATAGATTAAAAATGTGAGGGTTTTTTTAAATAGAGTATTATTTGGCAATAAAAAAGAACGAAGTAGTGATACATGCTACAATAAAGGTGAACCTTGAAAAACATTTTGCTAATTGAAACAAGCCTGTTACAAATGATCACAAATTATATGATTCCATTTATGTGAATCAACACATAGACAGAAAGTAGATAAGGGGTTGCCTGGGGCTCAGGGAAGGAGGAAGGAATGAACATGGGGCATCACTGTTAATACGTAGAGGGTTTCTCTTCAGAAATGTTGATGTGATGAAATATTCTAAAATTAGGTTATGGTGATGATCACATGGCTGTGAATATGATAAAACATGGTACATTATAGATAGATGGGTTTTATGGTATATAAAATATATCTCAATGGATCTTTTTTTAAAAAACATACTTTAGCATAGGCTCTATTAGGAAAAAGAAATCCACTCATACAATTTGATTTTCAAATTCTTTTTGAGATAGGATCTGGATCTGTCACCCAGACTGGAGTACAGTGGTGCAATCTTGGCTCACTGCAGCCTCCACCTCCTGGGCTCAGGTGATCCTCCCACCTCAGCCTCCTGAATAGCTGAGTCTACAGGTGTGCATCACCACATCCATCTAATTTTTGTATTTTTTGTAGAGATGGGGTTCCACCATGTTGCTCAGGCTGGTCTCAAACTCCTGAGCTCAAGTGATCCACCCCTCTCAGCCTTCCAAAATGCTGGAATTACAGGTGTGAGTCACTGCACCTGGCCTTGGATTTTCAAATTTTGACGAAGTTATTGTGGTAGCCATTGTGAGTTGGCTACCCAACAACCATTCTCCTCTTGTCTCTGGGAGCCAAATCCCAATTTTGTCCAGGTAAGAGGAAACAGTGTGCCTCTCCCAAGTGCTGAGTATTGATTACCCTAACTCCAAACCCATCATGATATCCTCACCTACCTTTCACAGTGATTCATTCAGGAGTGGCACGTGTTCCAGTCCTGGCCATTGACACAAAAGAGTAGTCTTCTGCTAAAACTCTTAGCAGGTTAAAAAGTCCTGAATAAAAAAGGAAGATCCCAGGCCAGATGTGGTGGTGCATACCTATAATCCTAGTACTTTGGGAGGCTGAGGAGGACTGTTTAAGGCTAGGAGTTTGAGGCTGCAGTGAGTTCTGATCCCACGTGGTGCATTCCAGGCTGGATGACAGAGACAGAAGAAAGAAAGAAAAGAAAGAGAAGAAGGAAGAAAGGAAGGAAGGAAGGAAGGAAGGAAGGCAGGCAGGCAGGCAAGCTAGCTAGCTCTCTCTATTCCCTGATTTTAGACTTTATTTTGGGGGAAGTAATGCTTGGGGGTACATGAGTCATGTGATAATCTTGAGGACAGGGAAGCTGCCTTGAGCTGCATCCCTGAAACCACCTGTTACCAGACCTCTTAGAAAACAAGATTTTTTTATTTATTTTTTTTGAGATGGAGTCTCGCTCTGTCGCCCAGGCTAGATGGAGTGCAGTGGCGCGATCTCGGCTCACTGCAAGCTCTGCCTCCTGGGTTCACGCCATTCTCCTGCCTCAGCCTCCGGAGTAGCTGGGACTACAAGCACCTGCCACCAAGCCTGGCTAATTTTTTTGTATTTTTAGTACAGACTGGGTTTCACCGTGTTAGCCAGGATGGTCTCGATCTCCTGACCTCGTGATCCTCCCACCTCGGCCTCTCAAAGTGCTGGGACTACAGGCGTGAGCCACCGCGCCCGGCAGAAAACAAGAGTTTTAAATAAACCTCACTGTTTAAGCCACATTCTGTCAAAGAGGCTGTTCACTACAGCTGAAAGCCTACTCGTTAATGTATTTTCTCTTAAATGGGCTTATTTGTGAATACTCACAAAATTACATGCTCAGTCCTATATCAAGGTTTGTCTTTAGAAGATAAAATTGATCTAGACTTTTTCAGAAGACAGACCTAGCACTGAGTCACTTAAAGGTGCAAGAAGAAAGCACTGTGCTCGATAGGAGAAACAGCCTTCTATATGTAAAGTGGACCAGGGGCTGATCAGCCTTTGTTAGGAAGGCTGATGGGGTCCCCTGTCCAGGAGGCAGGACAAGCCTTTGATGGGGCCTAAACTAGAGAGTTTGAAATCCTATGTTGTTTTTCTTTTCTTTTTCTTTTTCTTTTTTTTTTTTTGAGACAGAGTCTTCCTCTGTCACCCAAGCAGGAGTGCAGTGGCACGATCTTGGCTCACGACAACCTCTGCCTCCCAAGTTCAAGTGATTCTCCTGCCTCAGCTTCCCAGGTAGCTGGGCCTACAAGCCTGCACCACCACACCTGGCTAATTTTTAATTTTTAATAATGGAGACAGGGTTTCACCATGTTGTTCAGGCTGGTCTCGAACTCCTGACCTCAAGTGATCTGCCCACCTCGGCCTCCCAAAGTGCTAGGATTACAGGTATAAGTCACCATGACCGGCCTTGTCTAATTCTTCATGAAAATTTGAACAATATCCTGGCATCCACCGTTTAAGAGAATTTGGTATGTTATTTGCAAAGTGAATAAGACAGAAATCATACTAGAAAAGCAAACATAGTAATTCTGAAAGAAAACTACCATTTTTCTTCCTTAAATTGTTTATCTTAATAGTCCAAGAAATGTGTGAAAATACCTACAATTGTTAATGCTATAATGAAACTTCTTTATAAACCTGTAGGTGTCAGATTTACACTTGTCTCGTAATTGTTATGTAATTCTTTATAAATATAATTGTTTTAAGTGCCAAGATTTGACCTAAATAAATGCAAAATTTTGATATGGAATAATAAGACAACTTCAACTTGTTTTTAGTGATAGAATTGATGCCACAGAGGCAGGTTTAACTGTTGCTGTTGTTGTTATTTTATGTTCAAATTTTATAAAGACAGTTGGGCAGTCCACTTCGAGAATAACAACGTGAGCATCATGAATGCACTCACCAGTGCAACCATCAAAATGGATGAAAATTATTTTTTATAAAACAGGCTAGGCCAGTCGTGCTGGCTCACGCCTGTAATCCCAGCACTTTGGGAGGCCGAGCCGGGTGGATCACGAGGTCAGGAGATCGAGACCATGCTGGCTAACAGTGAAACCCTGTCTCTACCTAAAATACAAAAATTAGCTGGGTGTGGTTGTGCACGCCTGTGGTCCCGGCTACTCGGGAGGCTGAGGCAGCAGAATCACTTGAACCCAGGAGGTGGAGGTTGCAGTGAGCTGAGATCGCGCCACTGCACTCCAGCCTGGCAACAGAGTGAGACTCTGTCTCAAAAAAAATTAATAATAATAAAACAGGCTGGGCATGGTGGCTCATGTCTGTAATACCAGCACTCGGGAGGCCAAGCCAGGAGTATCACTTGGGGTCAGGAGTTTGTGACCAGCCTGGGCAACATAACAAGACCCCAACTCTATAAAAAAAACAAAAACAAAAAGGCAGGTGAGGTGACATGTCTGTAGTCCCAGCTGAAGTGGAAGGATCACTTGAGCCCAGGAGTTTGAGGCTGAGCTGCCATGAGCCATGATTATGCCACTGCACTCCAGCCTGGGCAATAGAGTGAGACTCTATTTCTTTCTTTCTTTTTTTTTGAGACAGAGTCTTGTTTTGTCGCCCAGGCTGGAGTGCAGTGGCGTGATCTCAGCTCACTACAACCTCGGCCTCCTGCGTCCAAGCAATTCTCCTGCCTCAGCCTCCTGAGTATCTGGGATTATAGGTGTGCACCACCACGCCCAGCCAATTTTTGTATTTTTAGTAGAGACAGGGTTTCGCCATGTTGGCCAGGTTGGTCTCGAACTCCTGACCTCAGGTGATCCTCCTGCCTTGGCCTCCCAACGTGCTGGGATTACAGGCCTGAGCCACCACGCCTGGCCTGCCAGACCCTATTTCTAAAGAAATTTGTTGTATTTAAAACAAAACTAAAACCCAGTCATTTAAAGTCTTAGGAAATTGTCCAAAGGAAATGAAGAACCATGTATTCAATGTCCTAAATCTGGGTAAGAACAGCAAGAATCAGTGGCACTGAAGTCACTCTCCCCTCCCTCTGTCCTGCTCAGCATGATGGAAGCTCTATTCCAGGTGGGTACGGCCAAGAAGATGGGGCTCACTCTCAGCTCTCAATCAGTTGCTACAATGTCTCCCCGGGAGGCTTAAGCCAACAGCATTTCTCATTCTGCCTCCAGGTCTTGTTGCACAGCCTGAATTCCAAGCATGGCTGAGAGTTCCTGAGCTCCTTTTCTCCACCAAGCCCCACTTCATAGGCAGGGCAGAGGCTCTATCTTAAGTGCAACAGGCTGAGAACATAAAAGTCCCACTCTCCTTCACCCCAATTTGTTCATGGGTCAGAGGTCCACACCAAAAAAGGCAAACTGAGAAGATCAGAGGCTCACACCCCCAGCCAGGCCCAGCAGCCCATCCCTAAAGCAGAGGGTCACTCAGAAGCACACCACTGCCCCTGCCGTCAGCTCTGGAGTCATTGTTCAGAGATTTTGCCAAAGAGGAGAGGCAGGCTATAAAACAGAGCTCTGAAGCTTTCCCCCAAAAGACTGACTTTTTAAAAACTAGCTGGTGGGGAAGTTGAAGCCTAAGGATACTCTCAAAAACAATGGAGGTCTTGGTGGTAAGCAATTAAGAGGAGGCTGGTAGCTTCATGAGAGAGAAAAGCTACACCAGAACCAGCTAGTTTCCCAGAGAAAATCTGGAAAAGAGACAGTTAATAACAGCACTCCTGGGGGAAGAACAAACTCCAAAGACTGGCCTCAAAAACCATCCCTGAAAAGAGATCCACATTTAATCGGATCCAACTGTGGAGCAATTTGTGCCCCAAAGCATTGTGAAAACAGAGAGCAATCAGCCAGCTATTAGTGGAATCTAACAAATGGATGTGATACCAACAGACAAGACAACTAAGAAATCAGGAGAAACAACAGTCAAAGAGATCCCTGATAAAACTACTGTCCAGCCCAGGGTGACTACGTATATGACCAAGGCTCTGCTCTCTGCCATCAGAGACTTCTCACTGCAGGGAAAGTAGACTTTACTAAAAAAGGTTCAGCCAAGACATTAAACAAATAAACAAGCAAACAGCAACTATAAGCCTTGAAGTTGGAAGAAGTCAATATCCAGAATTGCTACAAGACATTGTAAGATACAATGAATTTCTCTGAGTTTCTCTTCAAAAATTTAGCCTGCTAACTTTCTTGTCTTTTGTTCTCAAACTCAACTTTCCTGTTCCTCCTTGCTCCTAGTTACTGTAAACAGCCTACCCACTGCCCATCAGCTCTAATCAATAACTCACATCTGTTTCCTTCGTTACCTGTACCCCTTGTTCCCCCGAAACCGCACATCTCACACACTCTACCTCTGTACCTCACATCCCCCTCCCATTCTATATTTAGAAAAATATGTACCAGTAGCCAATCAGGTCAGTTCAGATTGTGCAGTCCGACCCCAGCCCATGGTGGGAGGGACACAGAAGTAGGGATTGCATTAAGGATATAAAAACCCCCTAGTCTCCTTTGTTCCCTGTGCTCTTACGATCTTGATTGACACAAGTGGCACCCTTCTGCAGAAGTAAATTGCCTTGCTGAGAGAATTAAACTTTTGCCTGAGTATTGGTTTTACTTTACAGCACCAAGCATTTATTCCTGGAGCATTTTATATCCAACATTAACTAAAAATTTCTAGTTTTCCAAAAGAAATTATGCTATATGTGAAGAAATAGGAAAGTGGGACCCGTACACAGGGGGAAAGGGCAGGCAACAGAAACTTCCTATGAAAAGATTAGATGTCACACATAACAGACAAAGACCTCAAAACTGTCATTACAAATATGCTCAAAGAGCAAAAGGAGGGCCAGGTGCGGTGGCTCACGCCTGTAATCCCAGCACTATGGGAGGCCGAGGTGGGTGGGTCATGAGGTCAGGAGATGGAGATCATCCTGGCTAACACGGTGAAACTCTGTCTCTACTAAAAATACAAAAAATTAGCTGGGCATGATGGCAGACACCTGTAGTCCCAGCTACTCGGGAGGCTGAGGCAGGAGAATGGCGTGAACCCAGGAGGCAAAGCTTGCAGTGAGCCAAGATCGCGCCACTGCACTCCAACCTGGGCGACAGAGTGAGACTCCATCTCAAAACAAACAAACAAACAAACAAACAAATTATATCTACAGTTATATATATAATTGTATTTTTGGGCCTATAACATATAGAAATGTAATATATTTAACAATAACAACACAAAGGATGTAGGTGGAAGTAAAGATAGATTGGTGTAAAGAAATGACAGTATCTTGACCCCACAGAAACAAATGAAAAGAACCAGAATTGGTTAATAAGAAGGTAAATATAATAAACTTTATAAATATATGCTTGTTCTTTCTTCTCTCAGTTTCTTTGAAAGACTTATATAAAGTAACAATTATAGCACTGTATTGTTGGGTTTTTATATCAAGTTGTTGTATATTGTTATATACAGCAATAATGACCCCAAAACAAGGAAGAGGTAATAGAGATATATAAGCTCTATGGGAGTACCATTTTTTTTTTTTTTTTGAGATAGAATCTGGCTCTGTTGCCCAGGCTGGAGAGAAGTGGCACGATCCCGGCTTACTGCGACCTTCACCTCCCAGGTTCAATCAATTCTCCTGCCTCAGCCTCCCAAGTAGCTGGGATTACAGTGCGCACCACCACGCCCAGCTAATTTTTGTATTTTTTGTAGAGATGGGGTTTCACCATGTTGGCCAGGTTGGTCTCAAACTTCTGACCTCAGGTGATCCGCCCACCTTGGCCTCCCAAAGTGCTGGGATTACAGGCGTGATTCATGGCACTTGGCTAGGAGTAACATTTTTATATGTAACTGGAATTAAGTTAGCATAAATCTGAAGTTGAGTCTGATAAGATATATATGGTAATCTCTAAAGAAACCAATTTAAAAACAAAAAATAGTGAAAAAGTTATTAAAGGAATTAAAATATTCACTTAATGCAAAAAGAAAAGGACACTTGTTCACCTTCGCTAATACCAGTAGACACTGGACAACCCAGACACTAAAAAATTGAATAGTAATTAATGAGAAGATGCTTCTGCAAATTTTGGTCCAAGATCTCAATAAACTCAAGGGTATTTTTCACATTACTAAGGAAAGTACATTTTTTTAAGGGTTTGCCCTTAGGAGGAGAACCTACTGCTTATGCACGTCTTTCTTGTCCCCAAGCAGATAATATAATTATGTAAATTTCTTACAATGACATCATTGACTGATGAGCAATGGAAGGGGAATTCTTGAATAAAAGTAAATAAAAATTTGAGATGGTATGGAGTCTATGGGAGCTCATTCACACAGGATTCAGAACTTCTCCCTCTTGGTCCACATTGCATGTCTGGAAACAAGCTGCCTTTTTCAGGGAAGAGAAATTAACTCCATACACTTTTGATCAGTTCAAAGGCAGATTGGGCCAGGAGCAGTGGCTCACGCCTGTAATCCCAAAACTTTGGGAAGCCAAGGTGGGTGCAACACCTGAGGTCGGGAGTTCGAGACCAGCCTGATCAACATGGATAAACCCCGTCTCTACTAAAAATACAAAATTAGCTGGACGTGGTGGTGCCTGCCTGTAGTCCCAGCTACTTGGGAGGCTGAGGCAGGAGAATCGCTTGAACCCAGGAGGCTGAGGTTGCAGTGAGCCAAGATTGCACCTAGCCGAGATTGCACTGTTGCACTCAGGCCTAGGCAACAAGAGCGAAACTCCATCTCAAAAAAAAAAAAAAAGAAAAAAAAAGGCAGATTGTGTCCTGAAACTCTTATTGTTTTAGAGAAAAGGAGGCAAGAGATTCCCTTTTAGAATGCTGAATGGCCTTGATGGGCACCCTAACCTCAGCAGAGCTTTGACAGTTGGATGGAAATTACCACATTTCTTCCAGATTAGACAGAACCAAAATCCCTTCTCAGAGTCATTGGTAAGGAATTTGCTTAATAACTGAACCTGTGGTCTCTGGGCTGCCTGCCAATGGCAGGACTAAATAAAGACAAGGATACAGACACAGGCAGGCATAAGAGAAGATACTGTGTCCCTGACTTTATTGTTCTGCCTTTTTTTTCTTCATCTCTTCCTATTCTCCTTTCTTGTCTATTTATATCAAACAAAATTATCCCTTAAATCTGAGTGCAACACACATGAATGCATGGCTTAAGCAGATATTATGCAAATGATTATAGAATAATAAAATCAGATGTCCAAAGCAAAGTATTTCCATTACCATCAACCCATGGCAAGGTTCCCTATTCTATTTTTAAGCAGCTTCAAATCTACTTGTAATCTTTTATCACAATTCCATTTTTATAACAACTTTCCTAGTTTATAGGATGTTTACCATCTATATGTTTCCTATACAGAAGAAAACAAAATCTCCCACTGTATCTATTTCTATAGCAAGATTTTGTAGGAAATGTTGCCTATCAAGGAATATCCTTTCAATTTTCACTTAAGTGGAAAATCAAACTGCTCTTCAGACCTACTAAAACTCCCTTTACAATTTCTAGTCTATTTCAAGCTTCATTTGAAAAAGTGACTTTTTTTAAAGACCAGAGAAAACCTAATTCTGCTTTTTTTTCTTCTTTTTTTTGGGGGGAGCGTACACAGTCTCACTCTGTTGCCCCAGCTGGAGTGCAATGGCCCAATCTAAGCTCACTGCAGCCTCTGCCTCCCAAGTTCAAGAGATTCTCCTGCCTCAACCTCCCAAACAGCTGGGACTACAGGGGCACGCCGCCATGCCTGGCTAATTTTTGTATTTTTAGTAGAGATGGGGTTTCACCATGTGGGTCAGGCTGGTCTTGAGCTCCTGACCTCAGGTGATCCACCTGCCTCAGTCTCTTAAAGTGCTGGGATTACAGGTGTGAGCCTCTGCGTCCAGCCAAAACCAAAGAAAACCTGACTCTGATTTTCTTTTTTTTTTTTTTTTTTTTTTGACACGGAGTCTTGCTCTGTCGCCAAGGCTGGAGTGCAGTGGCGCAATCTCGGCTCACTGCAAGCTCCGCCTCCCGGGTTCACGCCATTCTCCTGCCTCAGCCTCTCCGAGTAGCTGGGACTACAGGCGCCCGCCACCACGCCCGGCTAACTTTTTTTTTTTTTTTTTTTTTGTATTTTTAGTAGAGACGGGGTTTCACCATGGTCTCGATCTCCTGACCTCGTGATCCGCCCGCCTCGGCCTCCCAAAGTGCTGGGATTACAAGCGTGAGCCACCGCGCCCGGCCCCGGCTAATTTTTTGTATTTTTAGTAGAGACGGAGTTTCACCGTGGTCTCGATCTCCTGACCTCGTGATCCGCCCGCCTTGGCCTCCCAAAGTGCTGGGGTTACAAGCGTGAGCCACTGCGCCCGGCCCCCTGACTCTGATTTTCTAATAAAAGTACCACGAATAATAAAATTTGCGTGTATTCATGAAGCATTTGAAAGTTTTGATTGGAGAAACTATTGATTAATCTTCACATATCTTCACATTACCACTCAATTGTCTCTATCTGGTTTCATCAGTTTCTTTTTTATTTCCACTGAAATTCCCACTGTTTCTTATTTTTCTGTGGAAGATTAAATCTACAAATGGAGATAAACATTTGTATTTATCTAGTTGGTGCTTATTGTACTTTCTGTATCTGGGGAACCATGTATCTCACCAATTCTAGTAAATTCTCCAATTGTCATTTATTTCTTTATATGTTTCATTTATTTCCTTCTCTCCATTCACTCCTTCAGGAAATATGTGAAACCGACTCAGTTTATCCACCATATCTTTTTGTTTTGCTTTGCATAAAAACACAATTTTTTATTGGAATATATTTACTAAACTATTTTAACGTAGTTCATGAATTAACATAGTTTAGAAATGATCAATTGCAAATTAAGGACCATGCTCACCATACTTACTTCTTATGCTTTATCATTTCCTAATTTTTAAGTAAACTTTACTGTGCTACAATGTACACAACAAAATTCACAAATTTTAAGAGGAAGTGGATAAATTCCGTCAAATATCCATGTAACCAATGCCCCATTTAAAACATAGAATATCTCCTTAGAAAGTTTCCTGTGCACATTTTCAGTCAATCAACACCCCACCACCCCACCCTAGTCAACCCCGATCTCATTTCTAAGAACTTCATCCTATAAACAGAAACATACAGGCTTTCCGCTTTCACCTCCAGTTTCTCTTACTCACGATAACGTGGGGGAAGATTCATCCATGTTGTTGCACGAGTCAGTAATTTGTTCCTTTTTATGGCCATAAATTGGTATTCCATTGTATGAATACACCACAATTTGTCTATCCACATACATTATACGTATTATTCCATACATATAAGCAATCTAAATTGTTACATCATAAAATTGCATATATTCAATATAAGATGATATACAAAAAGTCTTGGTAGCTTCTAAGGGGCTTCTCTTGCTCAAGTCTTCAGTACATCCTTACTGCCAAGATCGACCTTCCCTTCACCTGAAAATCTTCTGTTACGTTTTGCTCTCATCGCCTGCAAGAAGCAATCCCTCTTGCTTCCCAGTTTTTACTTCACATGATACACCACTTTCTATTTAGTGTTATGGTTACTTATATACATATCTAATATCAACTGCTAGACGCTAAGCTGCTTGAAGTCAGGATTCAAGTGATTTTTAGCTTTGCTGATCCACAGCACTTAGCAAATGGCTGGCTTGTGGGAAGGGCTCAACGCACGGCAGCTGAGTAGGTAGATAAACAGGTGAATTCCTGTATTCCAAAGTAGCTTCAATGGCTCCCTGCTTTGTAGTTTGTCACGCAAACTCTTCCACCAGGAGCTCCAACCTAGTTTTCCCACTGCAGTCTCGTGATTTTTCCTACATAATACCTCTCCTTCAGTTAAATTCTTCTTTGCTAACTTCCATCCTTTTATCTGTTATATTATTCCAGTCTGGTAGAAAACACACACGCATACGCACAGGCACACACACCCCTATCTTTATTTTCCCCAACTCCTGAACGAGAGTTAGAGTTTCAAGATTTGTGTTCCCGGGGCTCCCCACCGCCGCCCCCACCACCATCCGCCACCTTGGTCAGCAGGGACCATAAAATAAGCAGTTGCAAATCGTGCCCAGTAGGGGGAGGCGTGCCCATAAGTCTTCCACTAAATCCGAGGCCTTTCTGAAGCCCAGGAGATTTTAAAGAAGCCCCATGTTTACGAAAACGTCTTCTAGGTTAAAGAAATAAACAAGAGTTCAGCTAACTCCTTCCTCTGATTACAAACTGAGTAATCTCTGCTCACCAAAGCATGGTAATTTAAGCCCAAATAACAAATGACCATTTTTCATCTCTAAGGACCTCACTCTATTTGCATCCTCACTTTTTTTAATCCATAAAAATCTATTCACAGATTGAATGTTAAATCCGTGTTGTTGAATCAGGAACTAGTAATGGAAAGCTGAAGGTCTTGCCCTCCAGATGCAGAGATTAGTTCAAAAGAAAAACATCTGTACTGCCTACTTCTTTTCCATCTCCACCCACTTCTTAGCACCATTTAGGTTTTAAAAATGTTTTGTAATGGTCTACCAAATGGCAATCATTTTTTATGTACTAAGTTTAAGATAACATGGGACTTGATTTGACTCAATGTTAATCATTGAGTCATGCTGATCACAAACCAAAAGTGAACAGTCATCATGAAACAAACTGTGTCACACCACAGGGAACAAAATGGTAGCCCCACCCCTTCTCATACAGGGGCAGATAGATTTCACAGAGAATTAGTAAAGCTCAGGGCTTCGTAAGCTTAAAAATTAATGACGCTGGAAGAGATCATTCAATTTCATAAATGAGAAAAGTAAAATCTAGAGAGATCAAAGTGGCTTTCTCAAGAGACCACAGCCAGTTAGTGATGAAGCAGAGACTAGAGTCCAGTGTTTGGATCTGTTACGTCTCGGATGATCTTCATCTACAAACACTATTCACTGCACTTCCTTGGCAGTGTCAGCAAGAGATGATATCTTAAAAGGATCGTTTTTGTGCCCAGTTCCTTTAGAGATATACTAAGAAGGCAATGCAAACACCAGGTCAACTTGAAGAAAGCCTCTCTAAGCAGCCAGCCAGACTTCAAGCTTCGTACAGCTACCACATTGACACCTTTTAAACAAGTCCTTGTAAGAAGAATCTTCAAGGAAGAAAGCAAAATCCATCCACGGTGAATATTGCACGTGTTAGCACACATCCTATACATCTCTCCCACAATTATTTATTGGGTGGAGTATGCAACAAGAGTGTGTTATTACATTAGTCAGTTACTTGTCCCTTGAAACTAAAGATAACACCTACAGCTCCCATTGCATTAGAGATAGGAAGGAAATGCTAAAAGCTGTGTTAAAATGACAGTGCTTAATAACAATGACACTTGAGGTTTGTAACACTTTTCGTGGTGGATCTCAAAGCACTTCGCAAATGGTTATGACATTTCAACACAGTGTTATTCTGAAGAAGCATCATTGTGATTTCCTTTTGATAAGTCAGAGAAAGAAAGATAATTGCCTGTTAAAATCTATCTAGAGAGTGGGATTTTAGCCCTAACATTTTTATTTTTAATTATGCCTAATTTTGTACATTAGCTAAAAACTTGTCGGGAATACATGTAATTCTAATTAAATAAATAAAGTGATCTGACTTAGGATCTAAACTCAAAAGTCCTGTGCTCATTCCAAGGCAGCAGTAACTTTTCTGGCTTCCTGACATAAAACTCATACAAACAACCCTCATAAAACATCATCTGATATTCCAGGAGTGGAATGTGGGAGGCAACCTAACAGGGAATAGAGCAACTTCAAAAGAAAAAATACAGAAGCTAAGATTCTCTTCCTGGAACTATCACTATTAAAAATTAATCCAGGAATTCAGGTTTGGGATGAGGTAGGAGGATGGGTGGGAGGGAATTAGAAAGGAGGGAGAAGCAGACAAAGACTGTTTAAATATTGATGATTCTTATTTGAAATCAGAGAAAGATTCCCTACTTGCAAGACTTGAAGTGTCATTATAATTAAGTGCTTCAGATATTTTATATTATATTTGATGGGTTTTGACTTCAAAGGAACTTAGGGGCAAAGTCTCAGCCAACACAGAGCATTCACTGCAGCCCCCCCGAAGCAGTCAAAGTCATCACAGAGGCTTCAACCTAGTTCGTCTCAAAAAAGCACAATATCCTAGGAATGCAACAATTTCTCAACTCCAAAGTGGTCAAAAGATGTAAGGGGAACTTGTTGGATAGGGCCTCTGGAAAAGTTCCTAAAAGAGGGCTGACTCAGCTATGAGGTGAGCTCTTTCATGTTTCCACCCACATCTTCTTCTTCCTGCCTGAAATGTAGACATGATGGCTGGCGTTCCAGCAGCCATTTTGTATCTTGAGATAGACCTTGAGAAAAAAAGCCACACTCTGAGGGGGGTAGAAGAAAGACAAAAAGAACCTACATACCTGATGACCAAGTTGATGTCATGCCCACCCAGAATTGCCTAATTTGGGATTTCTTTTACCTAACAGGAAGTCTCTTACTTGAGTTTTTCATTATTTATTCACTGATACAGCCAACTCAATAGGTGTTAGGACTCAACTTTCTCTAAAACTGTCTTTGATTCTTGAGGAAGCATAGTCAGTACTGTTTTCCTTGACTTTCTAAGATAGGTTCACCAAGTCCTCCACGTTATGTAACTCTAGAGGACCCTTCTTATATCATGGGCCATGAGACACTCTCACTTAGATGACAGTGTGAATAGGGTCCGCTGGATCCTCTGGTCCCAGCTCACCCACTTTCATAGAATTTCTGCTTACCTTCGACCTTCTTGGAGTTACATCCTCAGGGATACAAGTAAAAATGTTATTTTAGATTCAAATATTGGTTAAACAATCTTTAATACAATCTATGGTATTACAATTTTATTAAGGGCTAATTTAAACTAGACTTCTCAAACTTCCAGCCCATGGATCACTTTGGCAGATAAATGAATGTCATGAACCATCTATAATGCTTCTTTCCACAGCACAAAAAAAAAGAAGGGAAGAAAGAAAGAAGCTATAAAGAAGGGAAAAGTTACCGCAAAAGAATAGAATAGAATAGAATATGTGCTATTGCTCATAAAACAAGAATTAATATAGGAAAATTATTTCTCGTTGAAATAAAAGAATAACATTGGTAATAATGATAAACAACATTTTTAACATTGGTAATGATACGTAACATTTGTTGTGACACAGATTTCTCTAGGCGGTCATTGTTCCAAGTCCTTTTTTCAAGTCCTCTACATGTAGTAACTCAGTAGTGGTCTGTGGCCTGTTAGGAACCAGGCTGCACAGCAGGAGGTGAGCAGTGGTGAGCGAGCATTACCGCCTGAGCTCTGCCTCCTGTCAGATCAGCGGTGGCATTAGATTCTCATAGGAACATGAACCCTATTGTGAACTGTGCATGTGAGGAATCTAGGTTGTGTGCCCCTTATGAGAATCTAATGCCTGATGATCTAAGGTGGAACAGTTTCATCCCAAAAACCATCTCCCCCACCCCATCCGGCACCTCAGAAAAATTGTCTTCCATGAAACTGGTCCCTGGTGCCCAAAAGGTTGGGGACCGCTGTATTAACTCATTCAATCCTCATAACAAGCCTCTGAAGTAGGTTGTTATTATTATTATTATGCTTATTGGACAGATGAAGAAACAGAGGTACAGAGAGCTGAAGTGACTTGCCAAACTCTCACAGTTGGTTAGCGGTGGAATCAGGATGTAAATTCAGGTCTGTCTGACCCCCTCCTCACTCCCAAACATATACCATTAACTACCACACCATACTGCCCCAACAGTTTATAACAAGCAACATCTTTCTGTAAACACTATGATTAGAAGATCTAGACTACAGACTCCAGAAGGGAAGGACGATTTGTATTTTGTTCACTGCTCTACGCTCAGTGCCTAGAACACTATTTGCCATGTAATAGGCACTCGAGTAATTATTCAATGAATGAAGAAACAAATGAGTGAATGGATACAGAAAACTTCACAGTACTCCCAGGTACAAGGGATCCATGTTTTAAGAATTGTTTTTTTGGGTTGCCATGAGCAGCAGACCCATCCAAGGAGAAATATATTCATAATAAAGCTTTGTAGGATGTGCGATCTTCAGATACTAACATGATTAACATTCAACCATCTGCCAGAAATCATTATGATACCTTCCAACAACAAAGGCTTATAAAGTGTTTTCATTTGCATTATCTCATTTAATCCTCGTAACCACCCTATGAGGATTTATTTTCACTTTGTTATTGAGAAAACAGTCTTTAGCGACGGCCAGAATCCAGGCTTACATCCTCTCACCCATTCTCGCACTGTGGGCGTTCACACTAGAGTGTCTTGCCAGTCATGGGGTTAGATGCCCCCTGACCACTCACATTTCACTGCCCCATCCCCTTCATGGCCGTGGGCCTGCATTCACAGCTATCCTTGGCCTATAACCCAACTTCTGATCTTGGCGTTCCAGGTATCTACTGTGGAGTGCAAACTTAACAGCTTAAACAACGATGCATTGTTATTATCTCCCATGGTTCTGGAGGTTGGCTGGGCTCAGCTAAGTGGTTCTTGCACAAAGCCTCCCATGTGGTTGCAGCCTGATATCACGTCAGCTAAGACTGTAGTCATCTGAAGGCTCAACTGAGCTGGATGTCCTATAAGGCCCATTCACATGGCCTGCAGGCTCATGAAGGGCTATTGACCTACGTGAGCCTCTCCCTGTGGCTTGAGCTTCTCATACAGGGTGTTTCACTCCAGTGGAGCATCCCAGGAGTGGATGTTTCAAAGTTCAGGAAGCAGAAGCTGCCAGGCCAGTGAAGGCTTGGCTCAGAACTGTTACAACGATATTTCCACTGTATCCTATTTATCAAAGCAACCATTGGCCCACCCAGATTCCAGGGTGTGGAGAAATAAATTCCCCCTCCAGATGGGTGAGTGGGAAGGTCATCTTCCTGAAAAGGATGTGGGATGGGAGATGTTGTTGCAGCCATCTTTGGAAAATATGACCTGCCACACTCAGCTTCGTAATTAACCTGCAACTTATAAGCTACCCGGTTGCAGATAAATTTCCATTTCCACACTGTTATTCTGTGTTTAACTGGGCACAGAACAATGTTCAGTTTATGTTTTTAACTGTTGGCATGGTTACATTTGGGGCCCGAACTGTTATTAACTCATATCCTTTAATACCTTCCAAGGCTATTCTAATTCAAGCAGGTATTTTAGCTCATTGATAAGAGAGTTCATGGGGTCCAGGGCATGGGTGAAGCTGCCACTGTTTTATTTACATTTGCGACAGTTACTTGTACTTCTGCCCAGTTCCAGCCACTCAAAGAGGTGGCAAAAATATAAAAACAGATCGGTTCAAATTCATCACAATAATGAAAACATTTTTTTTAAGTCCAAAGCTACCTCTCTTTAGCACTCACGTGCCAATCATATTAGACTTCTTATCCTGGCCTTATTCTTTTTTCTGTTTTGTTTTGTTTTGTTTTGTTTTGTTTTGTTTTTTTCAGACAGAGTCTTGCTCTGTCGCCAGGCTGGACTGCAATGGCGTGAGCTCGGCTCACTGCAAACTCTGCCTCCAGCGTTCAAGCAATTCTCCTGCCTCAGCCTCCTGAGTAGCTGGAGCTACAGGCGTGTGCCACCACGCCCAGCTAATTTTTGTATTTTTAGTAGAGACAGGGTTTCATGTTGGCCAAGGTGGTCTCAATCTCTTGACCTTGTGATCTGCCCACCTTAGTCTCCCAAAGTGCTGGGATTATAGGTGTGAGCCACCACACCAAGCCTATTCAGTTTTCTTGATGTCCACATCCTCCCATCCTAACTGGATTTCACTCCCGCATCCTCTTCCTTTGAAATATTACTTCTTTCATGGCAAACTCAAATTCCTCTGGATCGCCTTTCCTAATGAATGTCCCTGCTAAATGAGTGTGACTTCACTCTTCTTTGAGCCTCTGTAACTCTTGCCTGCCACCTCTCCCAACTCTCACCTTTTCTATTTGGAGTCACAGTCCTATTTGGGCTTGTCTCTCTTACTTCCCTCCCTGTACCTTTGCATCCACTCCCTGCATAACTCGGCCCAACACCTCCACACAACAGGTGTTTCATGAATATGCCTCAAAGTGGATCGAACCTCCAGGAATGCCATTCTCATCCTATCGTCATTTCCTCTGATAGCCTGGGCTGAAAAAGATCTCACTCACCCTCGGGGAACTGTCTTCATTCACATTCATCCACTCCTTAACTCAACCAAAATGGACTGGATAAAGTCTGAGTGTTAAGCCAAAAGAATATTTGAAATAACTCGATTCAAGTTAAATCATCTCACTTCTACCAGCGAAATTATCTTATCAAAGGAAACAGGCATCACATGTCACATGTTTCCTCCAATTCTGGCTCCTTAAAGACCAAAAGAGATGTTCCCTGGAGGTGGGCCCATGGCTGTCCACAAAGACCAGAATGCAGCTTCTGTGGGAGGAGCCAGGCTTTCCCATCTTCTCCCCAGCATGTCTTCAGCAGCCAGACCTTGGGCTGAGTCTCAAATGCTGCTTCTTTTGCTCCCATTCACAAATGTGGGGACTTTCTTGCTGACCCTTCCTGATTCTGCTTTTGTGACTGTAATAGGTTCATTGCCTGATGTGCAGGGCAAATCAATATGCCGAGACACCGGGCTACAGCAGAGAAAGAGGTTTAATCGTAGGGCTGCCAAAGGAGGAGATGGGAAGAGACCTCAAATCTATCTCCCCCAAGGAGTTTGGGGCTAGGATTTCTAAGGGTTTTGGAGTGGGCTGAAGTGTGAGGATCATTGATTGGTTCAAGAGTTGCGGGGGTGAAGTCATGGGACCAGGAGTGGAGAAACTATTCTCATGCTGATTCCACTCCTTTGTGGAGGTCCTCAAACTGGGTGATGTGAGCTGTTTTTGCTGGAATTCAGGATATGGAAAACATCTTAGGCAATTCTTAAACAAATGCCTTATGAGTCTAACATCAGAAATGCTATCTAGAAGAACAGCAGGGACGCAGATGATCAGTATCTAGCACTACATGGCTCTCAGTGACAAGGAAGTGGGCCACCGTGCGGCCTGACTAATGCTTAATTACAACTCTATTTCTGTCCAGAATTCTTGCTAAGCCTATGAGGACAGCTTCACTTTTGCTCTGTCCACACTGGGCTGGGCAACTCCCCCATGCTCCTCATGGGGCTCCTAACCCATTCCACCCTCTGGGTTGGTCTTTTCCACCAGGAGAAAGGACCCCAAGAGGAGTTCCAGTCCCTTCATGGACTTGTCAGTGAGGGTTCTCCAGAAAAACAGAACCAATAGGACAAGCATAGACAAATAAGAGGGGATTGACTGCGGGAATTTGCTCACATAATTATGGAGGTCTAAAAGTCCCACAGCCTGCCATCCTCAAGCTGGAGAACCAGGAGAGCCAGGGGTGGGATTCAGGGTGAGTCTGAAGGCCTGAGAACCAGGAATCCAAAGTCTGAAAACCAGAGGAGATAGAGGTCCCAGCTCCAGAAGGACAGAAAATACAAAAAAGTAGATTAATTATCCTGTCTGTGACATTTTGTTCCTTCAGGGCCCTCAGCAGATTGAATAATGCCATTTGCATTGGTGAGGATGATCTGCCTCACTCTGTTGACTGATTCAAATGCTGATCTCTTCCAGAAACACCTCAGGGACACACCCACATTCTTGTCCCTCAGGCTGGAGTGCAGTGGCACCATCTCAGCTCACTACAAGCTCCACCTCATGCCATTCTCCTGCCTCAGCCTCCCAAGTAGCTGGGACTACAGGTGCCCACCACCGCGCCTGGCTAATTTTTTGTATCTTTAGTAGAGATGGGGTTTCACCATGTTAGCCAGGATGGTCTTGATCTCCTGACCTCGTGATCTGCCCACCTCCGCCACCCAAAGTGCTGGGATTACAGGTGTGAGCCACCACGCCCAACCGACACACCCATATTCTATCAGTTTTGTGGATATCCCTTTACCCGGCCAAGCTGACACATAAAATTATCCATCACAATGGAAGATGAGCAGAAATGTCCCATGCAAGGTGGGACTAGTATTTAAATGTATAAAGGCCAGTTATTTAGAAGCTTTGTGCCTCCATTTCCTCAAGTGCAAATGGGGATAATAATGGCCCCTCTTCCATAGGTCCTTGAGAGCACCCCCTGAAATAATTCACTAAGGCATCACAACTGTGCCTGATGCACAGAACACAGATCATAAATGCTATGCCTTCCTGTTGCTAAAAGTATTATTGTCGGCTGGGCATGGTGGCTCACGCCTGTAATCCCAACACTTTGGGAAGCCAAGGTGGGTGGATCTCTTGAGGTCAGGAGTTTGAGATCACCCTGGCCAACATGGTGAAACCCCATCTCTACTAAAAATACAGAAATTAAGCAGGCATGGTGGCAGGCACCTATAATTCCAGCTACTCGGGAGGCTGAGGCAGGAGAATCGCTTGAACCTGGGAGGCGGAGGTTGCAGTGAGCTGAGATCACGCCATTGCACTCCAGCCCGGGTGACAAGAGTGAAACTCCATCGCAAAAATAAATAAATAAATGAAAGTATTGTTGTCTTGGGTCATGTTTCTCAAAGGCAGACCCTGAGACAAGGAAAGGTGTGATTTTAGGCAAAGTCCCAGGAGGGGCAGCTTCACCCTAATCCCACAGGGTATCTCAGGAGTGTTGGGCTACTGGGGGAAAGAATCCCCTAGTACTCCCTGCTCTTCATTGACTGACAAATAAGTTCCCAGAGTCCAAGCGCAGTCCTCCACGAAGAGTGGCAGGTGTCAGGCGGGAACCTGGGAGGATCTGGGGAGCCCTGTGGTGTGCATCACAGTTGTTACCTGCTAAACCTCTCTGAGGATTTCATTCTCTGACTGGCATTTTCACTCTATGGTCTCCATTCTCTGTTCTGCATCCTAGCCCCTTATACCATCTACAGCCTGTTCATCCATTCAGCAATTATTTATTGAGTCCTACTCTATGTCCAGCACCACGCTAGGACCTGGGAATATATCCCTGAACAAAAGGCAAAAATACATATGCCCTCATGGAAATATTCAGTTGTGGCAAATTTCACCAGTTTCTAAAGGAGATCTGGCTTTTAGAAATAGCCAAAAGTCAGAGAACGTGCAATTAATTCCATAATAGCAATTTTCACCCAAAGTAAGTTGCAATTATAAAGACTGATTTTCTCCTAGACCTATTAAAGGAGAAAATTATTGCCTATTTTTCCCAGGCGATAATTTTCAGAAGACTTCTTAAAATTACACATTTTTTCATTACATGGGTAAATAATCACACTACCAAAAACCTGCAAAATGAAAGGAAGTAAATAAATTACCTATAATTCCACTGGCTTTCCACAGCTACTGTTAGCATTTGGGGGTATTTTCGTCCTGTCTAATCTTTGTGTCCACTTTATATTTTTTTCTAAATTAGAAAGCATTTATGTATACTCATGTATTTCTTTCTCACTTCATATTTTATCTTAGCCCCACAGTTTTTGCAAAGAATATTCTAATGACCATAGAATATGACATTCTTTACTCACTCATTCTCTATTATTAGCCCTTTGGTTTGTTGGCAACCTTTTCACTATTAATTGTTGAATTGACCAATTCAGAAAACAATTCCAAAAGGGGAGTTTCAGTTATGTACGAGGCAGTGAAACCATAATTGGAATGAGTACACTGACTCCCAGGGAGCCCTTTTGAAGGATGACTCTGATCTGGATATATCAGGTTTATCAGATTGATTCCAAAACACCAATAGTCTGCAGTTTTTTTCCATGTTTGAGGAGTTCTTTCTAAGCTTACCAGGCAGGCTCTGAAAGAGGGATTCCCGGAATTTGATTTTTATCTCCACCCGAAAGCATCACCGAAGCAATCTCCTAAATCTCCCCTAGAGCATTCCACAGCAACCCTCGGAGGCAAAGGACATAGGGGAGGCGGGAGGCGAGTGGTGTCTTGTGATTTGCCAATGTCATTCCTGCCATGGCTTCAGCTGACCCCTGAAGGGCCCTTGAGGCACTCTTCCCGGAAGGCCCCCCAGGTCTAGTTGTCACTGGTTTTTTGGAAGGCTCTCCAAGGCCTCCGACATCTGTTAGACATGACCCAAGACAAAGACAGCTGGGAAAACCCACAAGGAAGGAAATCCCACTGTGAAAGGAGCTGCCTCCGAGTTCCTTTGAAAGCCATAGTTAACTATTGTTCCGTCACAAAAGCTCAAGTTGAAAGCTGCTGCTGATTCCGGGGTCAGTAGCTTAGCCTGTGGCAGAGTTAGCGGGAGGGAAGGGACACAGAAGTGCCTATGTCCCCAGAATGGCTGCCAGTGGCTGACGGAGCAGCTGAGGGGCTGCTACCAAGAGCCAAGGCTCCCTCCAGAGAAGGCCTGGTCCCAGGAGACCACGTGACAGGCACAGACAATGGGCCATTAGCTCTCTGTGGCTTCTCCCTGCCCGGCATTGGCATTTACTGCACGTCCCACACTCATGGGTCTGAAACTCCCTGGAAACTGTAGTAAATTGTAGTGAAAACTTTCCAACAGCCACCTGCACACACTCCCGGACTGGATGAATAAGCAGAGAGTCTGACTTCTTTATCTTCCCTCTTGTAAGGCCTAGAAAAAAGAGGAACACATTTTAAAAGTCTGTGAACTGTTCAAAATTGAGCACACACTTTCTGGCTGGACATCTTATCATTTTCTTTGGCAGATATTTGACATCAACATGCAGAGCACTTGGATGAAGAGAGCAAGCATTTGGTGGAGAGAAATGGGTATCACAGGTATGTTAGAAAAGAAAAAGAATCTCCAAGTTTCTGTCTACAGCTTTCCCTGAAAAGTTTCTGCAACACATCAAAAGCCTTCACATGACAAGTGACATGGTCCCTGGAGTGGGCCACCAGGACAAAGGGTCACGCCTGCATGTTGGCATCAAGGACGGTCCAGTTAGCACTCTGCAGGATTAAAACTGGGAATGACCTCTCGCTTGGTGGGTTCAGCCTAACGTTTTGTGTTTTCGCTCTGGGTTGAGGGAGAGGGCAATTCCTTAAAAAGCACCCCCTAAAAAGAGACAAGGGAAATAATGTTAAACACTAACCCACAAAGCTTTTCTATACCACCATGGGTAGAATTCTGAGACTAACATATCTTAACACCTCCTTTAAGGAAATTAGCTAAAGAAACCCTCAAAGGGCCTTGTGATAAGAGAGTCTAATCTGTAAGCTGAAGACCACCCTACGGGGAAGGAGGCACACTAAAGCTGGCTTCCTTGTGGCCATAGCAATGGGCTGGTGGTGCTGTGAAGGGTTTGGGTCAGAGCTGGGCATTCAGAGTATAGCAAACTGCAAAACCACAATGACATTTAGCATGGAAGAGTCTCAGAACGTGCCTTGACATGCAGCTGATATCTAGAAGTCACGGTCTGGTGAAATCACAGCCAATGGCTGCTGCCCCAGAGCCTTCTAGTGCTCTTCTTTCCTCCCACCACAACCCTCCCAGCACTCGCAGCCAAGATGGGCGGCTTCAGGGGCCAACCTGGCACCTGCCCGCCTGTGGGAGCACCAGATGGTTCACAGAAACTGCCACACCTGAGCCCCGTCCCTGTGCATCTCCCCATCCAGGGAGGGCCCAGACAACAGCGGAGGTTGGGACATGCCCAGTGCCCAAGGTTGCCAGGGCAGTGTTCTGCTGAGGCATCCTCAAGAGGTCACTTGTGGGAAATGCAGCCCCAACAGTTTACCATGCGGCCATTATTATATATCAAGATGGAGCCAAGACCCCAAGGTCCTTCAAATGCATTAAGAAGCCTGGGCGCGGTGGCTCACACCTGTAATCCTAACACTTTGGGAAGCTCATTGCGGGCGGATCACTTCAGGCCAGGAGTTCAGGACCAGACTGGTCAACATGGCAAAACCCTGTCCCTAGTAAAAATACAAAAACACCTAGCTGGAAGTGGTGGTGCGCAGCTGTAGTCCCAGCTCCTTGGGAGGCTGAGGCAGGAGGATTGCTTAAACCCAGAAGCGGAGGTTGCAATGAGCCAAGATTGCACCACTAAACTCCAGCCTGGACAAAAGAGTCAGACTCCTTCTCAAAAAAAAAAAAAAAAAAAAATCCATCGAGAACTGGATCTTCCAATGAGGGGCTTGTTGGAAAATTTCCCCTCCTCTATTAGGCTGTTTTCAACAGGCATTAAGTCTCAACTGTGTTGGCGTTCTTTGACCAAAGAAGGTATGGGAGAACTAATGCTCATACAGAAGTGCCAAGCTCGGTGTTACATGTTTTATGCCCTATCTTGAAAGTGAAAATTTTTCCCATGTCTGCAACAAGATTACCAAGTGACAGTGACCAGTAAGAGGTAAATAGGCCTCTATCACAATTCGTCAATTATAGTTTTTTTCCTGAAAGTTCTGCATTTCTACCATATTTCTTCTTTTGACAATAATCAGACATATTGTCATATTGCCACCAAAAGTATTTACTTCAGATAGGAAATTCTCAGACTATATCTTCAATGAGAGAACTGTGAAGAAGGTGAAACTGTGCCCCAGTACACTAAGACACTAAGCTTCCTCTCTGTCCTGAGAAACATTACCTAAGTGCTTTTTTATTTTTATTTTTCAGAGACAGAATCTTGCTCTGTTACCTAGGCCAGAGTATGCAGTGGTGTGATGACCATAGCTCACTGTAACCTACAACTCCGACCTTAAGGGGCTTCCCAAGTAGCTAGGGCTACAGGCATGCACCACCACACCCAGTTGTTATTATTATTATTATTATTATTTTTGAGACGGGGTCTTGCTCTTTCGCCCAGCCCAGAGTGCAGTGGCACAATCTCACTGCAAGCTCCGCCTCCCAGGTTCATGCCATTCTCCTGCCTCAGCCCCCCGAGTAGCTGGGACTACAGGCGCCCGCCACTGCGCCCGGCTAATTTTTTTGTATTTTTAGTAGAGACGGGGTTTCACCATGTTAACCAGGATGGTCTCGATCTCTGACCTCGTGATCTGCCCGCCTCGGCCTCCCAAAGTGCTGGGATTACAGGCATGAGCCACCGCGCCATACCCAGTTATTATTATTATTATTATTATTAAAGGGACGGGCTCTCATTATGTTGCCCAGGCTTGAACTCCTGACCTCGTCATCCCATCTCAGCCTCCCAAAGCACTGGGATTACAGGTGTGAGCCACCATGCACATCCTTTATTACTTTTGACAAAGACCTGAATTCAAATCAGATTATTACTCTTTAATACACCAACATCTGTTATATCATTAAATTATAGTGCTCTGGGTATAATCATTACCTACAGATCTCTGGGGGGGAAAGGCTGTCAGTTCACCAAAGTGCATTAGAGTCTTTAAATAAAATAGATGTAAGCTGGCCCTAGACCAGTCACAGACACAAGGCAAAACATAACACTGAGCAGAAACTCTTTCCTTGCTCTGAAACTACCTTGCTGTGAAATAGAACAGGTTTCTATTATCTCACAAGGGTACAGCTTAGTGCAGGGTCAATTTACCTAATTTAAGTGTCCCATTATGATTGTTGCAATACAACTAGTTTCTTCATTTCTATCTTCAAGTATTACGATTCCAGAGACAGTGACCTTTAACATAGGAGTGAATGGCCCCGTCCATCTGTTCATCTTTCAGTAACATGAAAGATCTTTGGATATTTGTCAGCTCCAAGGCAGACTTGGAATAGCCTATCAGAATCATCTTGAGTTTGGCTGAGATGGCCAGGCCTTTATACTCTCAAATCAATCCGTATATGGGCTACCCCAGGAGTGGGCATGACCTTGGGCAGAATGAGGTCATTCCCGAGGAGGGTGGCAGCTTAAGGTCATAGTGCTCCCGGCAGCTGGAGCAACAAATCTTTCATGAAGGGAGGCTTGGGGATGGTGCAACACAGAGTCCACCACAAATATACAGTCCTGTGAAGAGATATGCACAAGTGCAAAGGATGTTATAATACACTGTGATGGGAATAGCGTAGAGTTAAATACAGGACTCTGTCAGCATATCTACGAAACTTATTGTACACAATTTAAGGGACGAGGGAAGCTTCAGGAGAAAGTCTCCTGTAACTCGGTTGTGAAGGGCATGGGGGACTGCAGAGGAAAACACAAGCATAAAGGGCCAGAGTGTAAATAGCTTGGTGTGTTGGAAAGCATGGGGGGCCGGGTCCAGTGGCTCATGCCTGTAATCCCAGCACTTTCGGAGGCCAAGGCAAGCGGATCACCTGATGTCAGCAGTTCGAGACCAGCCTGGCCAACCTGGTGAAAGCCCATGTCTACTAAAAAATACAAAAATTGGCCGAGGACTGTGGCTCACACCTGTAATCCCAGCACTTTGGGAGGCCGAGGTGGGTGATCTCCTGAGGTCAGGAGTTCGAGACCAGTCTGGCCAACACGGTGAAACCCTGTCTCTGCTAAAAATACAAAAATTAGCCAGATGTTGTGGCAGGTGTCTGTATTCCCAGCTACTCAGGAGGCTGAGGCAGGAGAATCGCTCGAACTCAGGAGGGAGAGGTTGCAGTGAGCCAAGATTGCACCATTGCACTGCAGCCTGGGCGAGAAAAGCGAGACTCCGGCTCTCAGAAAAAAAAAAAAAAAAAAGCCAGGCGCGGTGGCTCACGCTTGTAATCCCAGCACTTTGAGAGGCCGAGGGGGGCGGATCACGAGGTCAGGAGATCGACACCACAGTGAAACCCCGTCTCTACTAAAAATACAAAAAATTAGCCGGGTGTGGTGGCGGGCGCCTGTAGTCCCAGCTACTCGGAGAGGCTGAGGCAGGAGAATGGTGTGAACCCGGGAGGCGGAGCTTGCAGTGAGCCGAGACTGAGCCACTGCACTCCAGCCTGGGTGACAGAGCAAGACGCGGTCTCAGTTCTCGGCTCACTGCAAGCTTTTTAACTGGGCTTGGTGGCATGCTCCTGTAATCCCAGCTACTTGGGAGACTGAGGCAGGAGAATCACTTGAACTCAGGAGGTGGAGGTTGCAGTGAGCTGAGATTGCACCCCTGCTTCCAGCCTGGGCAATGGAGTGAGATTCCATTTCCAAAAAAAGGGAAAATGTGGACCTGATGTTGTCGGCTACATTGAAGATCAAGACTATCAGGAAGGAGTTACTGAGGGACTCTAACTGGGATGAAAAAAAAGCACTTAGGAAAGATCGCAATCATAGCAGTATGGTGAAGAAATTGGAGGGCTAACTCGAAGGGAAGAGTAACACTTTTGAGTGTTGTAGTGACTCAGGTGAAAGTGACGGTAATATGTGGGGATGGAAAGATGTAAACAGATCAAATAAATATATTCAAGTGGTAAAATCAAGAGAATTAGATGATGGACTGGATGTAGGAGGTATAGCTGAGGGAGGGGGTGGGATGTTGGCCAGAAGTCTGGGTGGATGACCACGCATTCATTGAAATAGAGGTTTTGGTGGGAAAGGAGTGGGGAAGGATGACAAAAATACTCAGTTTTGGATACGTTGATTTGAGTTTTGTTTCAGTTGTCCACTAAGCAGCTGCCATGTGTGTCTGAAGCTCAGGAGCGATTCCTGCCTTAAAGATGCAGGCTGAGGGTCACTAGCATCTATATGGGAAAAGAAGTCCTAGGCATGGATGGAATCTCCTACAAATTTCTGTTAACAGTGAGAACAGATGGTGTCTAGAATTACTAGAACTACAAGAAGCACAGCGATTTAAGGAATGGTTGTAGGGAGAGGAAACAAACATCTCTGAAGACTAGGGAATGTTAGGAAGAAAACCAAGGTGTAGGGTCACAAGCCAAGAGAAGGGAGGTTGGTAAACCATACTGAAGTTTGTGGGGGCTCCACAAATCTTTCCGGTTTCCCTAACTGCACTCTGAGCTGATTATGAGATAAATAGAGGAGTAGGCCATTGGAGAACTGGCCACCACCTTCATTACTGATGAAATTGATCATGAAGACTATGGCGGAGGTATGCGGCAGTAATGAACTCTCCAGTTGCAAAACCTGGACTCCTTCCTTGCTGAGGCACAGGCAGTGCTGGAACCCTGCAAGGCCTTCTTACTTTGGGGCCTGGAGGAAGAGAAGGGCAGAATGCCAGCTCCCCACAGCAACTGCTTCCAAGAGGAAAAGAGGGAGAGGCAGGACTGTACCTGCCCAGTTCCTCCTCCCAAAGCCACCAATAGGGTAATTCAATCTGTATGGAAGGAGAGACACTGGGATTAGAGGACAAGCGTCTCTCTCACCTCTCCCATTCACACAAGAAAATCAAGGACTGGAGAGTGTCTGTTAGTTGATGCTGCTGGTAGTAAACTCCCTGGAGTGGTAGCGGGAGAAGCCAGAGTGCAGCGGGCTAGAGAGAGAATGGGAGGCGAGGCATGGAGACAATCAGGCCGTAGAGCACTCGCAAGGAGTGCTGTTATGACAACTACTCCAAGGGGTTAGAGCTACCGTCTGCAAAGTTTAATTTCATTTCGTTAGCATATGTTAGGGTAATCCAGGCTTGAGGAGCTGAAATAAGGTCCTGATGAACTTCCTAGGGAAAGACACATGAAATAAAGCCATGAAAATGTGTTTTGTGGGGACCTGGGGCCAGTAGACTAACAAGGAAATGACCCGGGATCAGTTCATGGAATGTTGAAGGAGAGTTGAGAGACAGCAGTGGGGCCTAAGCATGTGAGTTTCTACTCAAGATGATTCATTGCATCACACTCAAAAAAAATGGAGAAGGAGGCCGGGCACGGTGGCTCACACCTGCAATCCCAGCACTTTGGGAGGCCGAGGTGGGTGGATCACTTGAGATTGGGAGTTCGAGACCAGCCTGACTAACATGAAGAAACCCCATCTCTCCTGAAAATACAAAATTAGCTGGGCATGGTGGTGCATGCCTGTAATCCCAGCTACTCGGGAGGCTGAGGCAGGAGAATCGCTTGAACCCGGGAGGCAGAGGTTGTGGTGAGCTGAGATCGCGCCATTGCACTCCAGCCTGGGCAACAGAGTGAAACTCCATCTCAAAAAAAAAAAAGAGAGACAAGGAGGACACTGAGCCTTTAGAAAGAATTTAAACCAAACAAACAAATAAGCAAACCAAACCCCCCACTAAATTAAAGAAAGACCATGTACTAATCAAAACACTGTGCTGACAAACAGACCCCCAAATTTCAGTGGCTTAACAAGAGTAAAAGTCTATTTTACTCATGTCATGTCTATTGCAGGATGGGTAGCTGTGTTCCATCTTGCAGCTCCAAGCTAGTTCATGTGGGCTTCAAGGCTGATGTGGATGGGGAAGGAGAATAGAGGCTCACACATGGGTGTACATATCACAAGGAACAGAATATAGTCACATGGCTCCACCTGACTGCAAGGAAATATGGGAATTGTAGTCTGTGGGCCTTTGAAGAGGAGAAAAATGGGCACTGGTGAGCACCAGCAGAATCCATCACAGAAGGCATTAAAGAGGTTTAGAGCCATGGGAACCACACGATGTGGCCGCGCATCCCTGCAAGCCACATTCCTTGAAACCATGTAAATAACTATGTAAGTAAATCACCTTACTTACATAGCAGCTGCATTTCATGTAAGTAAGGCGATTCCTCACTGACCTTGAAGAAGTTTTTTTCTTTTTCTTTTTTCTCTTTTTTTTTTTTTTTTTTTTTTTTGAGACAGAGTCTCACTCTTGTCGCCCAGGCTGGAGCGCAGTGGTGCAATCTCAGCTCACAGCAACCTCTGTCTCCCAGGTTCAAGCAATTCTCCTGCCTCATCTTCCCAATTAGCTGGGATTTCAGGTGTCCACCACCATGCCTGGCTAATTTTTGTATTTTTAGTAGAGACAGCGTTTCACCATGTTGGCCAGGCTGGCCTCGAACTCCTGACCTCAGGTGATCCGCCCGCCTCGACCTCCCAAAGTGCTGGGATTACAGGTGTGAGCCACTGTGCCCGACGAAGTTTTTTTCAATAGGCACAAATGTTTAAAGAGACAAATACTACTAAAATGGGGATTATGATCCACTGCAGAAAATCATTAACATAGTCCCTAGCACATAGGGTTCAATAAGTATCTGCTGATCAGTTGAGCTGATGCCTGATAAATCTTGACCTTTCACAGAGAGAGAGAAAACAACAGATGCAACTACAGCAAAAGGCTTTTTCCCTCCAAAGGCTGTAATGCTCCGGTTTTGCTCTCTGGGTCAAGTTTTCCCCCATCCTATATTTTTGGCTGCTGGTTCGGAGGCAATAACCAGGGGCAAAGAAAAGAGATGCTTAGACAAGTGGGCTGGTTCAGCTGGATTAAGCCCAGCCACTACAAAGTCTTGGTTTGGTAGATTTGACTTTGCTCTTTCCTTTCTTTTCAGAGGGGAACGTTAGGAAAGGCATGTGGCTTGCAGAGATGCACTCCCCACTGGTGTGGTTCCCATGGCTCTAAACTCCTGTGCCTGCTAATGTGGGAAACCTATTTAAGACATTCTGTTGCATGATTGGAGGAAAATAATTGAAGGAAAAGTGTAAGCCATCTTGAGGGAAACAATCGCTTGACCAACATTCCTACTTAAAAATAAATGAGAAAAACCGGATTTTGCAATTTCAACAGACATTTATTGAACATTTACTAACTCTGCAAAGTATTATGCCAGATACAGTAAAGGGCATAAAAAATAAATGGGCTAGTCCCAGTTCTCAAATAGCTAGTGGGAAAGTCAGTCACTTAAAAATCTTATTAGATTATAAGGGAAAGTCATTCTGAATAGAGTAATGAGAAAACTTGCATGGAGTTCGGGAGGGAGGGGTACTCATCTCAGATTATCGAGAACAAAGGCCCTATGGTGGGCACAGTGTTGGTGGAAGACTGTGGGACACGGGTGCTCCTTGGCTGTCCTCACAGGCCCTATATAGGTAAGCGGATGAGGTCCCCAGCTGCCTGGGTCAGGGCATTCAAGGGATGTTTCTGCCCAGATCCTACACCAGGTATGACTCAAATCCTTACAACTGTAGGGCCCCTGGGGACAACCTCAGCCATTCTGCTTGAAGCAGGCTTCAAATAAAGGTCCTCAGGAGATTCTGAGGTACAGGGCATTAGCCAGGAGGATCTTTCATATCCACACTGAGGAGTAAGAAGATCATTTTATTTTTGTTTTTTTTTTTTTATTTTTTGAGATGGAGTCTTGCTGTGCCGCCCAGGCTGGGCATAATCTGGGCTCACTGCAACCTCCGCCTCCTGGGTCATCTCAAGATGATTCATTGCATCACACTAAAAAAAAATGGAGAAGGAGGCCAGCTATCGTGTTTTTCCTCCTCTTATTCCTGGTTTTGAGAACTGGTATTCCAGCCATTGGATGACAATGTGGCTGCCTGTTTTCTCCTTTTGTGGGGAGAGTCAATTGCTGGCATTCACTTCTTATGGTATCTCCACCAGCCATTCTTTCTTTGCATTGCTACCATCATTGGCCTACACAGGCCTTTACAACTAGACTAGTGCTCCACAGCCTTGCTCATGTCATGGCACACAAAGGAAATAACATGATTTATTCAGCCCACTGGGCTTATCCAGGCTGGAGGCAAATGGCTGTGGCCACTCCATACCCCCCGACCTGTGCCCCAGGCTGCACTAGTAGGTGCAAGGATCCAATTAAGTTGACCTGCTTGCAGTCCAACCTAGGCACACCAGTTGGAAGCTCTGATCTGGAACACAGAAATAGCTGCTTCATTTTTTTCCCCGTCATTGGCCTCTTGCTTCAATCCACATTGTACACATTGGCCAGGCTAATTTTCCCCAATTCAGCATTTTCATTATATTGTTTTACGGCTCACCTCACAAGCAGTGGCTCCCCAGCACCTATTGGAGTTTTAAAGTTATTGACCTGGCAGTCAAGACCTCCCCCAATGTTGCCCCTATTTATCTTTCCCAGGATTGTCAGGTCCAGACCTGAACTGGCTGCCTCCTCCACATGTACGCTTCTGCCTTTAGCATGGTGCTTTACTGTCAGCCCTATTCTCCATTCTTGCCTACAGTACTTCAAGATTGAGATCATACCATGTCTCCTCTATGATGCTGTCCAGTAACTCAGCTTCTGAGGGTTTTTGTTTTAACCTCTTTTCCAATCTTGTAGGCCACTATTTTCCAAGTCCCTTTCAGTCTCTCAACATTCAATGAAAAGGCAGGCTTAACTAGTCCAATAAATTCAGGAAATGCCGCAGCGTATATTCCCTTCTTGAGGATGCAAAACACATATCTGCTTAAGAGGAATTTATTTCATTCATTTTAGCCCTGAGTTGTTCATACTTATTTCAGCACAGAACTTTTGAACAATAACAGTTATTAACTTCCTGTGGAATTGGTTCTATAAAGCAGACTTTGGAAACACACAGTTGGAACCCTGCAGGTCATATTCAAATAGGCTCTAGTCTCAAATTTAGTTAGCTCTTTCAAATTTCCAGGTAGTAAAAGCTAATTAAATCCGATCATGGAACAAGACAATCTGACCTTCCTATCAATAGTCTCTTTTTCCACCACATTCAGTATGAAAGAGAAAAGGGACAATGGTGGTACCCCTCACCCTGCATAACCTTACTGTCAGCTCTGTGTTTGGAACCCTGGCAGAAGTTTGCTGGGATGAATTTGAGTAGCCAATTCAAGTAATAATAATAGCAAAATAATATTAATCAGTATCACGCACTGGAAAGTGCAGCACATTGTAAATCCTTAGTTTGCGTGAGTTTTTTCAATCCCCACAACAGCACTGTCAGGTAACCACTATTTTTTATCTCCATGTTACAGATAAGGAAACTGAGGCACAGAGGGATGAAGTAGCAGAGCCAGAATTCAGACATTCAATCACTAGAGTCTTGCTCAGAACCACAATGTTATGTTACCTCTTCAAGAAAACCATAGTCCTTTGCCATAGGTTGTTTGTTTGTTTGTTTGTTTTTGAGACAGAGTCTCACTGTCACCCAGGCTGGAGTACAGTGGCATGATCTTGGCTCATTCCAGCCTCAACCTCCCAGGCTCATGAAATCCACCCACCTCAGCCTCCTGAGCTGCTAGGACTATAGAAGCACACCACTACACCTGGCTAATTCTTTTTTTTTTTTTTTTTTTTTTTTTGAGACGGAGTCTCGCTCTGTCGCCCAGGCTGGAGTGCAGTGGCGCAATCTCGGCTCACTGCAAGCTCCGCCTCCCGGGTTCACGCCATTCTCCTGCCTCAGCCTCTCCGAGTAGCTGGGACTACAGGCGCCTGCCACCACGCCCAGCTAATTTTTTGTATTTTTAGTAGAGACGGGGTTTCACCGTGGTCTCGATCTCCTGACCTCATGATCCGCCCACCTCGGCCTCCCAAAGTGCTGGGATTACAAGCGTGAGCCACCGCGCCCGGCGACACCTGGCTAAGTCTTTTAGGTTTTGTAGAGATGGGATCTCGCCGTGTTACCCACGCTGGCCTCAAACTCCTGGGCTCAATGGATCCTCTGGCTTTGGCCTCCCAAAGTGCTGGGATTGCAGGCATGAGCCACCATACCTGGCCCGAAGGCATATATTTGAAGGGTGTGTAAGGTAAAATGACACAGCGATAGATTGATCTAATGCATTTTTTTTTCTAATTTTGAGACAGCATCTCACTCTGTTGTCCAGGCTGGAATGGAGTGGCATGATCTTGGCTCACTGCAACCTCCACCCCTGGGTTCAAGTGATTCTCCTGCCTCAGCCTTCCAGGGCTACAGGTGTGTGTCACCATGCCCGGATAATTTTTGTATTTTTAGTAGAGACGAGGTTTTACCATGTTGTCCAGGCTGGTCTTGAACTCCTGACTTCAGGTAATACACTCACCTCGGTTTCCCAAAGTGCTGGGATTATAGGCATGAGCCACTGCGTCCAGCCTAATGCATTCTTTATGAAACTCTGCCTAAATGTTTACTGATGTCTATGCTCAGAAGTCCACGTTCTCTATTCCACACAGATAGCTTATCTCCAAGTTTATTTAAAAGATCACATTGTACTTATTCTTTGTACTGTGAGTCTTGGTCTTTGGCCAAAAGCAATACAATTCTGACCTAGGAGTTCTTCCGTCATCACCCCAGTGCAAGAAGGGTTTCCCCCCTCTGAGTTTTTTTTGACATTTATTGTGTCTTCTACTCATTTGAATGTATATTCTGTTTTGTAATCATAATTGTCTCACCAAGTGACTGTGTCTTATCTTTCCAACTATGTCTTGTCACTTATAGCTCCATGCACAGTGTCATGCTCAGAGAGGTGTTGAGTGTCTGTTGACTGATTTATTACCCCCAAATGCTGGAGCCATTTCATGATTACACTGGATATCCTCCTTTAGCCCACTGTATCTGCTCTCTGCCTTCCTCCACCTCGCTGTGTCCTCAGGAGGATGACCGCTGTTGACTCATTCACAGGCTCCCTTCCTCTCTGACTCCCGGTGGTGCCACTAGTGGGAGACGCCAGCAGGAGAAATGATAGCGGGAGGAGAGAGAGGTCAATATTCATTCCCCTGGTTTCCTCTCTTGCAAGCTCTGGGTCCTCAGGACAAAACCACTGCATCAAGAGACATCCCTAACTGTTTATTAGCCTCACAGTCCACAATCTCCTGAAACGCCCAAGCTTCCTCAGGTTTTGTTACAATCCTTTCCTGCCATTCTGCAACTTCTTCGGCACCGGGCTGAAGAGTGAATGTAACTGCCAGCTGCACAGCCTGCATAAGACTGCAGAGCTCAGTGGATACAACTGGCACATACCTCTCCATTAGGAAAGCACATAAAAGATCCTTTCACCCTTTCTGGCTGTTGGAAGGATAGCACCCTACATTGCAGCTGAACAAGGACAGCATCTACCAAGGGAGATTTTTCAGCTGACCCCATGAGGCCCGGCAGTTGAGGATGGTGAGGCTCATGGTTGTTTGGTTGTTGGTGTATTATTTTGGCTACTGGGAGGAATCCCGTGTGAGAGCCTGTACTACTGTGGCAGTCTGTTTCTGGCGAGTTTGACCTTTTTATCATTTATTTTTGGGCCTGAGAATGTTCTGAGATTCCCTGACATTCTACTGCTTTATTTTGAATTAGCCAGAGCTGTAATCTATCAGTCTGGACCTTTATAGATATACGTTTATACAGTTTTTGTGAAATACAATTTATATGCCATACAATTCACTCATTTAAAGTGTACAGTTCACATTTTAGAATATTCACAGGGTTGTGCAGCTGTCACCACAATCTATTCCTTTTTTGAGATAGAGTCTTGTTCTGCTGCCCAGGCTGGAAAGCAGTGGCATGATCTCGGCTCACTGCAAACTCCACCTCCCAGGTTCAAGTGATTCTCCTGCCTCAGCCTCCCAAGTAGCTGGAATTACAGGTGCCCGCCACCATGCCTGGCTAATTTTTGTATTTTTAGTAGAGACGGGGTTTCACCATGTTGGCCAGGCTGATATTAAACTCCTGACCTCAAGTGATCCACCTTCCTTGGCCTCCCAAAGTGCTGGGATTGCAGGTGTGAGCCACCACAATCTAATCTTAGAACATTTTTATTTCCCATAAAAGAAGCTCTGATTTAGTGTCACTTTCCTTTCCTCCCTTTGCCAGCTTCTGGCAACCACCAATCTACTTTCTACCTCTATGGATTTCCTTATTTTAGATACTTCATATAAACAAAATCATACATGATGTGACCTTTTGTATCTGGCTTCTTTCACTTAGCACAATGTTTTCATGGTTCATTCACGTTGTAGATGTATCAATTCTTTATCCTTTTTATGGTTGAATAATATTCCATTATATGAATATACAACATTTTCTTTATACAATCATCAGCAGAATGACATTTGAGTTATTTCCATTTTTTTGGCTACTATGAATAATGCTACCAGGAACATTTGTGGCTGGACGCAGTGGCTCACACCTATAATCCCAGCACTTTGGGGGCTCGAGGTGGGCAGATTGCTTTGAGCCCAGCAGTTTGAGACCAGCCTGGGTAATGTAGTGAAACTCTATCTCTTTAAAAAAAAAAAAAAAAACTATACAAAAAATCAGCTGTGTGTGGTGGTGCGTGCCTGGAGTCCCAGCTACTCCGGAGAGGTGGGAGGAGCAATTG
Organism: Hylobates moloch; assembly: GCF_009828535.3. Lineage (NCBI taxonomy): Eukaryota > Metazoa > Chordata > Mammalia > Primates > Hylobatidae > Hylobates > Hylobates moloch. Next base: position 13,041,581 of record NW_026652292.1, read on the forward strand.
AGCCCAGGAGTTCAAGGCTGCAGTGAGCCACGATTGTGCCACTTCACTCCAGCCTGGTGACAGAGCGAGACCCCACCTCAAAAAACCAAAAACCAAAAAAACAAAGAACATTTGTGTACAAAGGTTTTTGTATAGACATATGTATGTTTTCATTTCTCTTGAATAAATACCTTAGAGTGGATAAGCTAGGTCATATGCTAACTCTATGTTTAACTTTTGGAGAACTTCCAAACTGTTTTCTAAAGTGGCTGTACTGTTTTACATTCCTGCCAGCAATGAATGAGGGTTTCAGGCTCTCTACAGCCTTGTCGCTTGCTATTGGTTGTCTTTATTTTAGCCATTCCAGTGGGGGTGAAGTGGTATCTCATGCTGGCTTGGTTTGCATTGCCCAGGTAGCTAGTAATGCTGAGTATCCTTTCATGTACTTATTGGCCATTTGTGCACAAGCTTTATGTCTACATTTCCCTATTCAAGACTTTAGGAGCCTGATGGATTTCAGAATTCTGACCCTTTCTGAAGTTCATAGACACTCTTCAATATATCTGCTGCAAAAATACTATGATTCAACCTAAATGGGATAAAGTGTATATGGCCCCAGGTGATATTAAGTCAGTTTTTGACACCCAAAGTGTTACAAAAAAATGCTAGTTTTGAGAACTTTTGGATTTTAGGAACATAAGGAAGGGACTGAGCACCTGTACATGCTCCTGGGTTCCAGTTAAGACTGTGCTAAAGCCGGGCATGGTGGCTCACGCCTGTAATCCCAGCACTTTGGGAGGCCGAGGTGGGCGAATCACGAGGTCAGGAGATCGAGACCATCCTGGCTAACACGGTGAAACCCCGTCTCTACTAAAAAATACAAAAAATTAGCCAGGCGTGGTGGTGGGCACCTATAGTCCCAGCTACTGGGGAGGCTGAGGCAGGAGAATGGCGTGAACCCGGGAAGCGGAGCTTGCAGTGAGCCGAGATCGTGCCACTGCGCTCCAGCCTGGGTGACAGAGCAAGACTCCGTCTCAAAAACAAAAAACAAAAAACAAAACAAAACAAAAGACTGTGCTACAGGCAGCCATCCAGATGTGCCACTGCTGCCCCTCCATGAGGCCCATAAGCATGGTTCTCCCTAGCATGACCCCTCAGGGACCCTCCCCAGGGTCCAGCAGGGAGCAGAGTACAAGGACAGGGGCCTAGGCACCTTTCCTCCGTGATCTGACTTTGCATGGTGCCTCACTCAAGACCTGAGTGGCATTCTCAGCTTAGCCCCACAGTTGCCTCAGGTTAGCTGAGGTCACCTTGCTTTTCCAGAGATAGAAGTGCAGCTAGCTGTGTTTTCAGGAGAGGGAGAGAGTGGGGGTGCAGGGAGGGTTGTGACGCATAGAGTGGGGGCAGGTATTAATACCTGCAATTACTCCTAGATATGCCCATTGCACTTTAAAGAATCTTTAAATCTAGTTACAGGAGCACAGAAAAGTGAAGAATTCAACTGATGCTGAAATTGGGCAAGTCAACAGTGTGCAAGGCAATCAGGGCTAGGAGCAGGGCTATTCAAGTGCTTGGTCATGGTCACATTCATTGCCCCCTTTAAGTTGCTCTTGGTCCATGACTCCCCCTTCCCGGCTTGCCCTCAGCTGGCCCATGGGCCATCCTTGAGAAGCAAAGGTGATGGCTCACTAGCTGTCTCCACCCTGCCAACTGTGAGCTACATGAACTCTGTCCCAGGATGTGAGGAGGAGCTCTCTGCCCCCTCCCCAACTCTGCTCTGAAGCCACAGCCATTTGTTCAGTAAGAGTCTGTGGCCTGGAACCATTCCCCGGAACTGATCTCCTTTCCAGTGAGGTGCTTATAGCTATAGAACCCCCAGATGATCTCAGAAAAAGGGAGGTGATTAGAAGGAGGTAAGCAAAGGGGATGGGTACTGATATAGTTTGGCTGTGTCCCCACCCAGATCTCATCTTGAATTGCAGTTCCCATAATTCCCACCTGTGATAGGAGGAAACTGGTGGGAGGTAATTGAATCGTGGGGGTGGTTCCCCCATGCTATTCTCTTGATAGTAAGTTCTCACGAGATCTGATGATTTTATAAGGGGCTTCCTCCTTCTCTTGGCTCTCATTCTTCTCTCTCCTACTGCCTTGTGAAGAAGGACATGTTTGCTTCCCCTTCTGCCATGATTGTAAGTTTCTTGAGGCCTCCCCAGCCCTGTGGAACTTTGAGTCAATTAAACCTCTTTCCTTTATAAATTACCCAGTGTAGGATATTTCTTCATAGCAGTGTGAGACTGGACTAATACCCAGGTTAGAACAAGGGCAGTGCCCCGTCTCCCTGCTCCCCATGCCCATTCCTTCCACCCGCACACTTCCCCTGCTGCCCAGTTGCTCCACTCCTTTCAGTGTTGAGTTCAGTCTTGAGGTGCTTTCTTACCCCTTGATGAAGGGAGGCAGGGATGGAGGAGGAGGCAGATGAGAGTTATGTGATATAACTAATGACTGCAAGTGTGATTTTCCCTGAGGACTTGGCTTTCGTGAAGGTGGGGGCCAGACAGACAAGATTCACTTCTCTAGTTCCAGTTCACTTGCCCAGGATCACATAGCTAGTCGGTGTCAGAGCTGGGACTGAAAACCGCTTCTTCTTGGGGCTTCTTTTCCCTCCATGACAATATCTACCCTTGTGTCTCTAGAAGAAGGTAGTTAACTGCACTGGTTTTGAAAACAAATCCAATCCACTCACTGGGTTCTTTGTTGCTTTGTGCAGCCATGATTTTGCCCTGAGGCCAGAAGATAAATAAACAGAAAGTAAAAATAGGCTGGAGAGGAGGTGCTCTCTAAGAAGTGATTTTCGAGCTGTGCCTGCATTCTCTTCTCTTGGTCCCTGAGAACTGGCAGGGTGGTGGGAGGAGGAGGGAGGTCCGCAGGCAGGTCCCCTCACCTTGTGGGAGAAGAAGTCCTCTGGGGTGTGGTTGCAGACCCAGTTAGGTTGGCTGTGGGACGATCAGCAATGATGGGGCCAATTCCCACTGCCTTGGTGTTACCTCCACAGAGGGTATCCCTGCTCTCCCAGCCCTGGGCATGGGTCCCACCACTTGGTGTGGTGGTTCTTGAGCATCTTACTGAGACTTCTTCCCTGGGAGATGACAGTAGCTGGTTTCTAGAAAAAGCCCCATGGCCATCTTTTACAAAACTTTTTACAAACTTCTGCTTTATCCCTGAACATTCTAATGAGTCCACATAATCTACTTTCAATCTAAAATCACTTAGAATCTTCCCATACAACAATGCACAACTGCAACCACATTCTTTTGAAAAGGCAGAATCCTTACAGAGCACCTGCTGAGATTCCTGTACCTCACCAACCAGATCCGCTGTTCATCACTCACACCCAACCTCCCCCAGCTACAGTGGCATCCCCTATATTCTCCAAATAGCAGCAATGCACGCTCCTGCTCAGGGCCTTTGCATTTGCTGTTTCACCTCCCTTAAGTCCTCTTCCCCTAGATGTACACTCTTTTTTTTTTTTTTTGAGACAGAATCTTGCTCTGTTGCCCAGGCTGGACTACAGTGGTGTGATCTCAGCCCACTGCAACCTCCACTTACCAGGTTCAAGCAATTCTCCTGCCTCAGCCTCCCAAGTAGCTGGGATTACAAACACGCGCCACCGCAACCGGCTAATTTTTGTATTTTTAGTAGAGACGGGGTTTCACCATGTTAGCCAGGCTGGTCCCGAACTCCTGACCTCTGGTGATCCACCTGCCTCGGCCTCCCAAAGTGCTGGGATTACAGGCGTGAGCCACCATGCCTGTCACAGGTGTACACCCTCATTGTCTTATCTCTTTCTGATCTTTGCTCAAATCTTGCATCAAATGTTGCACTGCTTTGTCCCTCAGACTTCACCCCTTTTCCCGTCTCATTCTTCTCCATTGCACTTACTGTCATTTGGCCACAAGGCATTTTACTTATTTGCTTCTTGTCTGTCATACCCATCCCACCCTATGACAAAGTAAGTTCTACGAGGGCAAGAATGTTGGCTGGTTTTGTTCACTAGCACTTAAAAGAGCATATTCCATATAGTAGGGGCTCAGTACATGTTTATGGCAGGAATAAATCAAGGCTTCTAGAACAGTCTAAAACTGGACATAGAGTCTTTAGATGGCTTCCTGTATGCAATGGGAGGCCTTCAGTAAGTAATCAGTGAGCCTCGAATATAAAAACCCTCATTACTGTTGCAAATGCACTAGGGAAGACCTTGCTCAGGTTCTACACCAGACAGAAGCAGTAAGACCAGCTCTAGGCACAAGCAAAGTCAGTGCTTTTTGCTTTTTTTTTTTTTTTTTTGAGATGGGGTCTCACTCTGTCACCCTAGCTGAAGTGCAATGGTTCAATCAGAGCTCAGTACAGCCTCGAACTCCTGGCCTCAAGCTATCCTGTTGCCCTCTCAAAGTGTTGAGATTATAGGCATGAGCCACTGTGCCCCACCAGTACTTTTTTTATTGGTGCCTTCCATCACTCTTTTCTTTCTTTTATCCCTCATTACTTTGGACCAATGCTCGGCTAATCCACTAATCTTCTCTATGAGGTATTAAGTGATAAAGGCTTAAGGTGTTAGCATTCCCAAGAGTATTTATCCTTTAAAGAGAAATCTGGAAGACCAAAAGTTGGCCAGGATCAGAATGAATGAATCTCACCAGGTAGAATTTCAGATTCTGCAGATGTCAGGCTAGAGGCTCAATTTGGAATTCTTTGAATTACTGGCCAAGAACAGCAAGTCAGCTGTTTTTAAGCAACAAGCCTGGAAAATGGATCAATTGGAAGCCAAGGCAGCAAATACAGACATTGTCACTTCTCCTATACATCTGTCACTTATATACTAGCAATAATAAAACCTTCCTTGCAACTTCCAAATTTCAGCTCACTTCAAAGCCAAATCTACCTTTATCTTTTTTTCCCTGAATTGCTGGGTTTACCTGCTACCAGATCAAGATCTTCATCAACTCCAAGCCAAGATCTATGGAAGCAAAAGCAAGTGTACACACACACACACGCACATACACGCGTACACACACACACACCTCAAATGCTCCCGAATTCCATCCCCTGGTCCTTTCCTAGGCACATTCCTCCTAATTCCCTCTTCTACCTCTCACCCAGGCTTCTGCTTGATTTGTATATTCAGAGCTATTCCAATGACTGGAAAAACCACTGGTGGGAAGAGCCCAAAAGATTCTTTACCAATACATCCTGATGACCAGCTGATAATTCTCGAGGCCCCGTGCCTGTGAATAGGGCTTCAGAGGTTCACCAGAGGCGATGAAATTTGAGCTGAATTTTGAAGGTTGTGCAGGATCAACAGCAGCTGTCATGAAACCCTGTTTAGATCCCCCCTCCACAAGCTCACATAGCAGAAGGGAAAAACCTGTGTGCAGCCTCTTTCTCTTACTGCAATCTGGGTGAGCCTGCAAGCAAGTCCCACACTCAGACACAACTCTTCTATGTGGTGTTCTTTGAACTGACTCTCCCTGAGACAGAATTGGTCAGTATCTGAGTCCCAACCCTAGAGAGCTCATTTTGCCCAAATCCACACCGTTCCCCAGACATGGCGATTCCCAACACCCTTCGCCGTCATTACCACTCAGCCACATTCCCTTTCAGGCCAACTCCCATCCCCGGAACTTGCCTCCACCCAAGAATCCTCCAACACGAGTCAGCCTTTTCCAGTTGTCACTTCCCAGGCACCACCACTAAGTTATTGCCAATCTTTCTGTGGCTGCATTTCATCCAGTCTGTCCCTCTCTCCTAAGCAGTTTTGACTTTTTCAAATTCTTGACCTTTCTCCACCATTTTGGCAGCAGAGAGGAGCTCTGTATTCACCATCCACAGGGTAGGGTTATCATGGGAGGGATGCAAAGAGAAAAAAAGAAGTTGGCACTTGGCTTCTGAATTTTAAGAGACACTTTGGAATCCGTGGCAGAAGGAATAATTGGGGGGAAAACATTGTTGAATATTAGGAGCTGAGTTTCCACTGGAACACAAAGTTTATGTCAAAAAAACCAACAGATTTGGAAGAAAGCATGACAAAACTGGAGTGAGATTTTCTTTCTGGAGACGACATAAATATTCTTCAATTTAGGGGAAAGGAGATGGATAGTGTCAAACCCTGATGAGCCTCTGAGAAAAGAGCTTGTACCCAGATAGGCTTGAGGGATTGGAGAGCAGAGATCTTAGTCTAGTTTTCTTTCTCTTTTTTCCCCCCCTTTTTGAGACAGAGTCTCGCTCTGTTGCCCAGGCCGGAGAGCAGTGGCGCGATCTTGGCTCACTGCAAGCTCTGCCTCCTGGGTTCATGCCATTCTCCTGCCTCAGCCTCCCGAGCAGCTGGGACTACAGGCGCCCACCACCAGGCCTGGCTAATTTTTTGTATTTTTTAGCAGAGACGAGGTTTCACCCTGTTAGCCAGGATGGTCTCAATCTTCTGACCTCGTGATCCGCCCGCCTCGGCCTCCCAAAGTGCTGGGACTACAGGCGCCCGCCACCACGCCCGACTAATTTTTTTTTTTTTTTTTTTTTGAGACAGAGTCTTGCCCTGTCGCCAGGCTGGAGTGCAGTGGCGCGATCTAGGCTCACTGCAACCTCCACCTTCTGAGTTCAAGTGATTCTCCTGCCTCAGCCTCCCGAGTAGCTGGGATTACAGGCACGGGCCACTACGCCCAGCTAATTTTTGTATTTTTAGTAGAGACATCATGTTGGCAGGGAGGTCTCCATCTCCTGACCTCATGATCCACCCACCTCAGCCTCCCAAAGTGCCGGGATTACAGGCGTGAGCCACCACGCCCGGCCCTAGTCTTGTTTTCTGAGACTGGCTGGGAAGGGAGCCTTGCTGGTGGTTGGGGGGAGGTCTGAGCACTCCAGTGAGCAGCTGATTATTTCCCTGGGTGGCTGGGAATAGCTCAGGAGTGGCACTGACTGCCAGCTGACCTCCGGTGTTCCCATGGTTGGGAGAGAAGTAACAGTAGAAGGCAAGGCCTGAGCAATTCCTGCAATCCAGGCAGGATGCCAGGGTGGAGGGACACAGCTATACACCCATGCCAGCATAAATCCATGATGATCAAGGACCAGGTACCTCTCTGTTGCCACCTGGAGCGAAAGCCTTGAGAGCTTGGCTACAATCTTGCGGAGAAGATAGGGGGAGGGAAGAACATCTAATTGACAAAGAAAACCCCAAGAGATTGAGTTTTCCCTAAACTAAAACTCAGCTTTCTGCCATAGGGCCAGTGGGAGCTGGAGACTCAAATTAACTAAGGGGAAAAATCAAAGGAATGTTGTCAGCACATGTGAGCTGATGTCCTGTGAAATTTGGACCTACTGCATTATTTTTTGGGATATACTGCCCATGCAATTCTTCAATAACTTTTACAATAAAGTTTTATTTTAGGATAGATTGACATTTACAGAAAATTTGTGAAGACAGTACAGAGTTCTCATATACCCCACACCAAGTTTCTTTTATTATTAGCATCTTTTACTCATATGGTACATTTCTCACAATTAAAGCAGCAATGTTGGTTTATTACTATGGATTAAAGTCCATATGTTTTTCAGATTTTCTTAGTTTTTACCTAATGTTCTTTTGTGGTTCCAGGATCCCATCAAGAATACTGTATTCCATTTAGTCATCCTGTCTCCTCAGGCTCCTCTTGGCTGTGACAGTTTTCCAGACTTTCCTTATTTTTGATGACCTGGGCAGTTTGGGGGAGTACTGGCCTGGTTGTTTCTAGAATGTCCCTCAGCTGGGATTCGTCTACTGTTGTTCACATGATTGGATCGGAGTTATGGGTGTTCGAGAGGAAGACCACAAAGGTAAAATGCTGGTCTCATCACATCATATCAAGGATACATAGTAGTATCAACATGCCTTCTTGCTTCTGCTGTTCACCTTGATCACCTGGCTGAGGTAGCGTTTGTCACATTTCTCCACTGTAAACTTACTCTTTTTCCCCTCCTTTCCATTTTGTATTCTTTGGAAGGAAGTTACTATGTGCAGTCCACAGTTTAGGAGAGGGCTCCTCCATTTCATGGAAGGCACAGTATATACATAAATTATTTAGAATTGTTCCTAATGTATTTACTTAATCCCACTGATTTACCTAATTTTAAAAATACTATATTATATATTACTTAATCCCACTTATTTGCTTAATCATTTATTTTCATCACTATGGACTCATGGATAATTTATTTTATACTTTTGGTTATAATCACATTCTGCTTTATTTTCTTGCTCAAATCATTTCGGCTTTGGCCACTGGGATTGCTTTCAATTAGCTCCTGTGTCCCTTTGAGGTACCCCCACCATTGCTGATGTTGATAAAAAAATTTTTTTTTCATGGGGGGAGCAAATTCCCTACCTTTTGGCACAAGGTGCTCCAGGCACACCTGGAATATTTCCTGTCGCAGTCCTAGAATCAGCCATTTCCTCAAGGAGCTCTGGCTCCTTTTATTGGAGAATGGTATTAGAAGCAAGAGCAGAGCGCTAGGTGTATTCGTTGCTACAGAGTGTTGTGTCCAGGCCCACTCAGCTGACAAAGCAAAGAGATACAAGTATGTGTACTGCCCAGTATCTACAAATCTCTGTACAGACCCATTATATACATTATGAATATATAATATAGATATAGACCCGAAACATGAGTCCATACCGATGTCTCCAACTCTAACCCTGTACCACAAAGATCACTCTTCCTGGCTGTAACCTCCCACTCCAACGGTGAAGATTTGATGGCCACCATCCACCATTTATATTTGTCTATTTCCAGTATACTTGTGTGGTGGTTTCATCACCCAGTTGCTTTTCATCTCTCTTGCTTCTGCCTGTTTCTCCCGGCACTGGATCCTTTCACTGTCCTTGTAGCCGGGGCACAGGCGTTTTGAACTAGAATATTCGTCCAGCGCTGATTTGACACGGATCTTCTGCAAAGGAACATTTCTTTTGGCCTCCCCAGACCCCGTCATCTTCCCCATTCATTCTGGCGGAGTAAGGACTGAGGAGCCGTGAACCCGAGGTTCAGCAGCCGAAAGTCCCCCGGGAGATGGGGATACACCGAGAGGAATCCCATTTTACAGGAGAGCTTTGTATCCGTAGGAGTACCGTGGCCTCCGGGACTGGAGCAGATAACCTGTTTTCAGGCCCTCTCTGTTCACTCAACAACTATTAAGAAGCCCCCTCCCCGAGCCAGGGCCAGCGCTGCGCCCACCAGGGAGGCACCCGCCCCGGCCCGCCTCACCCCGCCTTGCGGGCTAGACGACGAAACGCCTCGGCGATCAGGGGACAGCGCTCCGGTGCAGGAGCCAGCGCCCCGGTGGGGGGCGCAATGCCGGGCCTGGGAAGGTCCGCCCGGGCTGGTCAGAGCTTTCCTGCTCCTTCCAAGGCTTGGAGCTGCCCCGGGAAAGGAGACCGAACCAAACCGAACATTCCCGCAGCCTCCCCGCCGGCCCTGCGGGCGCCCAGCCGCCCAACGCGGCCCCGCCCCTCCCCAGGCTCCGCCCCTCCCCCAGGCTCCGCCCACCGCCGAGCCCAGGCACGGCCCCTGACGAAGTTCGCCGGAAATTCCCGAAGCCCCTCTTTTTTTCCCTTCCTCTCAGTTCCCTGCTCTCCCTTTTCCTTTCACCCGGGTTCCCTCGGCCGTGATTTCCCCCTCCCCCCTCCTTCCTTCCCCATTGAAATCAAGATGGAGGCTCGCGGCAGCTGCCGGCGCCCGTGATCCCGGAGCTCTCGCCGGCCACGGGCCCCCGCCCTCGCGACTGCGTGTCCGGGCGGCGCGTGCTGCTGCCCGCGCTCCGGCCGGCACCCCGGAGGCCGTGGCTCCGCGCCCCCGCCCCTCGGCCAGCTCGCGGCTCCCGGGCGGAGTCCTCGTCTATGTGGGCGCGCTCCTTGGGCCGCCTCCCCCCCGGCCCGGGCGTGGCTTTTCGGGCCCCCCAGGCCGGCCGGACGGGCGGCACCGGTTAAGGGCGGGGCTCGAGGCGGGGGGCCGGCGCCCCCGACGGCAACGCGTCCTCCGGCCCCGCCGCAGCGGCCAGCGCGGCTGGCTCAGGCTGCGGGGGCGGTGCCGGCGAGGGGGCCGAGGAGGCGGCCAAGGACCTGGCCGACATCGCGGCCTTCTTCCGATCCGGTGAGTGCAACTGCGGCCGGCCCGCCCAGCGGCGCTGCCCTAAGTGCTCGGCCGACCCGCCACGGAGCTGCCGAGCTCCGGCCACCGCGCGCTGGTGCCCGCCCGTCCGTCCGTCGGGGCCCGCACGCTCTCGCCTGGGACCACTGCTTCCACGCGCCGGGGCTGCCCGCCCCACATCCGCGTGTCCCGCTGCCCGTGCAGCCAGGCGCGCGGCAGCTTGGCCCGAACGCCACCACCTCGCCTTCCCTGCGCCCGCCCCTCGTTCCAGGGCAGAATCCCCCCGTCTGCCGCTCCCGGCAGCCGCGGCTTCGCGGGTTGGGGCGCCGGCTCTTTGTCTCTTTCGCTGGAGGACCGAGTCGGCGGTGGCGGAGATGGCGTGGGCGGAGGCTCTTACCCCGGAGGCCGAGCGGACTGAGCCGGGGCCGGTCCGGGACGGGAAATTGGCCTCTGATCTGTGCCTGTCTCTGGCTGATTTGTACCTGGACCCTCCTGGACCCCATTAGCAGCCGGGTTTCTTTGCTTGGCCCTCTAGTCTGTCATCTCCCCGGCCTTGGTCTACACTTCTGTGAAACGGGGCAGTCACGGCACTCACTGCCCAGGGAGTGGGGACGGTGGCCGAGCTGAAGCTCAGAGGGTCGGGAGGCGCGGTGAGCCATTGTCTCCGGGGACGACCCGGGAGGGTCAGCTGGGAACGTGGCCCCGCGGGGGCGGCGCGGGGCTGGGGCTCGCGGGGCACTGCGTGGGTGGCGTGGAGGTGGAGGCAGTGCCAGGTGGCCCCGAGTCCACCCCGGCGCGGAGGGTGTGGCCGTGGGAGAGGCGCGGGTGGCGACCGGTCCGCGGGAGGGGCGCCAGGTTTGCTGCGCAGGGGGCGTGACAGGGCGTCCCCGGTACCCCAGCGGCGGCGCCTCCTCCCGCCCCGGCCCAGATCCCGCGCGAGCCGGGCCCGCGTCCCCGCGTCCCGCGTCCCCGCGCCCAGTCCGGTCTGCTCGCGCGTCGGCTGAGCAGCAGTAGGAGGAGGCGGCGGCGGTGTCGGCGGCGGCGGCGGCGGCCTCGGGGCCCGCAGCCCAGAGCGCAGTCCTTAGAGGGCCAGGCGCGGGGCAGGGAGGATGCAGACTCCGCGTTGGAGAGCGGAGGAGGGCGGGCCAGGTCTGGGCCTGGAGAGGCGGGCGGGGGTGCTGGTGGCGGCCCCGGGGAGGACGGTCGGGCTGGGGACACCGACAGGCCGGGCGAGCGGCCCTGCGCTGGGGGACGCGCGGGAGGTCGGCGGCTCACGCTTTTCCGTGGCCTCTTTGAAAATCACCTCCTCAGATTCGGTGAGATCAGTTCCCCAATCCGGGTCACAAGGAGCAGTTGCAGCGGGAGGGCGATGGTGAGAGGCAGAACTTAGCAGTGCTGGTAGATACCTGGTTTAGTACTGTCTTCCCTGGGTTGTCTTGATCTTTGCTAGGCGGGATTATTTTTGATTTATTTTAGCAGATTGGTTGTGGCTGGGAGTGACACAGCCGACTGTCCAGTGTTAGCTTGGGGTTAATCTACTCCCCAGTGCTCACTCTCCTTGTGAGGTCCCTGCAGAAAGCAAAGGTTTAGGAAAACATGAGCTCCTTCTAAAGAAAACCACCACCCCCCTCTCCTTTTTTTTTTTTTTTTTTGGTACGACTGGCCAGGTAGAGCAGCCCCGTCTTACCTCTTAATAGCAGAACTGGGACGTATGCCCTTCATGCCCTGAAGCTAAGTCTAGCTTTCTCTCTCTACCACCTGTCACAGAATAATAGATTCTGTGCAGAATTCAGCTCCTCTCTGTTAGAAAGGTTCTTCTGCGTTGGAGATGGATTTTTTTGGTGCTTGTGAGACCAGGCTTTTTTACATCTCTGTTATGCATAGTACAAAAATCACTTCTGCTGCTGCTAAGAGCCCTCCCTAAAAGACACCGAAGACTTGCTGGCTGTCGGCGTGGCTCTCTCCAGGAGCTGTCGTCTGCTCTTGGCTTTGCTTAGGCCTGTGCTGCCCCCGCCGCCAGGGCTCCTGTTCATGTTCCGTTTGGGTCTGAACCAGGTAATGTTGCTCATTGGCTTGTTCCTTTCTTCTGCCCTCCAAAATGACAAACTTAACTTTTAGTTGTTTCACTTAGAATCAGGAGCCAGGGCAGAACTTAAGTAGGTATCAGATGCAGCGTCCCATTCCGGGGATAGCCTGGAACGTCTTTTTAAAAAGTGAAATCTCCTTTGGGCAGCTGTGAGTCCCTGACCTAGATCTTGGCTCTAGCATCTAGGCCAACGATGTCTAGCAGGGGGCAGAGAGGGGTCACTCTTTTGGATGGGTGGGTGTGGGGGTGGGGTTTGAACAGTCAGGGCTGACCAGGCAAGGAAGCTGAGGAGAATGGAGCAGTCAAATCCATCAGAAATCTGGCCTTCTTTTCTAAGACTCAGAAACATGGGAAAATAGGTTCTCATTGACTGGGGAGGACAGATCAGGGTGTGTTTTTGAGCCTGGTACTAAAAGTGCCAACCTGACTTAGACAAAGGCTTTCCGTTGGTTGCCTTTCCTTTCTCAGCCCTGAAACTCTGTTTGCTTGGCTGCTTGATTTTCTTTCTTTTTTTAAATTCCTTCTTGTTGCCGGCATTCGACTTTGTCTTTGTAGCCACAGATTGAAAACTAATACCAGTGGTTGGATGAAAGAAAGAGAAGACTTTAATAGAACTTTTAAACAATTAAGGGAAGTTCAGAAATAGAGTGAACAGTCCTGTGATTTCTCCATTACTGGAAGTGCTCACATAGAGGTGCTGTCACCTGGCAGGGTTTGGAGTTGGGCTCAGGGGACAGGACTGCTGCCCTGGAGAGGGGTCCGGGAGATGACCTTGGGGCTGTTCCCCTTTCCCTATGGACTCTGGCTTTCTCTGAGCCCTCAGTGCCTAATCATTGTTCTCTGCTTTTCTTTGGGTAGTTCAGGCTCCAGAGCCCTGGTGCCCTTCTCCTCTGCTGAGCGTCCACCCAGGGTTCACCTCACCTAAGGTCTCGTTTCCTATGCTGTCATTCCGTTCTCTGCTCAGGACCTTGGCACTCCCTATTCATTTTGACGATCCTGATCACCTATTTATAGACCTGGCATGAAGCAGGCAGGCCAATTAGTGTTCAAGTGGATTGAGTTGTAATAGTGTGAGTCAAGTCCTGGTGCTTGTGTGTTAAAGAGCAGTAAGAGATTTTCTGCAGGTGTTAGTGAATTTCGAACTTCACTTTTCTCCTTTGCACAGAGCTCAGCACAGTAAAACCAATTTCAATGTAAAAGAAAAAAGAAAAAAAAGACACCACAAAAATGAGCTAGTCTTGTTTTAATTTTATTTTACAGATGAGGAATCAGCCTTAGGGAGGTTTCATGACTTGCCCCCCAGAGTGGACCTTGGGTAGAGATAGAGTCAGGGCCCTGGTCCCTGGTGCTCTTTCCTGGTCGCCTCTCATAGCCAGGACGTTGCTTACATTAGTTCTCAACCCCACTGGGACCAATCATTTTTATTGCCAATCTATTTTGGGGCTCGGTTCTCGTGGCAATAAATCATTCTTTCAGAGCTCCCTATTTAACCTTGCCAGAGAGTGTGTGTGTGGTGGGGGTGCTTACATAAATGCATTATTTTTAACCTGCCTGGCACGCTTTAGGTTGGCGTTAAATGAATATCTAGAGAATAAAGGTTTGTGGTTATTCTGAAGCATCACATCCTGTCTTGCTTGGTTTCTTTCATTATTAAATCTTATTCTGGACTCCTCCTGCAGCCCCTCTCTTTCCAGGTAACATGTGAAGAAAATCAAGTCTATTAGGGAGAAGCACACATACCTTTATATATTTTGATGTGACGGTTTCCTTGTGGAGTATTGAGGGAAGCTTTTCTTCATGTTTATGCCTTTAATGCTGCTTAGGTAGTTGGCCCTGGCGGGCTGTGCTACTTCTGTTGGTATTGAGAAGCCTGGCAGCTTTGGTCGTTGTGAGCACCAGTAATGATTGTATTACAAAGTGGGTCCTTGTTACCCTCAATATTTCAAAAACAGAAACTGAAGGAAATGTAATTTGATAGTGAATGTTGGTTTCTCCTTTTTAGGTGGCACAGTCAGTTTTAGAGGAAAGCAAGATTTCTAAAATTCCTGTGACTTTCGAGAAATCAAAGAAGTGCAGTAAAGTCATCAATGAAAGAAGCTTTTCATTGAGACCTTGTAAACCGACATATTGATGTGGGATATTGTATTTTTTCCCTTCGCAATTTAACTATTTAAGATTCAAATGAAAATTTAAAGAAGCCATTTTCACTATTTAAATGATTAATCAGATTTAAATGAAGTCGGTGGTGGTGTTCAAAATGAAGCATGTGGTTTAAATATGTTTCCTAAATGTATCCTAAAAATATGTGATTTCAGTGGTCTTTTTTGACCTTTTAAATGTTACGATAAATTTGAGATTTGTTCTGAACTGCAAGTGAAAGATGTGTTTGAAACTGTCATAATCTAAGTCAGCTGTATTCAATATTTACTTTAAGTTTATTTACTTGACTATCGAGAAAGTAAAATTTTAATCTCATAACCTTGGCAGAATTCCAGAGAAAAGTCTAATTCTTAATCAATAGCCACACTTTACTGCCTAGTAAACTCACTGATGTTGATAGGGATGAGCTGTGTTTTACTACAAAAAGCACTGATAACACCCCGCCCCCATTCCTCCTCAATTCTATAATAAGTTGGCTTTTATTTCCTTAAGTGCATTGTCTTGACAAAATTTTAACAGCACCGCTGGCAGGAAATAGTAGCGACTCCCTGGACAGTGAAGACTTGGATTTGCGGGAGAATCCCAGTGTATTCTGGTGGAAAGTGGGTGCTCTGACCTCGTCCTCCCATTTTTTCCAAGTACTCAGCTGCGTAGACTTGCCAAACTGACAAGGGTGATGGTGTGGTTGGCCTGGTGGATGGAGATGCTGTCTTTTGAATCTTCTCAGCCTCATTTTAATTAATGGGCTGCAGGGACCAGCCTGGGTCCCCAGCTGGGGCAAGGGGTAAGCGGGTTCGATGTGCAGCCACAGGGTTCTCTTTGTCCTATTCCAGTTCTGCTTACGTGCTGTTCAGTGGGCCACTGGGAGAGGGAATGAACAGGGAGACTTCCCAGTGACCCTTGCACTTAGGAATTCTGGCTGCTGTTACTCAGCGGGAGCTGTTCTGGGAATTCCTATTGCTGTGCCTCTGAACTGAGGGGAAGGGAGCACGGAGGAGTGGGCAGAGGCCTGCGGGGCCCTGCATGTGCTGCTGGCTTCCTGCTGGACCCCTGGTCTCCTCCCCCTGTGCCCGCAGAACAGGACTTTGCTCTCACTGCCAAGGTGCCCAGCTCCCTGCCAGTTCGTAAATCTCAAAGGGAGATACCTGGCTAGACTCTCCAGTGGGGACTCCCAGCTTTTTGATGTTACTGAGCCTTCTGTGCAGACAGTCTTGCTTATGGGGAATCTTGCTGTCACGTTTAATGGTTAACAAGTGCATAAACACTCATTTTCACTTCTTATTCACTCATGGAAACAATTTGCTTACTGAATAGTTGTGTTGTTAACTTAATTTCCTCTTTTTTGTCCCTCTCCACATAAGGAAGCCGCTTGAAACCCAAATTACTAATCACTTGCCCCCCCCCGGGAAAGGTTATGTGTGGGGAGAGAGAGAGCAAACCAGAGTGAGGCTACGAGCAGGGGGCAGAGGGCATTGACCTCTGAGATTTCTCCTTGTACCATTTGATGGCAGAGGGGCTGTGGAATTGTAAAACCTCATTTTGGTGGTGAACATACTTGAGTTTTAGATTACTGGCTCTTTTAATTGGCCACATGTCTACTCTTGTCTGGTGGGGGAGGATTGTAGAGTAGTCTAGAGCTGGTGTTTTGGAGGCATCTTCCTATTTGGGCTTTGTCATAAATGAGTGCATTTTTAAAGTTACACCGACAGAAAGCTTTCATGAAAACTTACTCAACACAAAGACTGGATTCTAGGTTTAGGGTACTTTGACTTTGTGGTGTCCACGTGAGTTGATCAGGCTTGTTTTCTCACAGTGTGTAGCCCTGCTATGGACAGGGATGAATTGCAGGAGGTTTCTCTTGGGGAGGGGTTTCAGTGAGCGGCAGCAGATTTGTCCTGGCTGCTCTGTGGACCCCCTTTCCTGAAAGGAGGGGGAGCTGGTGCTGCTCCATTACTGCCTCACTGCAGGGAAGGCCAAGGGGCCCCTTGCTGTCTGTCTGTTGTTGTTAGCATTGAAACTGTGTAGGTGTGAATAGATCACAAACTATAGTACAGCCATTCCATCAATGTTGAGTGAAAGAAGGCAGTCTCAAAATGCTGCATGCTGTATGAGTTCCTTTATGTGACACTGGCAAAAAGACAGAACCGTAGTGACAGAAAACAGATGGGTATTGATTGTCAGGAGTTTGGGGATGGGGGAGTATGGCTACAAGGGGGCAGGAGGCAGGTGAAGGATGGGGAACTGATTTGTATTCTGGTTGTGGCAGTTACATGTGTTAAAATTCACAGACCTTTACACACACACACACAACACACACACAGACAGTTTAACTGTATGTTGTTTTAAAATGTGACATTAAAAAAAGGCTAATAATAAGCTGGGAGAAAAACTATTACAAATCAAAGGATTATATATATGTAATTAGTAAAGGGCTCCCTCAAATCAATTAAGACAAGACAATCTAGAAAGAAAATAGGCAAACAATTAAAAGAAGTATGAATGGCCAAAAAATACATATTCAGCCTCACTCGTAATTGAGGAAATGCAGAGAGAACCAATGATACCAACAAAAGCCAAAGCTCATATAAGTAATTATTCTCTAAGTAAACTTGAACAAAATTGAGTTAATTTGGAAAGATTTTATATCGATTTGAAAGATAGTAATACTTGTGTTCATACTTTGCTATGTAGGACCTAGCTTCTTATAATTCCCCGGGGGTAATCTAGGGTAATGTTAAAGATAGATGGGGAAAATAAAGATTCTTTCCTGGGATTCTGTAATACGTGTTAACCTGGAAATCCATCTGGTGTATAAGTCAAATTTGACTTAAAAGACAATAATCTTTAGCTATAGACAGTTACCATTTTTGCTGCTTCAAAATTTCCCACTCTTATAATCTGTGCTGCTGTCCAGATCGAAGATGACAAGTAGCCCATGCAGGATGATCTTCAGCGCCTCACAGTTCCTGATGCGAAAGAAGGACAGGTTTCATCTGAAGGGCTTCGTTCCTACATGGGTAACTATAGGAGGTCATTTGCCCTCTGTTCTTAGGCATTCTTGTATATAATTGACAGCTACCTATTTCACAGTATTGACAATTAATAAATGAATTTATGAAGTGTTAGCCCTACCTACTGTTAAGACTCATAACCATAAAATAAAGCTATGCATGAACTTGAGAAAAACACAATTCAAATTTAAACGTATAATCCTAAAATATTTTTAAATGGGGTTTGTTGGTGCCTGGTTTTTCATAGTGTGTGTGTGTGTGTGTGTGTGTGTGTGTGTGTGTGTGTGTATGTATGTAGGTGTATCTCTTGGAAAGTCATAAAATACCCCTCTTTGGATTTCTGTGGAATAGGTGGTTTCAATGCAAGAATGAATGAATATATCGGAGACTAATACTTGAAATCTGTTTTCAAAGAACTCATGTTTCCTAGTATATATGAAGTGACATGTATAAATGACATGAATGCTTTCAGGCAAAATGTTTAGATTGTAATTTGAAAATGATGTGCATATGAGAAGTCATTAAGATGTTGGTCAAAACAGTGTGTGTATAAATTGATCTCCATTGTTTATTCATTTTGCTTTGCTTCCTCTTGCATTGACCCATCCACTTTTTCAAGTTCACAATGATTCTTTATTGCTGCTGCCATTGAAGGATGCCACTGATACCTGTGAGGGCACTCTTTGGCATTTGCATTCTGAAAGTTTCGCATTTTCTTATTTGTGTTTACTTTTTAAGTTCATCCTTGTTCTGCATGACAGATATGCCAGGGCCTGCAGGAATAGCATAAAAATTCTGTTGTTTTTTGGATAACTTTATTAGTTTAAGTTTTAAATGATAAGGACACGAAGCTACAATTCCTCTTTTTTATTCTGAAGCCGAACCACACAAATATTGAAAAACAATGCTTTGACTGGAGTGTTATAAATATTTCCACCTAACTAGCTTCACACAATAAAATCTCTAAAGTTTAAATTGCCCAATATTTTGACATGTAAATAACTGGAATAAATCCCTCATTAGTCTAATAGTAAGCAAATAGATTTCTCATTTCTAGGTAGCTTTTTAAAAAATTTAAATTCATGATTATGAGAAATTCTTCCCAGCGTTTGCTGCCCATTTCAGTATCAGAGTGATGAAAGCTGGCATGTGAGGGAGCATTACTAGCTTGAAAAAAACAACAGTAACAAAAACCAAAAAAAACGAACCCAGATCGCACAGGGGCAGGATGTGTTTCAGTTTGTTTGTTTGTTTTTGAGATGGCATCTCGCTCTGTCTCCCAGGCTGGAGTGCAGTGGTGCAGTCTTGGCTCACTGCAGCCTCTGCCTCCCGGGTTCAAGCAGTTCTCTGCCTCAGCCTCCCAAGTAGCTGGGATTACAGGCACCCGCCACCATGCCCAGCTAATTTTTTTGTATTTTTAGTAGAGACGGGGTTTCACCATCTTGGCCAGGCTGGTCTTGAACTCCTGACCTCGTGATCCACCCGTCTCGGGCTCCCAAAGTGCTGGGATTACAGGCGTGGGCCACTGTGCCCGTATTTCACACTTTTTAAGAGTCACTTCACCTCCATCTAAATTTTGTTGCACTTATCCTAATATGTCTTGGGTCCAGGAGCCTGGAGAACGGGTGCTAATTTGATGGTTTCAGGCTGTACCTTTTACTCACGTGCCAATTCAGATCAATGCATCCTGATGGGTTGCCCATAGGAGAGCAGCTCTTCATGGCCGGGGATTCACTGTAGAGTCATTTAGTGCCAGAATGTTGTTAGTAGGTGAATTTTGTTAGTTGGTTGGTATACATGTTACTTTTCCAATATTTAATTGCAGAATTTGCGGGATTCATTGTTAGGCCTTTCTCTCATAACTCATGGCATTGTTTATTAGGTCCAGCCTCAACTCTGCTGGAGGCTGAATTCTCATAAGGTTCAGCCTGTTTGTAAGATGGAAGCTGTCCACTGAACCGAAGAGCTGGAAGCCTTCGAAAGCCATGCAAGATTGAGGTGGAATCACATAGATTTTCAGTGATAACCTGCAGAGTGGACAGTGGAGGCTTTGGAAAGGAGGATGGCAGCCTTGCAACAGCCTGCCCCTGGCCATGCTTGCCACACGCCTGCTATCCTCTGAATCTTTAACAGCAGCTGCCAGGGAGTAGCATGAGAGGCCAGGACCCCTGTCACCGGGAGTGAGATAACACCTTTGGAATTGTGCTCCGTAGGAAAGTAAAATAAGCACATCTGCAAAGTAGTAACCTGCTTGCAGTGTCATAGGATGAGATTTAAGATACTGTGTTTATTTCTTTTTCTCCCAAAGCTGTAAGTGCCATCCTGTCCTCTAAGAAAACCTGGTAAAATCTTCCTCTTCACTGTTATCTCTGTATTGCCACCACTGGTTTTACCATCCGAGTGCCTGTACTTTGCCAGGCACTGTGCAGAGTGTTTTATATACTTTTCCTTGGATAGAAGCAGCTCCCCCTCCTTCAGCAGGTGGATGCCATTCCTGGGTTGTGGATGGGGATGTCTGCTTCTGGTAGGGCAAGCGACCTGCCTGCCCCATTTGACTCTGTTTGTGAGGGCCTGAGTTGGAATTTAAGCCTAGGGCTGGCAGATTACAAAGCCCCCTCCATGCCCTTTCCCTCTCTAATGGAAGGAGAGAGTAGAGTGACCCCTCCTCTATACAGCATCCCACAGCCTCCTGGATTTTCATTTTAAAATCCCGAAAACTGAATTTGTGTATACTCGTGTGTTGAGCATCAAAGCTATAATTTACAAGTCTCACACCAAATAAAAGTTGAGTGAAAGATTCCAGGCTATAGCAAGTATTTTTCTCATGTTGGTTTGGGCCCTGTAATTTAGTTTCTGTGCCTTTCCTCTTCTCACCTAATTAAAACTGATGTTACCTTTTACGTAAATAACCCTAGCAGTCCCAGCTTTCCAGTGGAGGCGTGTTGGCTGTGTTGTTTTACAGGCTCCCCCGGCTCACAGTCTGGGGAGAAATCCTGATTGAAATCTTGGCCCTCTGTTTTCTTGGCTGTCTGGACTTGGACTCAAGTGTTGGATAGGAAATCTCTGTGGCCGTTAATGTGGGGGTAGGGAGTACGGGAAGGGCAGGGAGAGGCTGGCCAGGGAGGGAGGTTTCTCAGCCCTTGGTGTGTGTGACACATTAGAACACTACCAGGGCTTCCTTTCTAACTTAGGAAAGGAACAGGGCCGGGGAGTGAGAGGGGCAGGAGGGCGCCACTGAGCTGCTTTTTTGGGGTTGGTTTTATAAAATGGGTGTGGTCACTCCTGGTTTTGCTATATATAGCTGTTTCGTTGCAGCCACTCATTTTTTTGCTGTTATTCATCAAAATGTGCACGTAGATGATATTTAGTCGGGGGAAGCAGGGTCATTTCTTTCCCACTGTCTTAGGCACGTGTCCTAGGCTGTTCTGTGTGTGGGTTGCGTTGTCATCAGCCACACCTCATGTGGTCCCCTCACAGTCAATGGCATGAGTTTATGGGATGCTCGCTCAGGTTTGTGCCCACATAAAACTTCTGAGCTGTTGTTTTCGAGCATCATTTCCACACTGGGAATATGCTCTGTTTTTCTGTGTGACTCCACGTTTACTTTGGAGTTTTAATATTTCAGTCAGGATGATTGAAATGCTGGTCTTGAAGGCAGACACTGTATAATCAGAAGGTAGATTGCGCTCTAAACATTTACAAGTCACTTCCTCCTAGTTTGCCCTAGGAGTTTCTAAAACTTTCAAGCTTTTACATTTTTATGTAATTCTTTCCGTTTGAAGATTTCTAGAATTAAAAGGATTGGCCTTTAAGACCCTGGGTTGCTTTTGACCTGCTATTGTAGTATATCTTTTATTTTAAACTAATAAAGGTGATACAAAGCTCAGATCCGAATTAACTTAGTTGAATTGTGATTTTGCTGTGTAGTTTTTGGTCATTTAGTTGGTCCACATATTAATTGTGGATTACATCTAAAGTTATTTTGGGGGGAGGGGTGTAAACTTTACTTTGAGAAGGCAGAACTCATCATGCTCAAAGAAGCAAGAACAGCTTCGGATCCACAGTTGTAAGTGTTTCACCACTTCTGCTTTGTCTTCCTCTGCTTCTCTCTGGATATAGCTAATTTACGTGTTATCTTGTTTCTGAACCATTTGAGAGTAGGTTACAGATATGATGATGTCCCTTACCTCTAAATGGTTCAGTGCATATTTTCTAAGAGTGAGGACATGCTCATATTAGTGATCATAATCAGGAAATTAGTTTTGATACGATATCATGATCTAAATCACTAACTTTAACACCTTTTTGCCAATTGTCTCAGGATTGTCCTTTTTGGCAGTTAAAAAAATTATAGTTCAGGATCTCATTCAGAACTATATTACATTTAGTTTGTTGTGTCTCTTCGGTTTCCTTGAATTTGGAACATCTCCTCAGCCTGTCTCCCTCGTTACCCTGATAGTTTTGACGATTACAGAGTGGTTATTTTGAAGACTACCCCCCAGTTTGGGTTGCCTGATTCTCATGACTAGATTCCGGCTGTGCATTTTTGGCAGAAGGGCTGCATCCTTTTTGGAGCATCATGTCTGGGAACATGTGATACCCACTGTCCCACTGTGGTGATGTGCACTTTGAACACTTGGTTCAGGTGATGACTTGCAGGTCTCTCCACCCTATTTGTCCCTTTGTCATTAGTTAGCATTTTGTGGGGAGATAATTTAAGGCTGTTCCTCTCCCTTCTTTCATTTGCTAGTTGTAGCATCCATTGATGATCTTCAACTGAATCAGTTATTAATATGGTGGTTGCGAAATGTTGATTTTTTTTTTCTAACTTTATAGTTCCTTTTGTATTTAGTTGACTTTGTACTGTAAGGAAGAGCTTTCCTTCTCTTCCACTTATTTATTTATATAAGTATGGCCTCAGAAATTCCTGTTGTATGCAATGAGCTATGATCCTTTGCTGTCACTTAGTTTGATTCTCTAATTATCTAAGATTTGGCTAGTGTGAGCCCCTTCATCCTGGCTCTTTTATCTTTTGTGACCTGTCTCCATCATTTTTTTGGAGCACATTCTTACTTTCTGGCACAATAAACTGTTCCAGGTGCACCTTGTGCTTTCCTTGCCCCAGGGCTGGGATCAGCCATTTCTCCAAGGAGCCCTTGGAGAAATGGTTCATTTTAGTAGAGAATGGTATTTAGAAACACGATCTAGGCACTAAGCGTGCTCATTGCTACAGAGTTGTCATTGCTTTTAGGGCCTCTCAGTAGACAGAGCTAAGAAGTGTATGCGTGTATGTGTGTGTATGTACGCATACACATAGACATTAATTACACATATGCACATGTGATTGAGATCTCTTTCTGCACCTCTCGGTAATAAAAATCATGTGTTTATACTCAGTGTCTCCAATTCCAGTACAGTACCACAGGGTGCATTTTAGTCTTTCCTCTTCCGTATTTGTAATTCCCTTCTCTGACAGTGAAAAACCTGTCTCCTTTTATCCTCCGTATCTTTACTTATTCACTCAATCCTAGAATATGCAGAAAGTAATTTGAGAATGCTAACCCACACCATGGTGATAAATGAACCTCCACCCTCAAGTTTAAACTGTTCACATCAGCAGTTAGTGGTCAGCTTCTGTTCAGCTCAGTGCCTTGTCAGTTAGTCATCCAAACAAAACAGATGAAGTAATGCTCTGCAGTTCCCTAGGGGCATGTTTAAGAAAAGAGCTGCCAGACTCCATCAACAGCTTACTTTCTGGTGATGTCGGAGCACAAAATTGAAAAATCAGGAGTCGCCAGAAAAGAAAGGGAGAGTAATTTTGTACAGTTTATAAAAAGGACACCTGTTGTGGGAAAAACAGTTTGTCATCTTCATCTCAACGTACAAATTGCCAAAGAGAAGAAATGAAAAGGGAAGTGTTGAGCCAGTGAGAATGGGTGTGTGGAGGAGGATGGGTCGAGCGGACCTTTCTCAGGGATCCAGTACGTTCTACAAGGAGGAGAAGAAGCTGAGTCCATGTTTGGAGTAAGCTGTGAGTCATGACTTGAAAGACTGTTGCTTACTGCCCTTCATTGACTAAATATTTCTTCCCAGAAACCACCTGTAGTAAATTCAAAGCAGCTATGTTTCTGCCTCAGTGCGGGATTTCTGGGAACTGAGTTTATGTGCACTCCATCCCAGAAATCATGGAATGGTGGGTGAGATCTTATGATTTCATTTGCTGTTCTGTGTTTTTTCTTTTCTCTCTCTCCCCCCCGGGCTGCCTCCCTCCCTGTGTCTCCCTGTCTCCCTCTCTCCCCCTGTCTCCCTCTCTCTCCCTGTCTCTCCCTTTCTCTCTTTCTTTCGAGACAGGGTCTTGTTCTTGCCCAGGCTGGAGTGCAGTGGTATGAGCTCGGCTCACTGCAGCCTCCACCTTCTGGGCTCAAGTGATCCTGCCTCGGCCTCCTAAGTAGCTGGGACTTCGAGCATGTGCCACCACACCCAGCTGATTTTTGTATCTTTTTTTGTAGAGATGGGGTTTCACCATGTTGCCCAGGCTGGTCTTGAACTCCTGGGCTCAAGCGATCCACCTGCCTCAATCTCCCAAAGGTTTGATATTATACACATGAGCCACTGCACCCGGCCTGTTCTGTGTTTTTCTACGTTAAATGATGACATGGATATTATGTCCCTGACTTGGGGAGACAGTCTCAGTTTCATATATTATGTTCTTTTCTGCCCATAAACATCCTCATGTTTGTTAGATTGTATTCTGGAAAATTTGGCTTCTGTATTTCTAGCAACCCTTTCTATGA
The DNA here is from genome assembly GCF_009828535.3 of Hylobates moloch. NCBI lineage: Eukaryota > Metazoa > Chordata > Mammalia > Primates > Hylobatidae > Hylobates > Hylobates moloch. The sequence continues at coordinate 13,065,777 of NW_026652292.1, forward strand.
TTACACATTTTAGCAAGAAAAAAAATCATAATTTGCTTATTAATATTTTAGTGGAGAAAGGCTTTTGATATTAGAAAATCTGGGAGTAGGCCGGACGCTGTGGCTCACACCTGTAATCCCAGCACTTTAGGAGCCCGAGGCACGCGGATCATGAGGTCAAGAGATTGCGACCATCCTAGCCAACATGCCTCTACTAAAAATACAAAAATTAGCTGGGCGTGGTGGTGCGCGCCTGTAGTCCCAGCTACTGGAGAGGCTGAGGCAGAAGAAGCGCTTGAACCCGGGAGGCAGAGGGTGCAGTGAACTGAGATCACGCCACTGCACTACAGCCTGGCGGCAGAGTGAGAGTCCGCCTCAAAAAAAAAAAAAAAAAAAAAAAAAATCCGGGAGTAAAAAGTCATGACTAGGCATAGTGAGAATGACTGCTAATAGGTCAAATATTCTGGGGAAAGTTTTTGAGCTAATGGAGATGTTTTGGAATTAGATAGTGATGAGGCTGGAAATGGTGATTTCCGCTTGTAATCCCAGCATTTTGGGAGGCCAAAGTGGGAGGATCTCTTGAGCCCAGCAGTTTGAGACGAGCCTGGGCAACATAGTGAGATTCAGTATCTACCAAAAATTTAAAATTCGCTGGGCTTGGTGGCATGCACCTGTAGTCCCAGCTATTCAAGAGGCTGAGGTAGGAGGATTGCTTGAGCCCAGGAGTTTGAGGCTGTAGTGAGCCACGATTGTGCTCCTGCACTCTAGCCTGGGCAACAGAGCGATGACACCCTGTCTCTTAAATAAATAAATAAATAAAAATAACAAAAAGTCATGGCTAAATTTGTGATACATTTCAGATTTTGAAATAGCTTCAGTTATTGAGTGTTTACTACGTATAAGCCACTTAATTTTCCTACCCTTTCAAAGTAGGCAGTGATGACATTATACCTGAGGAAATGGAACTCAGAGAGGTTTTTTAACTTGCCCCAGCTCAGGTGGCTATAGGGACAAGGTTACCACGCGCACAGTGGGTTCTGCTGGAGGTGGAATCTGCCTGTGCTGGTGTCTCCTACTCTAACGTGCATCTCTTATGGAGGAATTTGACTCAATTTTTTTCTACTCTCACTCCCCCTTGTTTTGGTGGTAGAAAAAGTGAAATCACCTCTATTTGAAGGAAGGGATCGTGGATAAGATTCGACCAGGTTTCAGTTGTGATTTGATGGCATATTTGGAAAATTTGTGGAAAAACCTGGGTTAATTTTTCACGAAATCACAGTCAAAAAAAAAAAAGAGAGAGACTTTGCTTCCCTGTAGATTGTTTCAGTCCTGGTGGTGTCTTTTGAGATAGTGAAGAGCATAGCTGAAAAAGTGGAAACTGATGATGCTTTAGCTTTTATTGTTTTTTAAACATTCTGGGAAAGCTGAAGGGAAAGGCAACTTCTGCTATGCTTCTACTGAAAGTGATATTAACGTTAAAAATCGGTGTCATTGTTTTTCTGCTAGTGTGAGCTTTATATTTCTTTTTTCTTTTTTTTTTTTGGAGACGGTGTCTTGCTCTGTTGTCAGGCTGGAGTGCAGTGGCGCGATCTCGGCTCACTGCAACCTCTGCCTCCTGGATTCAAGCAATACTCCTGCCTCAGCCTCCCGAGTAGCTGGGATTACAGGCGTGCGCCACCACTCCCAGCTCATTTATTTTTGTATTTTTAGTAGAGACAGGTTTTACCATGTTTGCGAGGATGGTCTCCATGTTTTGACCTCCTGATCTACCCGCCTCGGCCTCCCAAAGTGCTGGGATTACAGGTGTGAGCCACCGCGTCTGGCCGAGCTTTATATTCTTGAATATTGGAGTCACCTCTGCTCACCAGCATATAGACCGAGACATAGAGTATGTTGTTAGACTCTAAAATAGAAACGGCATTAATTTGCATAAAATCGCATATGCTCTGTTGCAATAATTTTCATTGTGCCTGTTTTAGAATTGAGTTGACACTTCATACGGAGTATTCCAGCTCAATTAAAAAAGAGACATCGCAGAAAGAAGAATTTGTGTGGCTTTGAAATTTATTTTGGGCACAGTCCCTGAAAGAAATGAGCCTCTAAGGTCTTTTGTTCTTTGTGGTGTTTTGAAACCTTCTCCCCAGTTATATACATTAAGAACACGTAGAGCAGGTTGGGGTTGGTCTGCTATATAGAGTGCCTGCAAAGGGACCAGAGGTCTGCCGGAACAAGAGTCTCTTAGTGCAGTGCCTCCCGCCGGGGGGTGACCTTTTCATGATGTTTGGACTGTCATCTTTGTTTCCCAGTTTCAAATGCCTAGCTCAGAATTACTTAGCGCTTGGAGTGGTTTTCATCTTCAAAGGACTTTATGGACATTATTTAATATACATGACACTGTGTAATGAATGAGCTGTTTATCCCTTGAGCAGCATCAACATGCCAGGTGCCATACAGCTGGAGAAGACAAAAATAATACTCTGTCCAGTGGGAGTTTATAGTCTAAAGAGGCAAGATGATTAGGCAGATTCTCTCTTTTGGCCTCTTTTAAAAATGTACTGGGGAATAATGTAGAAATTAAAATTATAAAAGATGATCAACTAGCTCAAGTCTACCTAATTGAAATTGCCCTCAAGGTGAAAATGAAATTTGAGATGCTCTTAAAAAGACATCATGTATTAGCTCCCATTTATCACACATTTACTGGTACACAGCCTATTTTACTTGTGTTACAGGTGAGGAATTTGGTGAAGACTAGTGCAGAATTATTCTCAGATCTCCTTCCCTACTCGTCCCTTTCTCCCACTGAAGCTCCTCTTTTTGTTTGCATGGTCTAGGATGGCACTTTGTAACCAAGGCCACACGTGAGGCCCAAACATACATTTATTATTTTTTTTGAGATGGAGTCTCGCTCTGTCGCCCAGGCTGGAGTGCAGCGGTGTGATCTTGGCTCACTCTATCTTCTGCCACCTGGGTTCAAGCGATTCTCTTGCCTTAGTCTCCTTGTAACTGGGATTACAGGCATGCGCCACCACACCTGGCTAATTTTTGTATTTTTGTAGAGATGGGGTTTCACCATGTTGGCCAGGCTGGTCTTGAACTCCTGACCTCCAGTGATACACCCGCCTTGGCCTCCCAAAGTGCTGGGATTACAGGTGTGAGCTACCACGCCTGGCTCAAACACACATTTCTTAGTTGCAGATCAGCCTGTCCTTTGTAGCTGGACGGACCTCCTGGGAAACTTGGACTTCTTGCCCCTGTTGGCCTGTGTGTCTTGTGCCCTTATACCTGTACCTCTTTGTGTTTGCTGTTCCCTCCTCTTCCTGGTTTCCCTTTCTAACTCAGCTCAAACATCCTTTCCTTTGGAAAACTGCACTTGACCATCCTGTCCCAGCCTCTTGAGGCCCATTGGTGTTGGCATGGCACCTTGTGAGAACTGGATTCTGGACTGGTTCCTTTGGGTTATAATTCTTCCTTCACTTGTGAGTTCGAGTTGCTGGGACCTCTGACTGCAGCGCCGGCCCAGAGCAGGCCCCAAGTAGAAGTGCAGTAGATGCTTGTGATTTATGCCTGTGGTTCCTTAACTCAGATTGTATCATAATTACCTGGAAAGTTTTCTTTAAAAATACAGAATCCCTAGAGATTCTGATTTAGTGGTTCTAGATTAGGCCCATAGAATATGTATTTTGCAAAAACTCTACTTGTAGTTTGTTTTGAGACAGCGTCTCACTGTCACCCAGGCTAGAGTTCAGTGGCATGATTATGGCTTACTGCAGCCTTTACCTTCCGGGCTTAGGTGATCCACCCACCTCAACCTCCTGAGTAGCTGGGATTGCAGGTGTATATACCACTATGCCTGGCTAGTTTTTTGTAGAAATGGGGTCTTGCCATGGAGGCCAGGCAGGTCTCAACCTCCTGGACTCAAGCCATCTGCCCGTCTTGGCCTCCTGAAATGCTGGGATTACAGGTGTGAACCACCATGCCTGGTCTCTACTGGTAATTTAGATGCACAGCTAGGTTTAGGAACCACCGAGTTATGCCAAGGCACAGTATTAGTTGTGGGTTATGGAATCATGCCCAATTTGGAGTAAGGTGTAAGTGCAGTTTGCAGAATCATTCCATTCACATTTCTGGAGAGAGTGGAGAAAATGAATGCAGTGCCTTTATGATGAGGATGTGCTCTGTGAAGGAGAAGATCCTGGCTTGTGGAAGAGCTTCCTGCTCTGTGAACATACTGAAGGCACAATTGGCCCTTCAAACTCTCATTTGAAGTCACTGTGTTGCCATAGAGATGTTGTGTAGTGTTGAAGGAGATTAGAGAAATCATGTCGTAGATTATCAGAACAGATGGCTTGTAATTTAACACTCTTCTAGCCCATATTCTTTGTACTGACACTTGAGAACATTGAAGGTATCAGTTTTTACTTTGTTCTTTTACCTATAAAAATGGCAGAGTTCATATTGAGTAAGATCTAAAATGGGTATTATATATGCCACATACACAATGTGGTATGTGAAAGCGTTTTAGGAGTGGCTTCCTTAACTTTGCTTGTATAATTTGTTACTTTTTCCCCTCAGTTCCCTGGATAGATAGAATAATAAGCCTGTCTTCCTTATTATTTTGATAGCACTGGTCAGGGATAATTTTTATCTCCTGGCTTGATAATAATCATGTTCCTTTGCAAGTGCAGTTCTGCTTGCAAGTATTATATGATCATGTAGATTGAGGCAGCATAGTCACTTCCAAGGTGTTTTTATATGTCATCAACCACATAAAGGGTATTTTCTTTTCTTTTGAGACAGTGTCTCTCTCTGTTGCCCAGGCTGGCGTGCAGTGGCACGATCTTGGTTCACTGCAGCCTCCACCTCCCAGGTTCAAGCAATTCTCCCGCCTCAGCCTCCTGAGTAGCTGGGAGTACAGGTGTGCACCACCACGCCTGGCTAATTTTTGTTTTTTGTTTGTTTGTTTTTTAAATTTTACTTTCAGTTCTGAGATACATGTGCAGAACGTGCAGGTTTGTTACATAGGTATACACATGCCGTGGTGGTTTGCTACACCTATCAACTCAACATCTAGGTTTTAAACCCCACATGCATTAGGTATTAGTCCTTATGCTCTCCCTCCCTTTGCCCCCCCGTCCCTGGACAGGCCCTGGTCCGGTGTGTGATATTCCCCTCCCTGTGCCCATATGTTCTCATTGTTCAACTCTTACTTATAAGTGAGAACATGTGGTGTTTGATTTTCTGTTCCTGTGTTAGTTTGCTAAGAATGATGGCTTCCCACTTCATCCATGTCCCTGAAAAGGACATGAACTCATTCTTTTTTATGGCTGCATAGTATTCTGTGGTGTAAATTTCATATTTTTATAGAGACGGGGTTTCACCATGTTGGCCAGGCTGGTCTTGAACCACCTGCCTCAGCTTCTCAAAGTGCTGGGATTATAGGTGTGAGCCACCAGGCCTGGCCAACTAAAGGGTATTTTCTAAAAGGAGACTTCTTTGAAATTTTTTCTGTCTCTCTATTCTAGCCTGGGACTTATGTGTAAGTCTTAAAAGATTGTATCCTTCATTAAGGACAACTATTGCCTCTTGCAGGGAGCCGCATCCTGATTGGGATTCTGGCACATTCACACATGCACATTGTTGTAGATGACCAGAGTAGATATGTACCTAAAACATTTCAAATTAACAAAATCATAATCCTGTTAGTGTAATTTAAAAATCTAATAAAACTTACCTTATTTTTAAAGTACTTGTAGTTAGACATATATTAACACAACTATTTCATATGGTTTTATTCTCGCATGCTTGAAGTATTCAGGAATCTTAAACAGGCTCTCCCTACATACATTTTCATGAGCCTCATTTCTTATGTGTCATACAGTAGGAAATTAAGTAAGTTTTCCGATCTCCAGATAATTCCTGAGTTGCTCTTCTGTGAATGTGTGTTTTAACTGAATCCAGACATTCATAGTAGTGAGCACTTTCTTTGACTCCTTTTTTACTAGTCTACACTACTTATACTAATGGGGGGTTTCTGATGCCACTCAGCAGTGGGACAGAGAGGTCAGTTGTGAGCCTGACCCTGTTGGATGTAGCAGTTTTTACCTCAGGATGACACATTCACGTGACTTAAATTCTTTGACACTTCTGTGTCAGTGCTAGAAAATTTTTTATAAAAGTGCTAGGTAATTATATCAGAAAGCATCTGAAAAACAGTCTTATCAGAAGGGCTTAGAGCCATTACAGGAGTGAGGGAAATAGTGTGGAAATAAGCTATAATTTCCTTGATGAGCATGTCATACTACAAGACAAGGTTGGCTCAACCTCCTGGTAACTGTCCAGCAGAATGGGCTAGCTGCAGCTTAAATAAATTGGCATCAGATTGCCTGGGTATTGAATTGCATGGCTTCAGGAGAGGCTGTTTGGTTCTGTAAAGCCACCATGTCATGGTAGTGAGGTGAGACTGATGGTAATATTTGTTCAAGAATCCGATTTTCATTGAGGGCACAAAGGCTCTGTTGTGCCAAGCTCAGGATCTTGTTTTCCTGAGATTGCTTCAGGCAGATTTAAACAATGGCCTCTCAACCTACTGGATTTAAAGAGTAAGTAGTTCTCCATGATGTTATTTCTCATTAGTAGGGAAATGTAAACTTTTACCTTTGGTCAAAATTTTGTTCCTGTCAACTGACCCCCTGGTGTCATTATGATTGTCTTTTCCTTGTAGTATTGCCTTGTCAGTTACTCTTGCCAGAGGAATTTCATCATTGGAGTATCTGCATGTCTAAGTCCAATTCAGCTCTTGACATATAGGCCCCATGCCCTGAAGTGTTGCTGTCATTTTGCCTGTTTAGTTACTTTACAAACATTAATGGCATGTAAGGCCCCTGAGAACCCTGGGTCTAGAACAGGCACAGGCCACAGAACAGATGGCCCTTGCCAGCTGGTCCTTGGGTGCACAGTGGCTGTGGAGCTGACATCTCTCAACAAAGGAAGGGCACTTTCAGGGAAATCAAATGGATCAAAGCTGTCCCCCTACCTGTGTTGCCCCTTTAAGCTTCCCAGTAGCTCTACTTTTATTTTTATTTTATTTCAACTTTTATTTTAGATACAGGGGATATATGAGCAGATTTGTTATGTGAGAATATTGCTTGATGCTAAGGTTTGGAATATGGATCCCGTCACGCAGGTAGTGAGCATAGTACCTGATGAGTAGTTTTTAAACCCACACCCTCACCCTCTGGTAGTCCACAGTGTCTAGTGTTCCTGTATTTATGTCCATGCATCCTTAATGTTAGCTCCCACTTATAAGCGAGAACATGCAGTATTTGGTTTTCTGTTCCTGTGTTAATTAAGATTATGGCCTCCAGTTCCATCCAGGTTCCTGCAAAAGACATGATTTCATTCTTTTTTAATCGATGCGTAGTATTCCATGGTGTATATGTACCACCTTTTCTTTATCCAGTCTACCATTGGTGGGCACGTGGGTTGACTTAATGTCTTTGATGTTATGAATAGTGCAGCTGTATTTTTATTTTATTCTTCCTGTTGTCCCTCTGTCTGTCTTTCTGACGCTTTGTGTCTCTGTGGACCTTTCAAAGGGACTTCCCTTTGTTTAGGAGAGTGACTCATCCTGAGGTCATTCTTAACCTTTCCTTGGGAAGGGATTTAGCCCTTCGCAGACAGAGCTGCATCTGCCCAGAAGTAAGCTTTTTCACAAAGGCCCCTGGATCCCAGGTGCCCTCCTGCACAGTGAACTCTACCGGTGGTGTCATTCTTAGCCTTGTGGGTCTGGGTTTCCCAGCCCCCAGAGGTAGGAACGCCAACCATCCTGGGATGGTAGGTGGCCGCTAGGCCCACATGGACTGCACCCAGACCTGCTGAGTGAATGAATGCCTTTCTTCTGTAAATGGACTCCTTATCATTCTGTTTTAGCTCCTCTTTTTCTCATTTCTTCCTTTCTCCTGCATTTCTCTTGTCTCTCATTCTTCTTTGACCACTTAAGAGTTACAGTGCCACTCATGGCCATTGCCCACTGCTAAACTGTGCTGGAGGCAGTTAGAGATAAGTCTGATTTCTGGGGCAGGAATTTAGGGGGATGCTCCCGGTGGAGAGTCTGTTGGATTCTGCATTAGCACCTCACTACAGACTTCAGCTGGGGGTAAGCCGTGCCTGGGGGGCACCCCCTTCTTTTCTGCCCCAAGGCCCTGGGTCTGAGCCTGTCTTCTTCTGCATGTCCCCTTCCTGTCTCTCAGGCGTCCCGTCACTTAGTGGGGTCTCTTGACAATTCCCTTTCTGCTTGATCCCAATCCCCTTTAAGCACAGTTTTGTCTAATTTAAAATTTGCATTTTATGGTGATCTTAATAAATTTGGCTTAGCAAATAAGTGTGATGCTTCTTAATTTCGGGGTAATTTAATCCCTTCTTCTAAATTGTGGTATATTATTCCTTAAAAGTCGTCTTAGCTCAGTTGCCCTGGCGTCATGTGATTTCTTCTTGATGTTTTCCTTTCTGAGCTGCAGTTCACGTTGAGGTTAACTCCTACTCATCCCTCTGCCCCGAGTGCTCAGCACATAGTCAGTGCTTAGTAAATGTTCGCCACAAGCAAGAACAAGCACTTGCTGCATCCCCAAGTCCAGTGGCCAGTTTCCCTGTCTGTCTCAGGAGGCTGGTGTGACGTGGTAACTATTGAGCCAGCAAACCTGGGCCAGAGGCTGGGCCATTTTATGGTGTAATGTCCTCTCCAGTAGAAATTCCTGAGAGGGGAAAAAGGAGAGAGGGAGACGGTAGATTCATGGATGAAGTGTGCGTGTCTGTGGAATATGGGCATAGGCAGCAGTGGAGAAGGGAGATCTCAGCAAAAGCAGCTGCCCCTGTTTGTTGGGCTGTGTTCACTTGGCTGCTGTGGATCTAACTGCTGTTCACTGTTAATAATTAGTCCTCAAGCGCCCATTCTTGGGCTTATGTCTTCTGTGCAATTCCTCAGTCTCTAGATTGACCAGGCTCCCCGTGGACCCTAATTAATATTTTCTGACCGATCACTGGGTTTGATCAGTCAATGGAGGGTGAAGAAGCATCCATTATCAGGTTTCCTTTGAGATTTAAGATCTAGTTGCCTCTGGTGTTTCTATTCTGTGTTAATGAGTTGATTTCTGTTTCCTCATGAGTAGGCTGTGGAACAGTAACTCTGGGGGGAAGATGGCATTGGTAAGATTTGCTAAGTTCTTGGGTATATTTTTACAGGAGTATGTTCCATGAGCCCGTTAAGAATGTTCCAGGTCTTGCCCTGTCTCCCGATTTCCATACTTCACTTCCATTTTTAGGACTTCTCCCCAACGTCAAAACTTTATTTACACGAACCTGAAAGCAGGCTGCAGGGCTGTTTGAAATCACACACGTCAATATGAGGCCAACCCAGTTTTTCATAAATAGGTCAGATTGTTTCTATAAAGCAGGATTCCAAAAACAGTCTTGTTAAAGAAAAAGTATTTTAAGAAAAGATACCCATTGTTTAAATCTTAACCCTGTCGCTAGGGCTTGGGATAATACTAGTACTAGAAAATGCTGATTTCTGGGGCCTGCCTTGGAAGAACTGAGACTTGCCCCAGACATTATGAAGAGAAAGCTTGCAGGCCACATGGACGAAGTTGGGGATAGGTGTGAGTCAGAGGCTGGGCAAGGGCCTCTAAGGAGCTCTTGGTGCCCTTGAAGAGGAGCGTGGTTCTGGGTGGGTGCACCATGAAGGGCTGTTACTGGCAGCATTCACTAGTCCCCCCGACCCACCACCAGTGGAACAAGTACCCTTGCTTTACCTAAATACTGAACATTCATTTCTTACTTAGTAGAGATTGACTTAAATCTTTTTTTAATTGTGCTTTTTAATCTATATATCAGAATCATCTGATAATTGTGTGATATTGAGGAGGTATTTAAGCCATAGCAAATCAGGAAGGGAAGAAGCTAAGATGGGGTTTACAAGATAGTTCTTCACATGTGTCTGAAATTAGTACCGTTAAGAATGTTACTAATTTCTGGCAGGATCCCTGGAAAAGTTTCTAGAACAATTGGAAAAGAAGCCAGAATAGCTGTGAAAAATGGCGGTGTTCACAGGTGTAAACACTCACAGCCTCACACTCAAGTGTGTCATCCTGAAATCAGTTCAGTGCTCTCACTGATTTCATGGACCTTATCATCCGTGAGAACTGGATATGTCATGTGTTTAATTCATGACCGAGTTTTATGTGCTGTTCATTCACTTGAAGAAGTTTACCCTGAGATCCCCCAAATAGGGGGGTCCCACATAGGTGAACTAAATAGGCTCTCTACAAGTACGTTACTCATCATATTTTTAAAATAGGAGATTCCCAAGTGGATCTGGCTGTTGGCCAACAGAATGAGACTTACACAACCTGATATAAATCGGTTCATTTCTCCTTGTACTGTAGTTGATTTTCAGGAGGATTGATGTCCAATTTATTGTTTCTCTGCAGCAGAATGACTTGTATGGCTCTGGGTGCTGTTTTCTATTGCTGTGTTTGTGGTGCATGTCTTCTTCCTGTTTCTTCTGATTCTGCGTTCTGCCCTTTTTAGCTAGCATTCAGTTGGTTTGGCTTTATTTGACTTCTTTGACTTGGTGAGTACCATGGTTTGTGAGTTATGCTGTCATTTGTGGTTTAAACATTTCAGTTTTTTATTACTATATGTCCATCTATGTGGCCATCTTCTCATTTTAATTACCGATCCACGTGTCAGCTTGCTTTTTGGAAAAAGTGTTGTAGTGCAAATGTGTCTTTGGAAGTGTCACCGAGGAACCCAAGGTCTGTCTGGCATTCCACTCCTGGCGGCAGACCGTAGTCTTTGTCCACGGGTTGGGAAGAGAGCTGTGAAACAGGGAGGCCTTGCCGACTGTCCTACCTACAATCTGGGCTTTGCACATGGAGCCTCTACTTAGGGGATTATTTTTTTGACTACTGCTGTTTGATTTTGCTTTTTAATTGGGTTATCTGAGGTGAATGCATGGCTTAAATTTCTCGTTCTTTGTGTTGGACAGAATTAAAGGGAAATTTGAGACATCCTTGTCTACTTTTGTTCAACTCCATTATATTCCATTATATTCTTTCTTAATGGGCAATAAGACTGCCTTTTTTTTTTTTTTTTTTTTTTTTTTTACTTTTCTCTTTTTTAGATGGAAGGTTCCCCATTTTTATTTTTACATCATGTTCTCATACAGTTTTCTTCAACAGTACCAAGAGTTGTATTTTTAAGAAAGTGTCTCTATATTTCCTTTGCTTTTGTAGGACTGTGTCATTTCCGGTGATCATTAATTGGTATGCCTAACTCTCCCCTTTGACCCAGGTATTATTAATATTGACTGAAAGGTGGAAAATTTCAAAGATGGAAAATTTGGGTTGCTGCTCTGTCTTTACCATTGAGTCCCAGGAAATAACTTGCCCAGTTTCATAAATTCTTAGACGTTGGTTTCTCTTGTGATTGTCAAGTCTTTGGTGTTCTTTGCTTTATTCACCTGGACCACTTGAGTTGTTATTCATCAAACACATGTCTGTGACATGAAGTGTAACTTGTTCACCCTTACTTTGTGCAGTGGTGGTAATAAAATTGTTTTAAAACTCTTAATTATGGTTTTTCATGTTGGATTCACTGTGAGTTCTTAAAAAAAAGGATCACCCACTGATAGATTCAAATCTACCTTTGGAAAATTAAAGTGATAAGCACTTAATGGCATTTTCGGATTAGCTTGAGAATATCTGTAAGTTGATTGTACTTGAAACATACAGTTGTGACCATCTGTAGAGTGATGTGGTAATTAGGCAAAGCATTTTGGAAAGGCTCTATTACTAAAAACAAGTGGTAGAGCTAGTTTTCATAGGCAAAGGAGACAGTCTTTTAGAAAAGCGGGGTTCCAGGTTATTTAATGGAAAGCCATGAAGTTGGGGAGAGGGAGAGGGAAAAGGTGAAAGAAGATCTGAAGTCAGGCTGCTTGGCAGGCACCGAGGGAATTGACTTATGGAGCTCATCTGTAATCCTGGGATGCGTTTTCTGTATTTTATCCAAACCAGTGATTTCTGTTATAACATGTTTGGAAAGCCTTTTTTCTTTTTTGGTAAGTTTCCTACTGGACATATAAAAGAGACTAATAAAAAAGTTCTTTGTGAGAGCTTTATAATATAGATAATATCTAGCTTTTTTCTTTCATAATTAAAAAATTCAATGGAGAGATTGTAGTAGTTTGTATATACTGTAGTTAGAAAGGTTTGGTTTTGTTTAAAATTTTTGTACATTTGCTTTTGGTAATCTTTAGTTGCTTGAACCCTTCACCCTTCAGTTTAACTGTTATTTAAAACAATCTTTGATTCTTATTTATGCATTGAACATTGCTGAGAACCTGCTATGTGCTAAACAGTCACTAAAAGTAAAGCTTCTCTCTTTCCTTTTTTTTTTTTGGAGACAATCTTGCTTTGTCACCCAGCCTGGTGCAGTGCAGTGCAGTGGTGCAATCTTGGCTCACTGCAACGTCCACCTCCTGGGTTCAGGTGATTCTCCTGCCTTAGCCTCTCGAGTAGCTGGGATTACAGGCGTGCTCCACCATGCCTGGCTAATTTTTGTACTTTAGTCGAGACGGGGTTTCACCACGTTGGCCAGCATGGTCTGGAACTCCTGACTTCAGTGATCCTCTCGCCGCGGCTTCCCAAAGTGCTGGGATTACAGGAGTGAACCTCTGCGCCTGGCTCGAGATGTAATATATTCTCTTGAAAGATAATATTACATCTAGGGAAATATCTTTATCACTTTATTTAACTATTTACATTGAAAATACTAGAACAAAATATAAGTACCTGTTTGTTTTTAACTTAATATAAAATTTTAGTGTTAGATGCAATGAAGATGGAATATTAACAACGTATAAATAACGAAAAATTACTGAAACTTGACTCTGTTTTAGCATTCCAAATCTTAAATTATATTCCTTGCCCTAAAATCAGATATCATGAAGATATTTTGGGTGAACAGTTGGAAATTGTTACAGTCCTAGAGTATTAAATATACCAAGAACATTCAGAGGATGCAGCCGAGCCTGACTTGCCCAAGAAAATAAGTAAGTCATTTAGTTTGTCACTTCAGTTTGCATGACCACAAAGAACTGTACGCGCAGTGAATTATTACATTGTTGTAGAAGAAACAAAATATTTTATAATAGTTTGCCAAAAATATCATGCCATTATGAGAAAAACCTGTTGACTAAGTCGGCCTTTGGTCACAGTAAATAATCACTGCTTTTGACCAAAACTGCAGGAATGTAAATCTACGTTTTTCAGTGTTTGAAAGACTTTAAAATTGTACCATATAAGGTAATGCTTTGTATGGTGCAATTTTATAACATTTGAATGTAGACCATAAGCTGATGAGCCGGAGGTCAAAATTAGATAACTGTAAATTACTTGGGCTAATGAAGGACAAAGGTAGAGTTTAGCCAAAAACTGTTCTTATGTAGTCTTATCACCGGTGGTGGTACGGATGGATATCACCCACAGAGGTGTGGGTAGGTTGCTTCAGAATTAATTTTTTAAGAAACCGTTAAGTAATAGAGTATCTGAAACTGGACTGTGTTTAAGGACTACTTAGTTGCTGTTGCTGGGTATTATTCAGTCTTAAGCTTCTTCCCTGGTTATAAAATTAAAAAGCCAGAAAGAGACGGTGGGGAGGAGCGGGGTGGGGATGGTCAGTGGTTAGTAGATATGTGGACCTAGAGTAGCCTTTCAGCCAGTTTGGGTTGTGAAATGCTGCTGAGTGCTTATGTGGCCAAGTTCTGTAGTTATAGAAGATTATGTGTACACACTCTATTTTCCATTTTGCAAAAGTGAGCAAAGATATCCTTGTATGCAAAGTGTCATAATCCCATTCTAACTTATGTTTTGAAAGAATTATATACACCTGCAGGTAAGTTGAGTAGTGCATTGAGCATCTGAATACCCTTTCCTTCAATTCACTGTTAACTTTTTGCCAATCTGTTCTCTCTTTCTCTCTTTTATATTCCTTAGGACACTAATAAGCACCGCAGCATTACCAAGCTGTGAGTTACTTTTGCTTGAAGTCAGTGTCAGTTAGGTTTTAGAAAGATTGTGCATATTTTTGTTTTAATTTGTCTTCAGGGCTGATTTTGGGCTTAAAAATACCTCTGTAACTGAATAGCCAAGCAGTACTTGCCCCTGAGAAGCAGGAAGTGCAGCAGACTTAGGAGTAGAAATGCATGAACAAATCTAGCATCTTGGTTGAAATTGACTAAAGTTCTAAAATAACTAAACAGTGTCACAGAGAGTAGTGACATTCAGACTCATCTCAGAAGCAGTGGCTCCTGTCTTCTGAGTGACAGTCACTCTCAAGTGGCAGTCAGAGTGTTGACTAGGCACACAGAATAAAGCCCCTTCTGTTGAAGAACTGGCTTAATGGAGTGGGACAGGTTAACAACAGTTGATTAAACCAAAACACAACTCTAACCAGGCAGAAACACATTTGGTCACAATAACAGGGGAGATGATATCAAACCAGAGTGTTGTGGCCATGCAGTGAAGTGCAGAATTAGAGGTGGAGCCTTCGTAGCATCACTGAGGTGGAAGGCTGTTTCAAGACCATTGGATTCAGTTAAGCAAATGAGCTGTAGAATGTGGGTAAGCTGAGGGATAAGTAATCCCATCCTTTACGAAACAGATTTTTTGGAGGTGGAACTGGATACAGCAAATTACAGTATATAGAATGACATAGTTGCTATCTTGAGGCAGGTGTCATATCCTTGAGCCTGCTGAGAGATCAGAGTGGACTCTAGAAGAGCTGGCCTTTGAGTGGGATTGTGAAAGATCAGCGGTGGAGCAAATAGTCACTTAAGCCTGCAACTTAGGGTATAGGGAGGAATGGGGTGGCCCACCCACCAGCCCCTCTGATGGCTTCTGAACATTTGCAAGCAGCAAAATCTTTTTAAAAAATTCTTGTTTCAGGGGAAGTTGATCACTATGCATAGGTAATTATGAGAACTGTTACGGTTGGGGTGGTGAGAAGTCTTCCTCCCCTTCCCCTCAGCCCCTAGGAGATCCAGGAGTATAAATCACTGAACAGTCATCTCAGATGCTCACATTGTATGTTCTTTTTTTTTGTTTTTTGTTTTTTTGGGGGGCATGGGAGTTATTTTTTTGAGACAGAGACACAAGCTGGAGTGCAGTGGCGAGATCTAGGCTGATTGCAACCTCCACCTCCCAGGTGCAAGCGATTCTCCTGCCTCAGCCTCCCGAGTAGCTGGGACAACAGGCATGCACCACCATGCCTGGCTAATTTTTTGTATTTTCAGTAGAGACGAGCTTTCACCATGTTGGTCAGGCTGGTCTCCAACTCCTGACCTCAGGTGATCCACCCACCTCAGCCTCCCAAAGTGCTGGGATTACAGGTGTGAGTCACCACGCCTGGCCTGGTATGTTCTTAAGTATTCTGTGGGCCACTAATAAAAATCACCTTGTCTTCATTTACAGAAGCAATAAGCCCACTGTGTTTTTGTTTGTTTGTTTTTGTTTTTTTTGTTTTCCCTAGGAGGCTATGGGCAATAAGGAATAATTAGACAAGGATTGGGGGCACCCTTCATTTCAGTAAGAACAGAATCGAAGAGCTCTATGCTTAGGACAGATTAAGAGACTGACTTCACCCAATTAGGCTGATAATGTAATTTTGGTTTTCTATGTTTGCTTATTGCTAATTAAAAGCAGTAACACTGATAGAAGAGCACAGAGGTTTGCTTTGTTTTCCACATGTAAATTAGAAGCGTCTGTCTCTGTGACTGTTACTCTCCTGTAGTGGTCAGTATAAATGTAGAGCCACATGCTGTCTGTATGTCTTGGCTGTTCTCTTGAAATACCCAATAATGCTACCCAAATGGCCAGCAGTGAGCACCAGCGGCTGCAAGTCCGCTTACACAAGGCTGTCGTAGGAAAGTAAGACAGAGAAATATGTCTGCTGACATGTGAGGTCACTAAAGTGTAGATTCTTCGTGTACTGTTTGGAAAGATCCACTTTATAGAGCTGCTGATCTATGGAGAAGTGAGCACTAGTTGCCTTCCACCTGTGTAGTTGTAACCCTCTGTGGCTGTGGTTGTTAACAGTCCCCATGTTGAGCAGGAGCATGCAGAGTTTGCCCTACGCTTTCAGAGCCTGACTTAGTTAAGGCACTTCTGGTTGCTGGAGCAAAAAAGGAAAATTATTTTCAGAGTAAAGAATGCTCTGAGCTAACCCGAGGGAAGGTGGCATAACCCCACCTCACCCCAAGAGGAACTGCTGTGAGTGGGAACAGGCAAGCCCCAGCAAAGCTGCTCCAAGTTTGTTTCTGTTTCCTGTTTCTCCCTAGGGGTCGGCTTTATGCCCGCCTGCCTCTCTGTCTACCCAGTCAACTTTCTCTCACCTTCCTAGTTCAAGACAGGATTGATGAGCAACCCTGAAAAGTTTCACATTTCTCATGGTCACGTGATGGGTCAGGCCCATCTGGTCAGCTGTCATCAGGGACATGCACAACACCCACAAGGCTGCAGGCCTGAACCCTTGCCCCAGAGAAGATTCTGCCACAGAGTTTATGGCCCCAGTTAAGAAGATGTTCTTTGATCACTTTTTGTGACATTCCCTCCACAGGTAGAGGTCAGATCACCAAATAAATAATAGTATCTAGAGTCAGGGATTTTAGTCTGCAGTTAAGACCTATGAATTTTTGTAGGAAATAAATGAATTATATCTTTATTTTCATGGATCTCAAATAAAATACAGCATTTCTTTCAATTGTGAATGTAGTTCTAGTACTATCTGTGACTTTTCACCTGTGGATACCACAGATATTTTTAATTGACATTAATTATTACAGATCTCAAAATATTGTTCATGCTCATCACTTCAAAACTATACTAGTTACTACAATGACTGCTAGATCTTTTCATTTAATGTGTGGTAAAGATGCACATATTACTTTAAAATCTTTTGATCATTACTAGTTTTTTAGATATAATTGGTTTTCTGTTTAAGTCTCTCGATGCACTTAAAAACAGTGTTCTGAGAAGAGCTCCGTAAGTTTCACCAGATTGCCACTAGTTAGAAATATACTGCTCCCCCAAAATTGCTGGTTGGAATTAAGATTACAGTTTTCTCTTTATGGCTGTTAGGATTTAAATTTTTCATTTTTAAGTTTTGGGATACATGTGCAGAATGTGCAGGTTTGTTACATAGGTATACATGTGTAGGATTCAAATGCTTTCTAAAAGGTGTTTTCTAATTCCTTTCCAGTTTTTTCCACTCCTTACTTAGAACTTCTTTGTCCCTTTCAGCAATTCCTACTTCCTTTTATGTTTTAATATCTAGTAATAGATTCCATTTTTTGTTTGCTTTTTGCTACATAAATTATACATTCTTTGGAGCTAAAGATTCTAGATTATTACAGTATTGAAAGTTAGAGATATGTCTAGATACAAAACTAGATCTTAGAACATAACCCCAGATGGGGAAGCACCATATATTTTGCAAGCTTGTGTTTCTCAAGGTTAGAAATGATGAGACTCAGAATAAAGCTTACTTACATCGACCTGGGCATTTTAAATAAAACTAGTTTTATTTAAAACTAGTCACATTGAAAATTACACAAATATTTGGGGAACTCCCCTGTACAATAATGTAGCCTATTTCTAGTATAGAATACTGTACATGCATTTAGTAAGAGCTCCGCAAAATCTGTGAGAGTCATGAAAATAGACGGGATACCTAGACTGCTAATGTCCTGGGTTGGGGAGGTACACCTTATGAGAGAAAAGTTCACAAGGTGTCATGTTACAGTAAAAGTATTTCCTTTGCATCAGTACTGATTTGTGAAGAATAGCTGAAGGTTAATACATTTGAGAATACCAAATATCAACCATAATTCTTATTTAAAAATACATTCTATGCTAATTCCTTAGAAAAGCCAGGCAGGGTGGCATATGTCTGTAATTCCAGCACTTTGGGAAGCTGAGGTGGGAAGATCACTTGAGTCTAGGAGGAGTTCAAGGCCAGCCTGGGCAACAAAGTGAGACCCACCCTGTCTCTGTTAAAAACAAATTCAGTTCATTCTTTTTTTTTTTTTTTTTTGAAGACAGAGTCAGTCCTGGCCTGGTGGCTCACACCTGTAACCCCAGCACTTTGGGAGGCCGAGGCAGGCGGATCACGAGGTCAGGAGATTGAGACCATCCTGGCTAACACGGTCTCTACTAAAAATACTAAAAATTAGCCAGGCATGGTGGCGGGCGCCTGTAGTCCCAGCTACTCAGGAGGCTGAGGCAGGAGAACGGCCTGAACCCGGGAGGCGGAGCTTACAGTGAGCTGAGATCGTGCCACTACACTCCAGCCTGGGTGACACAGTGAGACTCTGTCTCAAAAAAAAAAAAAAAAAAAAAAAAAAGTCTTGCTGTGTTGCCTAGGCTGGAGGCACAATCACTGCTCTCTGCAGCCTTGATTTTGTAGGCTCAGGCAGTCCTCCTACCTCAGCCTCCCGAGTACCTGGGATTACAGCCGTGTGCCACCACACCTGACTAATTTTTTGTATTTTTTTGTAGCAGTGGAGTTTCACCAAGATGTCCTGGCCAGTCTTGAACTCCTACCCACTTGGCCTCCCAAACTGCTGGGATTAGAGGTGAGAACCACCATGCCCAGCCTCAGTTCATTCTTTTAAAGATGATTTTAAAATTTAGAAACGTGAACTTTTCAAAAGTAACATTTTTTGCTTACTGTTGAGTACATGGAAAGAGGCAAAACATTTAATTTTTCTTGTTTAAGTCACAGGCAGTTGAAAATCTGGTTTTAACTTTTCTTTATGGCCATTAAATATTTTATGCACATATTACACGATTGATAATATTATAATAGATTCATTTTAGAAATGAAACACTTGACCATTAAATTTAGTTTTTATAAGAATATTCTTAGGTAAGCACAAACAACCTGTTTTCAAACATTGTGTGTCCAGCTTTACATACTGTAGGTGGGTTCCATGGACTCTACCCTGAGGTTTGAGCGTCCAGGGCACTCATGGGTTGACAGTGGTGAGCATACAGTTACGCTCCAGGAGGGCAGGTGATTTATTCTGGAATTCACTTGAGTGTTGAAAACAGATTATTATTTATGTTACATATATGAGAAAACTCTTACAAGCCGCCACATTTAAGTTTTGCTTTTAGTGGCTTATATTTCACAAGTTTAAAGGGCACTTTTAAATTTTTTTGGTAATCACTGGGATATGAGCAGATGTTATGAAAATCTTGTTATGGGGATTTTCAAACATTGTCTTTGTAGTGGCATGCACTTCTGGCACTTGTGTGAATTTCATGATAATTCTTGGCATCTGACTGCTCTGAGACACACCATACTGGGTTTGTACCATCCTTGCTGGAGCTCCTGTTCTGGAACCCGGGTATCTTCAAGGATAGCCTAGGATTCTTGTACTTTTAAGCCTGCTGCCTGTGGTTTACGACCAGATAGGAAATTAAAGAAAAAAAAAAAAAAAAGCTAACAGGCTAGAGAGAATATTGCCGGACTGACTGGCTTCCATCCCTCGCTGGATCCCAGAGCCCAGGACCCCTTGGAGAGGAAGAACCACTCCTCCTGTCTCCTGCCTGGAGGTCTCCCACTTCTCATCAGTCCCTGGGCTTGGGTGCCTAGGAGCTTCCCTTCTGCCTGTCTTGAGGGCTGAGTATATGGACTGCAGAAGGAGGGGCTGCTTTGCATCTTCATGCTAATGCAAGACTTTCTCTGGAATTTTCACAGGCCCATTATTAAACAGAAAAGCAAAATCAGTCCTCACCATACCATGGCTTGGCTCTGTTTCTAATGCACTGCAAGTATTTTATCAACATTGTTTCCTTTTTTTATTTGATTATTTTATATTTATTCACCATTTAATTTAATATTACAGATACTGTTTGTCATGTGTTTGGCTTTTGTGTTTGCTTTTAACAAATACTCTTGTACTCATGGTTTTCCTTGTTCATGGAGTAATTCATTTTGCCACTTCTCTTAACCATTCTTCCCTAAAAATAGTCTGCTAGGGCAGAGATTCCATTTGGCCTTTATTACTTTGGATTTGCCAAACTAGCAGCAGAAACAGAGTTGTATGTGTGGTCCTACACCACAAGGATTTTTAAGAGAGGTCATTTGTAGGTGATGGTTGTCGAGACAGGAATGCTGTCAATTAAAAAAGAGGAGAAAATGAATAATATTCAGATTTACTGGCATAGAGATGTTTGTACAGATTCAATGTGAGAGACGTAGGTTGTTAATCTTGTGTTCTGGCCTCATGTTAAGAACCCTCTTATGATGTGGATAAAAAGCCCTGTGCCTGCCTGGTATTAGAAAGGTGACAGGTGTTGCTGTCAAATATTGATGCTTTGATATCTTCACATTTCTTGATCAGCTGACCACGTAATTTATTGTCTAAACAGAGATGGTGTTGAGAGTGAAAGAGGGTGTTACCAATAATTATTCTAGAACAGTAGGGGTAAACTGAGACTGTGTCTGTCAAGCTAGGATGTGTGATGACTCGACCTACTGACTGACCACAGTTTCATAATTCAGTATGTAGAAGGTGAGAGTCATGTGAAGATATTTATGACTCCCAATGGTCATTTTTTGTGGCTCACCCCTAACTTGGATAAAATGATGTTTGATTCAGTCCAGGATACATAAAGGCCTGGACAGTTGGCCAAGAAGAGTGGTCACAGGGGTGCTGCTGAGTCAGCAGCTCCTGTCAGTGGTGGTCTGTTTGAAAACAGACCTACAGCACATTTGAAGAAGCCTCCTCCCGGTAGCCTGGAGTGGCTGAATCGCTCATTTTGTGTGTGAGCTAAATGTGACTTGAGCCATGAATCAGGATTTGTCAGCCCCCAGGACCTGGCTTGCGTCCTACCCTTCTTTACCAAGAGCTCAGAAGGGGGTCTTTGTACTCCCCCCCACCCCCGCAGAAGCCGGGACTGGAGGGTGGTGAGAAAGCCTTTGTCACTGCCTTCCCGTTTGGAGTGAGGGAAGAGTTTTGGTCATAGTCCCCTGCTGCTCCCGGCCAGCACATTGGTGTCCTGTCCTGCCACCCACCCCGCTTTGGCCCCACCCCCACCTTTGTGGGTCTGGTGTCTCAGAATGGAGAGAGAAATCCTGTTTAGCAGTTAGGTACCCTGTGACTTCTTTACCATATGCTAGACTCAAACATATGGTGAAGTTAGAGGAATTGTTTTGTATTTGTTCTTAATTACTCTGTAATACTACGTTACAATTTTAAAACTATTTTAAAATAAAAATGTATTCTTTTTACTTTTTCTGCCCTCAGAATTCTTCAGTAATATAAAGATTTAAATAAGTCAACAAAGCTTTTTTTTTTTTTTTTCCTTAAAATCTGGTTTTTTTTTTTTTTTTTGGGACAGGGTCTCTGTTGCCCAATTTGGAACAGTGGCACAATCACGGCTCACTGCAGCCTTGAACTCCCAGGCTGAAGTGATCCTCCTGCCTCAGCCAGGCATGCATCACCAAGCCCAGCTCAGTTTTTATTTTTTATTTATTTATTTTTTTTGGGAGAGGTGCAGTTTCACTGTTTTGCCCAGGCTGATCTCGAACTCCTGGGCTCAAGCCATCCTCCCACCATGCTGGAATTATAGGCATGAGCCACCACACCCAGCCTCAATCTGGAATTTTACACATATTTTAAGTTCATTTGATTTTTGAACATGTATTGGCTAAATTAATGATTAACTCTCTGGGCATGGTGGCTCAGGTGTGTAATCCCAGCACTCTGGGAGGCCGAGGTGGGTGGATCACCTGAGGTCAGGAGTTCGAGACCAGCCTGGCCAACATGGCGAAACCTCGTCTCTCCTAAAAAATAGAAAAACATTAGCTGGGCATGGTGGCACGCGCCTATAATCCCAGCTACTCGGGAGGCTGAGGCTGGAGAATCGCTTGAACCCGGGAGGCGGAGGTTGCAGTGAGCTGAGATCACGCCACTGCACTCCAGCCTGGGTGACAGAGTAGGACTCCTGTCTCAAAAAAAAAAAAAAAAAAAAAAAAAAATTAACTAATATAGATGTGGTAAAGCCTATGCATTATATTCCCTAGTTTTCTGGCGCAAACTCTTAAAGTAACCTGGATCAAAAGCTGGTTACATGCTGATATTTTCAGTCTGTGTGGCCTAAATTTCCAAACCGATCATTAGATGCTGCCTGGAGCTTCCTATTTTCATTGGATTAAAAAAAGATTATTTTGAAGAGAATGGGACAAAAGAAGATAACTGACTTTACAACTTTTTCTAAAAACTGTGCTGAGACTTAGTATTGTGTGAAATGAAAGCTGTTAGTATTCTTAAATAAATAAGGATTGTTTGCCTTCTAAAGAATATAACCTAAATTGTTCCTTTGTAAGAATCTCATTTTTAACTTAAATAAAAAAGGCAGACCATGTTGTTAGAAGTGTCTGATCTTTGCATATGAAAATATAGGCCAGACACAATGGCTCATGCCTGTCATCCCAGCGAGTTGAGAGGCTGAGGTGGGAAGATCGCTTGAGGCCAGGAATTTGAGACTAGTCTGGGCAACATAGCAAGATCCTGTCTCTTCAAAAAAATAAAAAGTAAGCTGGGCGTGGTGGCATGCAATTGCAGTCCTAGCTACTCAGGAGGCTGAGGCAGGGGGATCTCTTGAGCCCAGGAGTTTGAAGCTGCAATGAGCTCTGATTTCATCACTGTACTTCAGCCTGGGTGACAGAGTGAGTGGTCCCATGTCCCCCCAGTGCCCCCACAAAAAAAAAAAAAAAAGAAATATAGGTAGGTAGGCAGTTTTAATTTTCTTTTGAAATTTATGATTTGAGTTGGCTTATTTTCTATATATACTAAAATATTTAATTTTGTCTAGGGAAATCCTTCAGAAAAAAGTTAAGTTATAATGAACATGCAAGGAAATCGTGTTCATAAACATTCACATTTAGAATTTTCCTTGTTTCCATTATATGGATTATTAAAAAAAACAATGGAATACTACAATGTATTTTTTTTTGTTTCATTCTTCTATTATCTGTATTTCTTAGGCTCTTACCTTTTTGTAGGACATACAGTTAACACTGCAGACTTAAAAAAATAAACGACATCTTATTTAAGGGATATAGAATGAATGTTGGTAATTTCTACAAATACCGTATTATTCTTGGATGCCTTAAAGTGTATTAGAGAACCATGAAAAGGAAATGTCTTTTCAGATACTGGCCTGCTTGAAATTTTGTTAGTGCCTCTCTGAAGTTTTTGGCGTTTGTTGAAACTAAAATTGTGGTGGGCTGCTTCACCCGAGCCCAGACAAATCTGTAGAGCTAGTTATCTGTCACCGTCATCTGTTGTTTCCTGCCTGGGGGGTCCCTGGCACTGTCTGTTAGAACTTCACAGCCATTCTGTGGCCTGCCCAATCTCAGAATCTGTGATGGCCTTTGTGCCAGCTTGCAGATGGTCATGGGCAGGCCTGTGAGTGGATGGTGGAGCATTTCTGGGGGGCGTAGTCTGTGAGATGGCACATGGGACCACTCACACAGGACCTGTGTCTGCGGTTGCCCCCAGGCAGCTGCACTGCAGAAATCCCTTGAGGGCCATTTCAGTGTCCTGAAAACGCTGGCTGCCCCCTGCTTGACTTACAGACCAATGTCAGGGGTCTGTAAAGGTGGATTAGAGGATTGAGGCCAAGTTCACAGTCTTGAATGGATGGCAGGAGAAAGAAGAGAAAGTCCAAAGACCGCGTGGTGGCCACGCCCCTCCCGGCTTGGGCTCTTTTCCATCCCCACTTGCCCTCACTGTTCCTTTTCTGGTAATTTCCACACTCCAGGCTGATGTGGGTCCGAAATTCTAGGTCTGACCTCATAGAACTCTCCAGAATATTCAGTCCTCTGTTTTTAATCTCCTTCTCCCCACCCCCCGTCCTCCTTGACCTGTATTTAAGAAATTAATATTTTGAATATGAACACCACTTCCCACATATCATTGAATTTCATGTTACTACTTTCGGTTCTTCCTGTTCAAATCTTTGAATGGCATTTTTTTTTTCTTTTGGTCCAACACAGTAATGACGTCTCTGAGCTGTGTGGCCTGAAGATTTGATAAACGAGACTTCTCTGTGTTACTCCTCAGGAGCAGGCTCCTCTGGGAAGTGGGAAGGACCCCGGCTCTGCTGTCAGGCTCAGGGAGAGAGAGTGCGCGTCCTCCTGTTTGGTAGAACCGCCTATTACTCCTGTTGGTTCCCTCTTAGCTGAGAGAGCATCTTGGTTCCCTGGATCTTAATGTTAGTCTTCGGCTCACTCTTTAGAGATGCTTCCACCTTGGGACGAATTTATATCTGTTGTTCTCACTCATAGGTAGGAATCGAACAATGAGAACACATGGACACAGGAAGGGGAACATCACACACCGGAGCCTGTTGTGGGGTGGGGGGAGGGGGGAGGGATAGCATTAGGAGATATACCTAATGTTAAATGATGAGTTAATGGGTGCAGCACACCAACATGGCACATGTATACATATGTAACTAACCTGCACGTTGGGCACGTGTACCCTAAAACTTAAAGTATAATAATAATAATAAAAAAGAGATACAAAACAAACAGAAATAATGTAACGCATACTAAAAAAAAAAATGTTGTCAGAGTGTAGGTGGAATAGCAAAGTTTTAGAAATAATCACCTTATCGAATACAATGCAAGTTTCTTCTTGTCCGTAGACATAGCTAAAAATCTTGTGATAATACACATATGATTCAATGACAGTATCAATTCTATGCCTTAGTTTTGTTGAGAATTAAAGTGTTAAAAATTAGGAGAAATTTACATGTAGGAGCTTGGACTGTAAGAAAATGCCATTAATTATTACACTTGCTGTACTTTTTCTCTGATTAAATCTCATGATTTGCTTTTCTTACTAAGACATTATCTATTGGAACATTCGCTAGCCTTTAAGAATTCACTTAATCTCTCCTGACAGGTGAAGTGCTCCCTAGGTATGAATTTGGAGTTCTGATGATTTTTAAAAATCCTTCCCTGATTTTCCAGAGATTTCCTAAGGAAAATTGGACCAAATACAGTGGCGACCCCCCCACTTTGGTGTGCACTTTGTTCTAGAGCAAGGATGGCGGCTACAGGCATTTGCGTGCCCCTGCCTCCAGCCCTGGCCATAGCGCATCATCCTTTGTGCTCCCTTTCCTCTGAGCCGGGCCAGGGCCCCATCCTTTTCCGCAGGCCTCCGGGCAGCACCAGGTAGACAACAGAGCAACTCTAGGATGGGACCAGCTGCTCCATGAGCTGGGGAGGTGGGGTCTTCGTTAGGGTTCAGCAGGATGCCTGTTCCTCCTGGCCTCCCGTGGCTAACTCATCACAGCTAGGTTTGTTCCCGGTGGCCTGGACTTTTACAGACGCTACAACCTTAGTGAGGCTTTCCCTTGTTTCCCTCCGTTGAAAGTCTCTGAACTACAGTTCTGTGGGACGTATGTTGTGCCCTTGGGAGTCATTTTTTGTGACTTCTCTCCATCAGCAAGATTGTGATGTAAGTGGGGGCTTTTCTCTCCCCTTCCTTTAATAGTAAGTGTGCAGTAAACGTGTATGTTTACATAATGAAAAAATAATGTCCTTGGAGACTTGTTGTTTTAAAAGATGCTTAAAAGGGATCAATTTGTTAAAGTACTCTTTCAGAATAATTATTGCATCCCCTAAAAATGTAAACAAATAAAGTATTACTTTCTTTGACTAAAATTGAAAACAATAAACTCCTCCCTTCCCCCCCTAAGAAAAGCCCTAAAGAAACTCTAAGTAATTAAAAAGAGAAAAAAAAAAAGAATTTAACATTGCTATGTAACCATCAGAGTCTCATTTTTTCCCCCTCCATAATGGGATTGGTTTCAGACTTGGATCAAAAACTGGAACAAAACTTTCTGTGCTGTTTCTGCCCCTCCCGTTTGCTGAGGAGGGAAGGCACGGGGCCGGCCGCAGTTACAGCATGCCGGCTGCTCCTCGCTGCCCATTTGGGATCTCTAGAGGTTGTTCGTTGGTGTTCTGGGATCCTGAGGGACACTGCCAACTGTTAACCTTTGGCAGATAGTGACTGTTTTACTTCCATTTTATTTTCATGGTAACCATTTTTTAAAAAAAAAATTAATAAATTACCCAAGAGGACATGGCTTCTAAGGGAAGGATGTATCCCAGACTTTAAAAAATACAGTTCTTATTTTGGCTCTCTGACGTGTGGCTCCAGGGTTTCTCTAGGAGGACTGCTGGTGGACCTTGACCACAGAGCTCCTAGGCCAGATGAGCAGCCATGCCAGAGAATGCTGTGTGTTTGGATGGTTGGGTGCCATGTCTGTTGAAAATGCAGCCAGCTAGTAACGAAACGCCTTGCAGAAATCATCCTGTGGGAATTTAGAAATGTTTTTTTAAAAGAGCATTGCTGCTCAGCTTAGCAACAGCAGTTCTGTTTTGAGAGCCGAAGGGAGCACTGTGCGCTGTTTGTGTATCCTGTCAGCAAAATCACAATGGGAAGCTGCTGCAATGATGTGTCCCAAGGCTGCAAGGCCACCTTGTCCCATGGCCTCTGTACAGCCATGGGATCACAGCTTCCCTTCTGCAAGGTGCCCTGCACTCTACAAAAGGCACTTGGCAATGTTATTGAGACTTTGAACATATGTTTTTAGAAAATAATAGTGAGCAAACTATAAAGCTCCAGTGGACCGGAAAAGGGTTTGCATTTTCTTTATATTAGCCTCTAGTGTAATTCAGGACTTCATTGCTATGGAGTCTAATTTCCCTTGCTACTTGTTTATGTCCTCATATGAACACCACATATTCTTAGAGGAAAGAGCGCATCTCAGCATCTTTTAAATGCTCCTGATACAAAGTCTTATTGTAAAACACTTGTTCTAGTACGTTTCTTTCTAGCACATAGCCTATGTAGTCTTGGTGTTTCAGAAAAAAAATGAAGTTAGGTTAGTGGGTGTGAGTGTGGACGCCCCTTGGGTCCAGTGCAGTTGCTGGGTTGGTGCCCTACAGCCATTGCTGTGCTTCCCTCCTGGCATCTGTACTCTAATCTAATGCACAAGGGCAGTCCTACTGCTCATTAATCATGTTTAGTGTTCTCACTCCTAACCCAAAATCGGGCTCCTCCTTGGAGCAGCGTACTTGATGCGAGGCTTGGGTGGACGTCACCAATACCTCCTTATTCGGGTCCAGCTCAGTCGTCCGTGACTCATGGACAGTTTTAGGATTTCCCTAAAACTTATGTGGACTGCCACATCTCAAAGGCATTTTAGTGATTTTCAGTGATTTTCAATCCTGAACATCTGGGCCTTTCCACTTCCCCCATAAAATTTGCCGCCCCCCCCACCCCACTCCGTTCTCCCTCTCCTTTCCTTCTTGTTTCTTATAAAGGCTAATAATGGGTGTTCTCACCCTTGAAACCAGAACAGTGAAAGTTCTGGAGGATTACAGAAGCCCTTGGTCCTATTTTTTTTCACCCAAATTGAATCCTGAAAACTCCTGATGCAGACTGAATGGTGAATACTTAAAAACATGAATGGCACAGTTCTTCTTGGGCCTAACTGGGGTGGGCACCCTTCGCATAGCTGTGGTGAAAAACGTGCCCAGCATAGTTGTTAAACATGGCAGCCACAGCATGTCTGCTGGCTCTGAGCGGGCTCCCAGGCCCAGATTGGCCACACACGCACTGGAGCTGGCTGGATCCCTTGCCACCTGCCCCTGCCTGCACTTAGGCAGAGATGGCTCCTGGCTGAAGAGCAGGGAGAAACTGGGGCAGCTCTTCTCAGGCCAAATGCCTAGGAAAGGGTGGGGAGGGGCTGAAGGATGAGTGAAAATGATTGGGAGAAGACAGAGAGAAAAAAGGCCAAGTTGCTAGGAAGGTGGTGGGTGAGTGACATTCAGACTTTGCTTGCCCCTCTTACAGACGGGTTGATTTCTCTCATTTGTAAAGTGAAATGGACAAATGTGAGTCCTTGGTGACTCACTGGAGCTCCTCGAATCTTACCCAGGGACAGTCTAGTTATGGGTGGTGGACATGGGGTGGGGTGAGGAGTGTGGAGTTTTTCATCTTCCAATCGGAGAAGACTGTTTTGCAATTTTGAGTACCTCCGCCAGTGAAGAACTGTGCAAAAGGCTGATTCCTCGTTGTGCCCTAGTAAATGTTTTCAGAATATTTTTCTAGGCAGCTGGGGACCAGTGTGTTTTGAATAGCTTGTTAAACAGACTTTTAAGAGGTACACCCAATTAGCACTACTGAGTAGTATTTAGATGTTGACTAGATTCATGGGACTATGCTGGAAAATAAATTGCAAACTCAAGTGTGACATTTTAAACTAGCTTTTGATCCTTAAAACCACCTTGCCTGAGCTGGAGACAGCCATTTCTCCCTTGTTTTCCTGGCCTGATCACCAGGCTTTTGAGCTCTAGGCTGGCCTTCCCAACTCTCAAACATATTCCTTTTATAGAAATAAAAGTACCTGGCCTCTATGATGCATAACTATGAGTCATCCAGTGGATATTAAAGAGCTCCAAAAACATGCTTCAAGATAGTTTTTCCATTTTGTTCCAGAGCGCAGTCTAAATTTGGACTCATTGGAAATGGAAGTGAAAGGCCCTGATGGAACCTTTTTGGTTGCTGCCTTCTTTGAGCTGCTGTGGTGGGTGGGCAGGGACAGACAGCCGTACCTGCACAGAGGCACTGGGTTTCTTGCATTCATTTCTGAATGAGTCGGCCTCTCCTTTGCACATTAGTGACCAATTTCCCTCTTTCTTTCTTTTTTTTTTTTTTTTTGTGGTGTAGTCTCACTCTGTTGCCCAGGCTGGAATGCAGTGGCGTGATCTTGGCTCACTGCAACCTCTGCCCCCCGGGTTCAAGCGATTCTCTTGCCTCAGCCTCCTAAGTAGCTGGGATTGTAGGTGCATGCCACCACGCCTGGCTGATTTTTGTATTTTTAGTAGAGATGAGGTTTCACCGTGTTGGCCAGGCTGGTCTCATACTCCTGACTTAAGGTGATCCACCTGTCTTGGCCTCCCAAAGTGCTGGGATTAAAGGCATGAGCCACCACGCCCGGCTAGTGATCAATTTCTAATGATTGAGACTCTTGGGCACAATGCCACATGATTTTGTCATGCTAGTGTGAACCAATATCCTGTTCCCATGGTGGATAATGTTATATTAATGTTTAGTAATATTTGTGCAAATTAGATAGGGCATGAGGGCTTCGTAATACCAAGATATGTAAATGTGGAGAAGTTGTGTGATGAAAAAGTTACTTGTCCAAGGTAGCCTAAAGTGATGAACCAGAACCTGATGCTAGTATTTTAGGGAATGTCGGTTTTGGTATCTCTTATGTGTCTGATTATAGTGTCAACTGCAATAAGTTGATAAGTACTAAAATGTATTATATTTTTTCCCCACTCCACTGTTTCAAAATGTAGTATATAGCATTAACAAGGACTGCAGATCTAATGCCCAGCCAACAGTTAACGGGAGATAAGGATTTTTACGAAAAAGCAGAAGTTGCTAGATGGTTTTTGTTGTTTTGTTTTGTGTTTTTGATGGCTGAGACTCTTAAGGTACAGAGAGAATTGC
Organism: Hylobates moloch; assembly: GCF_009828535.3. Lineage (NCBI taxonomy): Eukaryota > Metazoa > Chordata > Mammalia > Primates > Hylobatidae > Hylobates > Hylobates moloch. The sequence goes on from NW_026652292.1 coordinate 13,095,430, forward strand.
CAGTCTTTCTGTATTACCGAGAAATTGTAAACATCTGTGTTGTGGGCTTTGTTTATTTTTATTCCCTGCAGTCTTTAACATGGTATCTGCCCCATAATTGACTCTCAGTCAGAGAGTACCTTTGACCCTGTTTTTGAAAACCATTGTACCAAGGAATGGGTCTAACAGTCACAGGCCATCCTATTTAATCTAAGTAAGTTCTATTTCTTCTGTTTGTAGATTTTTGAACTTAAGAGCAAAAGCGAATATTTCTAACAAGATTTGACATGTGAATTTTTAAGTAGATACCACATAAAAGTCCAGTTAAGTAAAAGGTGATATGAATGTTTATTTTATGTGGAGTACTTTAAGTGATTATTGTTATTTAGGTGTTGCGTTCGTGGAGTTTCCTCATTATTAAAGTAATGTATTTGTTTACAAAACAATGGCAAAATGAGACATATGGGAGGGGAGGAAGGAATTACTAACATAATAGGAGAAAGGGCTTTCTTACAGGGATAAGTGTGTTTTGTCACTGAAGTTTTTATTTGTTCTATCGCTGAGCCAATCTTTTTGAATTAGCAGCAGACCCTGCTGTATTAAATTTGCTGATGGGAAACCTGGATGTCTTTGCTTTTCTCCTTGCCAGCCAAGGAGTTAGACTAGAACAACTTCAAGATGGGCTGTAACTTTTGAATAGTGAAGACAGATTTTATAATATCCACTGGTGTTTTATTTGTCACATCTGCCAGTTTACCTAAAATTAAAATTTTGAAAACCATTTTTTGTGGAAAGGACAAATCGTGTACTTGTTGGAGTTCTGGGCTGAATATTTTGTGATGTGGTTTTCAAGTGATCTTAGAATAATTATGATGCCAGCTAACTGTCCTTGAGTGTACTGTTCTCATTGCCTGTATTATTTATTAAATGTCATATTTTCTCCATTTTACTGATGAGGAAACTGAGGTACAGAGAGATTGGTTAAGTAGCCCAGAGTTAGTTAAGGGATGGGGTGATTTGAACCTAGTTCTTGGCCCATTCTCTTAACCACTTAGCTATAACTGTTGTTAACTAAATCATACAGTAGACTTGAGTATAATTTAACACAATTTGTCTTTTATATGACTGATGAAATTAGCCCCATGGCTTTATTTTCAATGCCTTATACATACTAAAGTTATGAAAAGTGTTTCTATTTTTGAATGATTTTTCTTTCCTTATTTTCATTGTTTTCCCGTGCACCATTGCTGATAACCTTACAAATAAGGATTGTAAAAGACCAGGAGAAAGATAAGCATGCCAATCATAGGTTTTGGTTCTGTACAGTTTTCCTCTTTGACCCATTAATGCTTTTCAGCTTTCTCACTATAATTCCTCATTAATTTCCAGATTTGTCCCGCCCATCAAATTCTATGGTTTTTAGTGTAGTTTCTTGCCTTTTGGCCTGGGAACTTTTGGGTGGGGAGAATATGGTGATGTAGTTCAAGTCGAAATACTAGAATATGAATACTTTCAGAAGCCCATACACTTGTGTGCACATTAACTATGTTTTTAGCAGTTGAGCTTTGGTTCATTGTAGTGAAAATGTTTTTCCATGAGCAATTCTTGAATGTTGGTCTTGGGTTTTTACCACAGATGTTACAGGTTTGGCCATGGCTGTCTCTTGAAAAACTCATACAAATTGCCAGTTTGGTATAAGCATTAAGGAATCACATTGCTTTTTAATTGTATTTGTTTCTATTTTTAATATTTGAGCTTTAAAATATTGTAGTAGTATTGTAAAAATGTATCTGTATGTTATCCTACACTAAGCCTAAGCTTTAATGAGGATATTGGTACGTGACTGTCCTGTACTTGGAGCATTTGTCCACTTTTGAATATATGTAACACTTTGATGCTCCTGTCCCCATGGTTTGATGAAGTACTTAATACCTTGAATGCTATATTTATTATCAAATTTTGAATGAAATCACTAGCCTAAATACAAGTTAAATGTTTTTGAAATTTTCATCACCTTTGAAACACCTAGTATTTCTGTAGAATTGGATTGAGGAGGGCGGAAAGAAGGGCTAATCCCCCCAAATACAAATACAGCATTCCTTTTTATCATAAAGTAAATGTGTGGCCTGGGAGAATGTGTTGGATAATTCTCATCTTAGGTTGTACATATATGACCAAGACACTGGATAAATTCACATGTGAGTGTCGTTTATTTTCATGCACTTAGGAACGTATTTAGTACTGTTTCTGCCAGTCTAAGCCTTAAAAATGTCTGTAGCGCATTTGGGATTGCTGAGAGCCGAGGAGCTGCTGTTCTGAACGTCTTCGTTTTCACTTTTTTTTTTTCAAGATGGGGTGGGGTCTTGCTGTGTTGCCCAGGCTGGAGTGTGGTGGCCTGATCATAACTTACTGCAGCCTTGACATCCTGGGCTCAACCTGTCTCGGCCTCCCCAGTAACTGGAACTTAGGCGCATCCCACCATGCCCAGCTAATTTTTTATTTTTTGTAGAAATATGGGGTCTTGCTGTGTTGTCCAGGCAGGTCTCAAACTCCTGTGCTCAAGTACTCCTCCCGCCTGGCCTTCCCAAAGTGCTGGGATTACAGGTGTGAGCTACCATGCCCGGCATATCTTCAGAAGATCATTCATATCTGGCACAGTTAACCTTTTTTCAGTCAGCAGAGCTGGTTTGCACAGGAGATTGTAAGTGGGTCTACGGAGATGGAAAGTTACAGGTTCCATCTAGTAGAGGCTACTAGTTTTTGAATAGAGGGAGAGAAATCTATTCCAAAGGAATTGCTTCCTCAGTGCCCACTGGCCACTGCTTGTGTGGTGCCAGGCAAGAGGGTGGACTACAGGGGCAGGCAGTCCAGCTAGTGGCACAGCCATTCAGTGAGCCAGGAGTCTTTGTGCAAGGAAGGCTGAGGTGATGACAGAGCTAACAGCAAACTCAATCTGAAAAAGAAAAGAAAAAATCCAGAAAAATCAACCATATATGCAAATATCGAAAACTATTTTTGGTGAACCCCTTTGTGCATAAGAGATCATTTACAAAATATGTGTGTGCGAGATAAGTCTATTCCTGTAAAGAAATCTGAGTCAGTCTGAGGAGAGTGCAGTTGGTGCCTTGGAAGCATCATGCCTGTGGCTGTTCCTGCCTGTTTAAATGATTTAGGCCCATGAAATGTCTGTATAAAGAATGCTTTAAGTTGTCTTCTCCGACTGCCCCTTATTCACTGAAAGACAGACTCATATGACTGGGGCAGTGACTTGTAGAGCTTCTAGTCCTTTGCAAATACCATGCTGTCCTGTCTTAAAAGAGCTGACCAAATTAAAAAAAAACCACCTAAAAAAGAAGTGAATGGCTGTTCTGATCACCTCAGAAGAATCTCAGGACAAATTTACATACACACCCCTTCATCTGACACCTGTGGCTTTTAAAAAGAAAGCCAGATAACGGATAGTCATTTAATCAGTTTGTACCCACATAAACACTTCTAGGATTTCCCTCATGGCGTTAGGTAATGAGGCCCTCCCCTGAGATTGATATGTATATATAATTAATAACTAGCCCAGCGTGTTCTCCAAAGAGGCAGCCGCAGGGGGAATACCACAGCCTCTGCTGTGAGGCCTTGTTGACCAGCAGCCCCTGTTCATTGCATGGCTGGGTCTGGTTCCCACCTAGCGGGTCAAGGCTGGTATATTAAAGTTCTGATGTTATGTCTCAAAAAGACCAGTTTGACCTAGTTGGAGCATGTATATATAAATGTGTATGTGTATATAGCATTCTATATTCACAAGCATTTAAGTGATTTTTCTAGGAATTAATAAGAAGTAAAGGCCAGGCACAGTGGCTGTACCTGTAATCCCAGTGCTTTGGGAGGCTGAGGCAGCAGGATTGCTTGGGGTCAGGAGTTTAAGACCAGCCTGGGTAGCATAGCTAGACTCTTATCTCTACAAAAAAATGAAAACATTTAGCTGGCCACGGTGGCACATGCCTTTAGTCCCAATTATGTCACTCCATACACTGTAGCCTGGGTGACAGAGCAAGACCCTGTTTCTTTAAAAAAAAAAAAAAAAAAAAAAAAAAAAAAAAAAGTGGTAGTAGTAGTACATCTTTTACTCCTGTTTTTAGAATGGGCACAGCAAACTGTCCACTTATTTTCATCATTAACATATGAAATGTAATTTATGATATTTTCTTAGAGAAGATTAAAATCATAGGTAAAGTGAATAGGGAAGTTAATTCTGATACTAAAGTTGACAGTAATCAGAACTTAGAGAAGTAAGTCACAGCCAGTCAGGAAAACTGCAGACTGGAAAAGATAATTATTAGTAAAGAGTTCTTGTGGTTCTTAATAAATTGTCTTCCTGAACCTAGTGGCTCTGCTCCTTCACCATAAAACTCTGATTTTGTTGATTAACCTTTTTGTATTCAATAACAACTCTAAATGGCTCATTTATTGTTTAATGTTTTCTGTTTTTCTTTTTTATACCAAAGAAATTAGGAGATGTTGGCATATCAAAGATGTGAAGAAAAATGAATTCAGAAAGAATGATATATCTAATATCCAGGAGATAATGTAGTTGCATCGATTGTGTTGTAAAGAAGAATATATCTAGCATTAGTAATGGCAGTGGCAATAATGATGACAATAATAAAGATTGCGTTGAGCTATATATACATTATCTCATTCCAGTATAAAAGAAGTGCCCCCAGCAACTTCTTGGACGCCAAGGAGGTTTCCAAATTACTTGTTTTACAAACTCCTACTTTATTCCCTTTTTTCTTTGTCTTCTTCTTCTTCCTTCTTCTTCTTCTTTTTTTTTTTTTTTTCCCCCAAGAACAGATTCTTGCTCTGTCGCTCAGGATGGGGTGCAGAGGCATAATCTTGGCCCACCGCAACTTCTACCTCCTGGGCTTAAGTGATCCTCCCACCTCAGCCTCCTGAGCAGCTGGGACTACAGGTGTATGTCCACCTGTAGTGGATGCACGCCCAGCTAATTCTTTAAATTTTTTGTAGAGACAAGGTCTCACACTGTATTGCCCAGGTTGGTCTTGAGTCCCTGGTCTCAAGTGATCCTCCCACTTTGGCCTCTCAGCATATTTTTAAGAATGAGAGGGAATGCTATTAATACTATCAGTATGCTGGGATAACAGGTACTTATAAGGCAGTTGATAAAAAGAATATAATGGGACTCTACTTATTCACTAAACAGATGTCTTTGAACATTTACAGGTCAAGAATACAAGAGAGGAAGGTCTGCTTAGTAAGTGGAGTACATTAACTCACTGACTTACTCTGGGTTGCTATTAAATTGTATTAAAATTCTGTGTAGACATTACCTAGCCTCAGAGTTGAATTTCGACTGCCCTTAAAATAAAAAATTCTTAAATCTTTAGTGTGGTATCTATTAATTTTTATGATGATTTACAAGTTAGAAATGATTACTTTGCAAGTCGTAGTTTACTTTGAAGATAAAAAGAGTGATTATAGTAAAGGAAAAATGCCATATATGGCATTGTTCTTTTCTTAACAGCTTATGAAATTTGGGAAACTGGATATTTTAGAAAGCGTTCTCTTGTTGGCTGGAATGAAGTGGAGACCCTGCTGGGAAGAAACTCAGATATGTCGATAATTACTCTAATTATGAGAGTTCAGATTTGGAAGATTGTCTGAAAATCTGTGTTGCCATGCAGTTTCTGTTAGTAACAATTTTGAATTAATATTTATTGTGTGACGCATATTTTTGATTAAAATATTTTAATGCAGTTATTAAAATATGTGTAGTAGAGTAATACTGAAGCAATATATCGTGACACAAAAGGATATTCACTGTAAATAAATAAATCAGGCAATTAAAAAACAGTATTATTATTTGTTTTCATTTTTTGTTTTAGAAAAAGTACCTGTGGGCACACATATTCAGATAAAATACTGCAAGGATATTTTACTAAATTTAAATGCTTATTTGAGGATTAGTGGGATTTAACTTTATCTCCTTGTAACTAATAAATTGACCATATTTTCTGTTTAGTTTTACTTTAAAAATATGAAAACATAAACATTAACCTGTTTCCTTTTATAGAAGTGCTGGTGTGTATTCTGAAGCTGGCTAGTTTTTTATGTTCAAGATAGTGTTTTAAAATAATGGAATCATTCCCTCATCTCATTCTTAGGGTCAAAAACGAGGGGTAAGTCACTATATGTCCTCTAGAAAATGTTTTGTAACCAGTTAGGCAGCCATGTGGTTGGCAAATGTTACAACATTTCAGGTCCATTTTTGTTTTTTAGGTCTCTGCAAAGTCAGCTGTCAGAGAGTATCTCATTGAACACTTTGGTTATTTCCACATACATTTATGTGACTAAATTATGTGAAACTGGAGAATAAGACCTCGTGTACATTCGTACAGCCTCCAAAAATACTACACGTGATGGCAATGATGATGAGGATGCTGACCTTACTGTAGATAACAGTGACCGTTTACTGCGTGTTCGTGCGCCTGGTACAGACTCTGCCCCCAAGTCCTTACCTGCTCCTTTCACTAGACTCAGTAGTCTGTCTTAGCTTCCGGTAGTTTCTCAGTATTCTCAGCAAGGAAGCTCGTCCCATCAGCAGTTGTCCTGGCCTGTCCAAACCCTCCATGCAGTGAGTCTTCTTCAGGTTCAGGGACATAGACATAGCTTCTGTCCACTCAAATGTTGAACATCCCTGCATTGTCAAAACCAGCAAGTATTGTACCCGTTACTCGGTACCTGTCTAACTATAGAAGTTCCTTTAAAAAAAGAGCTGTCTTTTTACTACTTCATGGCATGTAGTTTTATACATTGATCGGATTCATATTATTTTGTCTTACAACTTGATGTCAAAATATGTAAGCAGGTGGGAGTAGATTGTTTTCTTTTGTATTTCTGCTCTCTTTTTCTCTGTAAAGTTTTTAAATGGAAATAAAATACATAAGGCTCGTATTATGTGATCTCTTGTTGGCAGTATAAAAGGTTTCATAATAATTGTTTTCTTTCTTTATTGTTATACAGGTGCTCCATTAGGTGAAGAGGTGGAGAAGGGTGAAGGATTTAAGGACTTGATTTGTTTTTAAGTTAAATGTTAGGTTGCTAGACATCTTTAGATATCTAGCTAGTAATTTAGCTTTTGAAATTCAGTGAAATCTATGTTTCAAGGGAGGGATGTTATTCCCGGAATTCTGCTGAAATAAACAGTACACAGAGGCATATCTGAATATTTAGTCATTGCCAGTGGCAAAGTTGGTAATGCTACTTTGTGGTATGTTTAATAGAGGAATAGTGTATAGCCTTTGCAGATAATGATTTAGGTCTGTATTTATTTTTACAGAAAGGTAACCACATACACACATATGCATACATCTTTTTATTTTGAAACAATTTCAGACTTAAAAATATTTACAAAAATTACACATTTTTATATACCTTTTACCCAGATATCTTACATGTTAATATTTTGTCGTTTGTTATACCACTTATACCCTTCTTTCTGTATTTGTACATGTATCACCTAAACATTTTTTCTGAAACATTTATAATTAAGGCAGACATAATACTTCTTTTACTTTTAAATATTTCAGTGTCTTTTTTTCTTTTTTTTAAACCAAGGACATTCTCTTCTGGCAGTAAAATGATGAAAATTGGGAATACCACATACATTCAATGCTGTTATCTAATTTACAGACTTATTCAGATCTTGCCAGTTGCCCATTAATGTTCTCTATTTCGTGCAGTATCCATTCCAGGAGCACATGTTGCATTTAGTTGCAGCCCGCTTTAGTCTTTTTTAGTCTGGAAGAACTATTCAGTCTGTCAATCAGGACCTTCACAGTTTTGAAGAATACAATCTAGTTAATTCTAGCAAGTTTGCTGAATGACCTTTGATTTGGATTTGTGTGGTGTTTCCTTGTGATGTGGGTGGGAATACTACAGAAGGGTGGTATTGTGCTCTCTCTGCATTTTGTCAGGCAAGGTGTTGATATGCCTGTCCTATGGGTGATGACATAAACTTTGGTCGCATAGTTAAGATGGTGTCTGCCAACTCCATTGTCAAATTGATAACTTTTTTCTTTGTAATGAAGTGTCTTGAGACTCTCTGTGAAAGTATGTAAATATCTTATTCCTCATCACACTTTTACCCATTAATTTTGTACTCATTCATGATTTTTGCCTGAACCAGTTGTTAGTGTGGTGTTCGTCAAATGGTAATTTTTAAATTCTTCCGCTTATTCCACTTTTGTAGTTTGAGTCCTACTGTAAGGAAGAGCTTTCCCTTCTCATTGACTTAATTGTTCAGAACAGGCCCATGGGTCCTTATTTGATTCTGCTGATTGTGATCTGTTATTATCATGATTGACTGGATTGCTCCAATTGTTCCAGGCTGGCCAGCGGGGACAGTTCAGGCTATGCCTGGTCCTGTCTTTTTCCAAGCCCTTACTTATTTTTTTGCCTGTTCTCTTTCAGTGTGGGGGTGGGGAGAGGCGCAGTTGTGGATTGTTTTACTAGATTTTATCCAGCTTTTTCTCCATATCTGTATTTGTATAAATTTTAAAAACTGAGCATTATTTAAATGTTTATGATGGTTGCCTTTGGGTTGTGGGATTACTGATTATTCTAATTTGTTTTTCTGGAAAAAAATTAGCCATCTAGCACATGTATTACTTATATCAAGGAAGAAAGGCTTTTTAAAAACATTGCACAGATTTGTTGTGAGGCTAGGCATGGTGACTCATGTCTGTAATTCCAGAACTTTGCGAGGCTGAGACAGAGTGGATCACCTGAGATCAGGAGTTTGAGACCGGCATGGCCAACATGGTGAAAACCCCCTCTCTACTAAAAATACAAAAGTTAGCTGGGCGTGGTGGCGTGCGCCTGTAATCCCAGCTACTGGGGATGCTGAGGCAGGAGAATCGCTTGAATCCGGGAGGTGGAGGTTGCAGTGAGCTGAGATCACGCTGCTGCACTCCAGCCTGGGCAACAGAGCCAGACTCCATCTCAAAAAAGAAAAAAAAAAAAGATTTGTTGTGAGTAGTGGAAATTACGTGCCTCTAAGACTGACTGAGATTAGTTTGTGTTTTGCACCTGTCATTTGAGAGCATTTCCAGCACACATCATATGTAAAATGAAGCACTGTCACTAAATGCTGATCTCATGACTTGAAATAATTACTCTACATTTAGAAGTTGGGAAGTCATTATAACCTGTGCTCTCCCCGTTTCTTAAGACAGATGAGGCACCTGATGCCTGTGAAGTTAGGTGACTTGCCCAAAGTCACAGAGTTAATTGAGCAGATAGATGTTCTGGCTCTGAGTCCAGTGTTCTTAGAAAATTCTTAATAATGTTTTGTTTGTTAACTGTCTTCTAATGACCAGATACTGAATGAAGTTTTAAAGATCCTTTAGCTTAAATTTGCATATGCCATTCGATGAGTCATGTTCCAAAATTTTATATCCAAAAATTATCAAAGGCCATTTGGCCATGCTTGATGATTAACAACTTCAAGTGAGTCTAAATTGATTTCTTGGTAGACCATAGCTGTGAAGTGCTGTGATTAGTCTACTGCCTGGTGTTCAATGTGTAATTACACTGTTATTCTATACTTGTAAAAAACATAGTTGGATTGAAAGAATGGAGGCCTGATAAATTTGTGCCGACTGTTTAAACTTGTGAACTTTCTCTGGAATCAAGACATGCCTGCCAGAAGAAAAAAATCTACTTGGGCACGACCAAGTGCTATCTGTAGATTGCCAAGGAAGCTTTCCCCGCCCCTCTCACTTGCTGTGAGTCCCCTGGCCTGTCCCCTCTGAGCATCAGATACTGATTTGTTGTGCCTGCTGTGGTGGTAATTACATAAAGTGTGTATTGAGGTGCTTCCTGTCTGTCTTACCCCCAGCTCCGTCCTCAGCCCCAGTCGCAGAGCCTTTCTCACAGCAGGAGTTCAGGAAAAATGAGAATTTACCCTGTCCAGGCTGTCTTGTGGAGATGGGTCTTCTCTTGATCTGTATCCCTCTTTTTTCTTTTCTTCTTCTTCTTTTTAAATTTTCTGATTTTTAAAGCAGTCGTATCATTAGTCAGGGCTTTCGGTTACAAGCAGTCAAAACTGTCTCTAGCCAATTACAAGCATCTCATATGGCAACAGTAGTATTTATTTGCCAAGAACTATGAAGGGTCGGAGCTTCTTTACTCTATTTGCAAGCTAGGTTAACCTGCCTTAGTTTGCTGGCAAAAGACGTGAGACTCCTGGATCAGACAGAGGACTTTATTACTCACAGTGGTAACAGTAGTCATGATATCAGCATTTGTTTTTTTGCGCCAGTTCTTCAAGCCCTGATTCTCACAGAGCGACTTGCAGAAGGCCAGTTGTGTACACACAGTGGGTCGCATTGCAGGAAAGGAACCCTGAATATAAGGTACCCTAATCTCTTATACTGGACTGCAAGCATGCCTGCTTTTTGTTCTTAAGGGAGATGCTGTCTCTGTCTTCCAAGTCTGTAAGCATACCTGCCCTTTGCTCTGGAGGAAGACACTATCTCTAAGTCTGTTCACTATAAAAATATCCTCGTAATGATAGTCAAGAACAAAGATAGTCATTGCCTCTGCTTAAATCATGTACAGAATTGCAAGAGACCCACAGAGAATTATCTACCAACAATATGCATCATAGAAATTTAGAAAACAGAAGATAAGTCACTACAGTCCTACCACTCTTACTGTTAAGGTTTTTGAAATATATAGAGTTTTAGCCATAAATATAAATGATTTCATATAGCATGTATTTTATAAAAATTGGTTTATACTGTACATTCTATCTTGTGATGTGATGTTTTTCACCTGCCACTGTACCATGCCCATTTCCCTCTCTGCTGTCTGTATTCTCCTTGATGTGGTGAAGCATCTTTGCCCAATCTTCTGTTCCCTTGTGCCCTGCTCTCTGCCTAACATTTAATTGTACTAAGTATAGAATCAGAGTTTTAGAGGTTGAAGAGCAGAGATTTCAGATCATCTGGTCCAACCTTTTCATTTAACATGTGTGTTAACTTTCTCGTTTAACATAATTACATTTCACTGAGACCTTCTGGAACCAACAAGAAAACCTTAATATGGAACTGCAGTGGTGGGAATTTGGGGCATTGGAAGAAGTTGGGTTGGCAACATTGCTTGGGTGATTCCCTTGCTAACATTGTACTGTAAGGTGTGAGGGCCGTTGCATTAGACTCTGACTGGGCTCTGTAAACCTGAGCCTCATTCTTAGAACCTCTTGAGCCCCTTGATGTTGCCCAGTCAAGTCCTTAGTGACTGTAGGGGCTGAGCTTCAGGGGCCACTTTTGCTTATAGCCATCACCTGAGAGCACCTCCAGAATCAAAGTGGCCTTGGGAAGTACTTGCCCCAAAGAGAGTTTTAAAAATTATTCTGCCAATCTGACTCAATTCCTTGTAGATAGTAGCTAGATAGTTCGTTTCCAGGCATGTATTTTCTTGGAGTTTGTTAAAAACAATGGAAAAATCTTATCTTAAAAGTACCTCTTGGGCCGGGCGTGGTGGCTCACGCCTGTAATCCCAGAACTTTGGAAGGCTGAGGTGGGCAGATCACCTGAGGTCAGGAGTGTAAGACCAGTCTGGCCAATGTGGTAAAACCCTGTCTCTACAAAAATACAAAAATTAGCCGGGCATGATGGCAGGTGCCTGTAATCCCAGCTACTTGGGAGGCCGAGGTGGGAGAATTGCTTGAACCCGCTGCATTCCAGCCTAGGTGACAGAGTGGGACTCAAAAAAAAAAAAAAAAAAAAAAAAAAGTACCTCCCTAAAACTGCCACTCAAAGTGTTAACTATTCATATTTCTAGATTCCATTAAAGGCAGTTGTGAGGTATTTATATTAATGGAATTTGCCTTGCTTAAAAAAATTCAGGGCCATGAGGTTTTGGATTATTAATGTAGAACTGCTAAATAATTTTTTGAATGGTAGCTTTCTTTCAAAAGCCACAAAGCTGTGTTATCTTGCTTTCAAGAAAATATTCTTTGTTGAATGACTTAAGCTTATTAGTTCTTGGAAAATTTTAAGGATGTGCTGCCTTCAAACAGTAAAACAAGTTCCAGCTTTTTGTACTAAGAAGAAACTGTTGTTACTAAGGATCAGCTCTGCTCCCGGTGTCAGTGGGCTTATGGAGAGGATGGCAGAGAAGCTTCTTGGCCCTGTGGCATTCTGCATCTTAATGACCATCTCTTTTTTCTGTTCCCTGCCCCTCTCCTCTTTCTTTCCCCCTCCCCTTTTATTCTAAAGCAGGGGATTTATAGAATGATGGCATTTACTACCAAAGCTTTGCTGGCCTTGAAGCGAGCCTAATTTCCAGGTGGCATCTTGAGATTTATCTTGTCCTGGGTCCGACCATTGCCAGACCTTGGTTTCTTCAGTTGGACGTAAGGCTGTACCTGTTCCAAGACAGGAAGTTGGGGAGGAGAGGTCAGGGCCAGGTCTGTTAGAATGAGCCGAGACAGACTTAAAAGAGAGAACATAGACAGCATTCTCTATGTGGAGTGTTCAAGGCCAACGGTTATGATTAGGAGGCCCGGCTGAAGTAGCGTGAGCTGGTTCTCTAGTGACTATACCAGGGTTGTGAGATCTTAGTGTCCTGGCAACTAGACAGCGGTTCATACTTGGGCTTCTGCCCTGCAAGAGAGTGAGAGAACCAGCCAGGACAGCAGTGTCCTCTGGGTGGCAGGCATTATGTACTAGGGGCTTGGCCTACTGTGCCATTCAGCCAGGTGGCCGTGCCCTGCCCCTCCCCTCCCTGCCATCCATTATGTGCCTCCATCCTTCTCAGGGCCCTTCCCTTCCCCATGAATCCCCACCCTGAGGTCGTGCTTAAATGCCACCTGCTCAAGAGAGAAGGCTTCCTGCCCGCGCCCATGATGTAAGTCCCCCCAGATGCTTTCTACCATCCTGTCCTTTGTCTGTAATTGCGCTTGTCGCTTGAACAGAATCCTAATTGTGCTGATTACATGTTTAATTTTGGTCTCCCCTGTAAGACAGGCATGCTTTTTGGAGGCAGGGACTGAATGTCATTCACGTCTGTGCTCCCAGGGTCTAATACATGATGGTGCATTGTAAGTATTCAGTACATAACTTGTTGAATAAATGGATCAGGTTTAGCATTTTCCCCCATTGGACCTGGATTGACCTGAAAATTGGTGGACTGAACCTGCAAGTAGAGATTAAAGGACCTAACAGCTGTAGAGTGGCTGGTGAAGGTAGATATAAGTGCAGGAAGAGAGGGAGTCGTTGATGTTGTTTTGGTTCATAGTGCAGAATAAAGCTACTCATGGAAATATACGATTCCTACTCTTAGTTTCTGCTTTGGTGTGGTTACTGCTGTTGTCTAGCATAAGCATATAAACAAATCACTGGCTTAGTGGGTAAATTTTTCTTCTCTTTTGTTAAACAGCTGAGTTCTTGCTGTTTTCAAAGTTAGCCAAAAATTCCATTTTCGTGTTTAAATGATTTAGAAAAATCATTTTTCTTTCAAAAATAACAGTATATAAAAATAACATATTCTCGGCTGGGTGCGGTGGCTCACGCCTGTAACCCAGCCTTTGGGAGGCCGAGACAGGCAGTCACCTGAGGTCAGGAGTTCGAGACCAGCCTGACCAACAAGGAGAAACTCTGTCTCTACTAAAAATACCAAAATTTTAGCTGGGCGTGGTGCCACGTTCCTGTAATCCCAGCTACTCGGGAGGCTGAGGCAGGAGAATCACTTGAACCCGGGAGGTGGAGATTGCGGTGAGCCGAGATCGTGTCACTGCACTCCAGCCTGGGCAACAAGAGCGAAACTCCGTCTCAAAAAATAAAAAATAAATAAAAAATAAAACATTCTCATCTATTTTTTTTAGAGTAATTTAAGGAGATTCTGCTTCTTGTTTTACCTTATATATAAAGTACGATATGAGTTAAAATCACACCTTGGTTATAGCAGCTTTTTTAAAAAAATTAAAACATACTTTTAAGTAGGAATTCCAACACTAAGTTAAATACATAGCATTTTTAGTGAAATGCTTTGCTAAGGTCATATCCTGTGGTTTTAAGAGCATTTGGCAGCATTGATTGTTAACTTTGAGGATTACGTGTAGTTATTCTGATAACAGAAACTTTTCCTGGTGGGCAGGAGGCAAGCTGTGTTCTAAGATGATCCTGTATCTGGATAAAAGGAGAGATTGTAAAAATTACTTCCCTTAGTCAGATTTACTTGGAAATATTAATGGATTTGTTCTGCTCATTTGTTAACTCTGAATGAATTGCTCATCTTTTTAAAACTAAGTTGTCTGTGAGTCACAGGCCTACATTTATATAAAAGCAAAAATACAGAAATGATTAAAAATCTGGGCCCCAGGAAATAGGTGGACCTGAATGGCAGTCACGTTTACTTGGCTTTGACAGTTTCAAGAAAAAAGGTGAAAATTGCATGTTCTCACTCATAGGTGGGAATTGAACAATGAGAACACATGGACACAGGAAGGGGAACATCACACACTGGGTCGTGTTGTGGGGTGGGGGGAGGGGGGAGGGACAGCATTAGGAGATATACCTAATGTAAATGACGAGTTAATGGGTGCAGCACAGCAACATGGCACATGTATACATATGTAACAAACCTGCACATTGTGCACATGTACCGTAAAACTTAAAGTATAATAAAAAAGAAAAAAGAAAAAAGGTGAAAATAAAAGTTCTGTTATCAACTTGTGAAAACAGCATTATAGCATATAGATAACCCAGCATTGCTAGGCAGTTCTAAGGAGCCATACCAGGCTTGTCCAACCCATGGACCAACACAAATTCATAAACTTTCTTAAAACATTATGAATTTTTTTGTGATTTTTTTTTTTTTTTTTGCTCATCAGCTATCGTTAGTGTTGGTGTATTTTATGTGTGGCCCAAGACAATTCTTCTTCTTCCAGTGCGGCCCAGGGAAGCCAAAAGATTGGACACTCCTGACCTACTATGAGCAAGTTGAAGTGGTTTTGAATGCTGTAGCTCATGTTGTGATTACCAGTGTCTCCATTTGATATGGTTTGGCTGTGTCCAAACCCAAATCTCATCTTGTAGCTCTCATAATTCCCACATGTTGTGAGAGGGACTTGGTGGGAGATAATTGAATCTTTGGGGTGGTTTACCCCATACTGTTCTCGTGGTAGTGAATAAGTGTCATGAGATCTGATGATTTTATAAGGAGTTTCCCCTTTTGCTTGGCTCTCATTATCTCGTCTGCCGCCAAGACGTCTGTGACTGACCCTTTCCTGTACTCTGTACAAGGGGGCCTCACTCTCCTGGCAGTGAGACGTGCCTTTCACCTTCCGCCATAATTGTGAGGCCTCTCCAGCCACGTGGAGCTGTGAGTCCATTAAACCTCTTTTTCTTTATAAATTACCCAGTCTCGTGTATGTCTTTATCAGCCACGTGAAAAGGCCTAATACACCATTCTGGTCATTTATAATTTTTATTTATGCTTTTATTTATAATTTTTAAGATCCAGTCAGTCAACCTACAGTCATGAGAAATGATAAGCCGTTATCGTTTGAGCCATGATAAGTTTTGTGGTGGTTCGTTTTGTAGTAATTAGATACTTGATACATCGGGTATATTCATAATTTTTTAAAAAATGGAGTAAACAAGTTCGATTATTCTGTTTATGTATATTTGGCACTGAATAATTTAGTTATTTCCCAGACTCTAATCTGTTCTTAAAAAATAATGGCTTACTGCATTAAGGATTTTTCCAAAGAATGTCCTATAATAGGCAATTTGAAAAGAGAGATTCCAGCAGGCGTTGAGTCCTGGCAGTATTCCTATGGAATAAGCCTGTAGCATCCCAAGGTGATTACTTTTTGGTATCTTAAAAGTAAAGCAGCTTCATTCCTTGTGTCCAGAAACATTTCCCCCCAAGGACTACAAAAGCCTTACAAAACATCATCATCATTCTCACAGTATTTTTAGAATCAAGTAGGAAGGTATTTTTTTTTTTTTACAGACCATGTTTCCTGGTCAGATATTTCTGGTTTTGTACTTAATAATGAAATAAGCATATTAAGACAAAGATCTTATGTTCACCTGTAAGTTTTATGGAAATGACCTTTTTATATTCTTAGAATAAAAAGTAACAAATTCTAAGAAACAGTCTTTTAAAAAATGTATGTAGTAACTGTCCAGTGTGGCATTCAGTGCCCTCAAGCATGGGAATGGAGCCCTTGTCAGGCATCTGTGACTGACCCTTTCCTGTACTCTGTACAAGGGGGCCTCGCTCCCCTGGCAGTCACCTGCCCCTTGCTAGGTGCTGAAGCTGTACAAAGCCTAGTCCTTTTCTCAGCAGACCAGGGAAAGGGGTGGGGGTAGGCCGATGGCTTATTAGAGAAACACTGTAGGAATAGTGTGTAAAATTCAAGGAGGAAAGTGAGCCCTTGTTGATTGTATACTCAAAGCTGGTAGCTTTTTCCTTTTTATTTTTCTCTTATCGTTACGTTGCACCTCAGAAGATGCCTGGTACTTTTAAGTAAAGCAACAAATATAGGAAGAATTGAACTGCTCTTTTCAGGATCCTGATGGATGTCTCAAATGTTTCTAGACCTTGATAAAAGTACTTGAGCCTGTCAATAGCCTAGACGTTTTAAAAGCTGCTTATGCTTTTTATTTCTTGGGAAATACTTGTTTTGAGTTGTGTGTCTTGTTTTAAGCCAAACAAGTGCCATCTGTGGTTGTGCTGCTAGTACATTTCTCCTTGACCTCACAATAAAATACTGATTTTGAAAGCACCAGCCTGTCTTTTTACTGCAGAGGTAATTTGGGACAGGAGTGGCGGGTGCCCGGGGAAGGAGTTCTGCACTGCCAGCCTCATGGATGCGAGAGAGAAAGGGGAGTTCTTTTCCTTGGTCGATGGTCACGGAGGAGGAAGAGTGTGAACTTGCTCCTTTTGTTCTGCAGGTTGTCTTGGTCTGTCTTTATGATGGTGGGCAGCTTAGGGACAAGCAAGGTCCTGGCACCCCTGGTTGAGTGAGTGGACCACATGCTAACATTGTATGGTCAGTGTTGGTCTCTAGGTCGTATGGGAATGTGTACTTAAGTATGGTGGAAAAATAGCTAATTAAGTAGAGATTTCAGGAAACAAAGGATTCGAGGAAGATATTGCCCAAAATAAGACTATTGTATATTATCCTATGAAGTCCTGAACCCTGTCTCTCGTTAAAATGCTATTCAGATTCTGGGGAACAGAGATGAAGTAACAGATACAGTGTAACATGGAGAGTTAACCTAAGGATATAGGAGCTTAAAGCAGTGACCCTGACCTGGGCAAGTGCCTTCCCCTCGTTGCCTCCGTTTCCTCACTGTAAAATGCAGATAACAATAGTACTCATTCACAGGGCTGTTCTGATGATTCAGTGATTTAATATTGGTAAAGAGCCTAGAACAGGGCCTGCCACCATGTATACACTTTAGTAATAATATTAGTCAGGGGTGTTTCTAGCCGTGTAGGAGTCTGGGATGTGTGGTGTCACCCCTTCTTCAGGGTTCCTCTTCCAAGCTCTTTTTCCTGCTCTCTGTTTCCACCGTGGCTGCAGTAGAGACAGAGACCAGTATTTGTGGTGCAAAGGGAAGTGCCCACGGATTCAGGAGGGCACAGGATTTTATTGTCTTAAATCATTAACTATTGCCAGAAAAATCCACAGAACATCGTTGTGTAACTGCAGCTGCAGGAAGTGTCTGCTTTCTGGCCTCAGCGCCAGGGAGGTGGAGTTACTGAGCACATCCACCGCATGCTTCCTGGGCTGTTTGTTTTGTGGATTGCAAACTCTTTGGAAAATAGAACATGCAATCTAGGGAAAAGAATAAGAACAAAGGATAAAATAATTGTCCCCATAATGGAGCAGCTAACAGTTTCATTCAGAAGTACCTGAAACAGTGAACAGTAGCTCCTCAGCATTTGAAGTAACATTACAAGTCAATACACTGTTCGTTTCGTTAGCTTCAAAATGAAGATCTATCTTGTATCTGAGGTTCCTTGGCCGGGGACGGGATAAAAGCCCCTGGCAAAAATAGGAATTATCCAGCTGTAGTTCCAATTAAATTTAATTCATGAAAGCTACATATCATACTTCATAATAACATTTTTATTATCTGGCTACTGTGTTATTAACACAAAATATAAGAATTATTAGTGTTTCAGAAGATACCAGTTGGTTTCTTACTAATGAAAACATATACGCATACAAATACTTTTATACAAATGTTTTTCAATGTATTTATTTATTTAGAGACAGAGTCTCACGCTGTCACCCAGGCTGGAGTGCAGTGGCGCACTCTCTGCTCACTACAGCTTCTGCCTCCTATGTTTAAGTGATTCTCATGCCTCAGCCTCCTGAATAGCTGGAATTACAGGCCCGTGCCACCATACCCAGCTAATTTTTGTATTTTAGTAGAGAAGGGGTTTTGCCATGTTGGCCAGGCTGGTCTCAAATTTCTGACCTCAGGTGATCTGCCTGCCTCAGTCTCCCAAAGTGTTGGGATTACAGGTATGAGCCACTGTGTACATTTAAAAATGTACTTTTTATTTATTTTTATTTTTGAGATGGTTTCTCACTCTGTCACCCAGACCAGAGTGCAGTGGCGCAATCTCAGCTCACTGCAACCTCTTCCTCCTGGCGCAAGTGATCCTTCCACCTCAGCCTCAGCACAGCATTGCACCACCACATGTGGCTAATTTTTTGTATTTGTGGTAGAGACGGGTCTCACTGTGTTGCCCGTGCTGGTCTTGAACTACTGGTCTCAAGCAGTCCACTTGCCTAGGCCTCCCAAAATGTTGGGATTATAGGCATGAGCCACTGCTCCTGGTCTAAAATGTACTTTTTTAGAAAAAGAAACTTCTTTTTAAAAAACTAAGCATACCGCTTAATTCCTCTAGATTCTTGCTCTTGTCTTGACTTTGCATCCTCTGAACGCAACTTGTGGTCAGATTCTCCAGATGTTTCTTATCCTCGAAAGTTTAACTCAACCTCTTTCTCCCAGTAAGCCTCTGAGGTCCCAGCAGCCTCTTTCTTAGGTCCCACTGCCCTTCTGTTCTGGCGTGTGCCTAACCTGACAGTTGCTGCCTTGCTCCTGAAATTTGTCATTCCATTTCGATGGTGCCTGTGTGTTACCTGTGCATGACTGAAGTGCATATTCATTATCTGGGTGAGACAGTACAGATTGGTGTATAGTATTTTACAGCCACTTCATTATTGCTATTTCCGTGTACCGCCAAAAAAGAGAATAAAACTTCCTAGGATATAAGTACCTACTGCTGTTTTGGTGCATGTCCAGCTAGGCTTTTCTCTTTTTATTTGTTTGTGTACCTGTAACTCCATATAAGCATATATAATCATGTTACATATTTTTAAAAGGGGTCATTTTGCAATGCAGTTTTATCACTAGTTTTTTCTCTGTCAAGTGATGTGTAAAAATGGATCATAAGTCTAAATTTAAAACTATAAAACTTAGGAGAAAATCTTTGTGATCTTGGATTAAACAAAGATTTGTTAGATAAGATACAGAAAGTATGAACAGCATAAGAAAAAAGTCTATAGTTTAAACTTTGTTGTATTTAGTTTTGCTTTTCAAAATACACCTTTAAGGAAATGGTCTAGGTATGGTGGCTCACACCTGTAATCCCAGCACTTTGAGAGGTTGAGGTGGGAGGTTGGCTTGAGGCTAGGAGTTCAGGAGCAGCCTGGGCAACATAGCAAGACTGTCTCTACACACACACACACACACACACACACACACACACACACACACACACAACACACACACACACACACACACACACACACACACACACACACACAGCCAGGCATGGTGGCATGCACCTGTAGTCCTAGCTGCTTGGTAGGCTCAAGTTGAGGATTGCTTTAGCCCAGGAGTTCAAGGTTACAGTGAGCTGTGATCGTGTCACTGTACTCAACTCCACCCTGGGCAATAGAGCAAGACCTTGTCTCAGAGAGAGAGAGAGAATGAAAATACAAGCCACAGACCAAGACGAAATATTTGTAAATCATATATCCAATAAAGGATTTTTAATCCAGAATATATGCAGAACTTGTATAACACAATAAAAAGAACAAAACCAAATTAAAAATTGAGCACAAGATTTAAATAGACACTCAACAAACAAGGGCAAATAAACACATCAGAAGATGTTCAATATCATTAGTCACTAGGAAAGTACAAATTTAAATCACAATGAAATACCACTACTCACTTAGAACAGCTATAATAAAGAAGATTGACATTGCCAAGTGTTGATGAGGGTGTGGAGAAACTAGAACCCTCATAAATTGGGAATATAAAGTTGTACAGTCAGTTTGGAAAACAGTTTGCAATTTCTTAGGAGTTTAAACATAGGCTTATCATTTGAACCAGCAGTTTCACTCCTGTGTATCTCCTTCTAAAGAAATGAAAACATGTCTGCACAAAGACTT
Source organism: Hylobates moloch (assembly GCF_009828535.3). Classification (NCBI taxonomy): domain Eukaryota; kingdom Metazoa; phylum Chordata; class Mammalia; order Primates; family Hylobatidae; genus Hylobates; species Hylobates moloch. The sequence goes on from NW_026652292.1 coordinate 13,115,930, forward strand.
TTCTACGAATGTACAGCAGTATTACTCCTAATAGCCAAAAATGAAATGATCTAAATGTCCACCAACTAGAATGGATAAACAAGATGTGGTATATCATCATCATATCCAGATGGTTAAATACTCCTCAGCAATAGGGAACAAATTTCTGACACATGCCACAACCTGAGTGAACCTCACTGACTGCATGCTAAGTGAAAGAAGCCAGACACAAACTACTACATACTGCATGATGCCATTTCTATGAAATTTCCAGAAAAGGCAAAATTAGACAAAAAGCATTTCAGTGGTTGCCTTGGGGTATGGGCCAGTGAGAGGATTGACTGCAAAGAGTCACAAGGAAACATTTCAGAGTGAAGAAAGTGTTAAACCAAACTAAAGCCTGAAGATGTCTCTGTGCTTTGAGTCCTTATGTAAGCAACTGTAATCTAACTTAGTATGTAAACTGACAGAAAGTATGACTGAAGAGTATACTTCTGTAACAAATAGCTGACTCTCAGCCAATCACAGCAGCTGGGCTTCAGTTAGTCACAAGTGGCCAGTTCATCAGACCTTGTTCAAATAAGGCAAAGGCTGAGTTTTAACCAGTTGAGCTGTTTCTATACCTCACTTCTATTTTCTGTTCATAAGTGTTGCCTACCTGAAGTGGAACTCTCTGAACCCTCTGCTGGTTCTAAGGGTTTCCTCATTTTCGAATCATCCTTTTCTCAGTTAAACTCTGTTATAAAGTTTGTTTGTAAAACTGGATTGTAAAACTGGATTGTGATGTTGTAAAACTGGATTGTGATGCTGGTTGTGCATTTATAAATTTACCACAGTCCATGTAAAATGGGTGAATATTTTAAAAATAGTGCACCAGAATTTATTCGTCAGGTCGCAGTTTACAAAACCCTTTGCCATTTTCTGTTTCGTCTAGTCCTAAGAGGTAGATTACATTCCTGTTTTCCAGACGAGGAAACTGAGGGCTAGTGCCGGTAACTTACAGGTCTCAGAGCCAGTAGGTCCCATTCTCGTGTTCTGACCATAGAACCCTATCTGCTAAAATGAGTACATTTTATGGTATGTAAATTATACCTCAAAATACCTCATGACGTTGTAAAGACCATATTGTGAACATCCTTTATGTCAGGAACTATATTTGCCATCATTTCTTAAAATTCATATTGGAACGTTTTAGACATACATAGAAGTAGAAAGAATGGGTGATGCCACCCGTGAGCTCTTCAGCAGTCACCATCTGTGGCCTGTCACGTGTCATGTCTCTACTCCCTCAATTACTTTGAGGCAAGTCCCAGTTACTAATATATTCTTTCTCCTGTAAATAGTTTAGTGTAATGTCATTATTTTTAAAATGATTGCTTACTCTTCCATGCTTGTATCATACTGGGTTAAACCAGTGGTTCATAGTGGGTCACTTGAGTTGACTCTTCTGTATGGCCTTGGGGATGCAGCCACAGACACCCTGTTAGCTGGCTCTCCCGAGCAGCCGTTGTTAGTTGAGCTCCGTGGTCTAGAGGAACTCCGTGTTGTTTGAGGTTGTTTGTGGAGCACACTTTTTTTTTTTTAATTAAATGCTTTAAAATGTACTCTAAGAAAAAGAAAAGATTCAACAGAATTCACAGTATTGGCCCTCAAGGCAGTATTTTTAAATTGTCAGGAGATTTTTATCAGACTCAGATCTTCTGGTGAGAGGAATTTAGGAGGGCTTCTGCACAGAGGGACAGAGGCAGTGACAGAGCGTTGCAGCCCCCCAGAGTGGGGTCCCCAGGGTATTGGCTGCTCCCCTTCTCCCTGTGTGCGGAGCATCTAGCTTGCAGCGTGGACCAAGCGGAGTCCTGGTGCCATGGGAGCCCTGGTTGCTGGAGGAGCCCAGCTGGGGCCACAACTAGGGCAGAGAGTGCGGGGTATGGCGCCCCAGGTGGGGTCAGGGGGAGTCAGATGGAGGAGCGGTCGGGCCCTTTGGTTGAGTTTTGAAGGAATACAAGTAGATGGTAGATGAACGGGGAAGTTCTGTGTAGAAGGTTGGAAGTGTGAAATGGCATGAAATTAAACCACTGGCTACTTTTGAGGACAGCTTCCTTGTTGACAGATGTAGAAACTGAGTCTAGGGAAGCTTTGGCTTGTCTGAGGCCACCGAGGTAATTGTCCAGTGACCCCAGCCAAGAGTAGGGGTGTCCTGCTTTCTCCAGGCTCCGCACCCTCTGCCGTGATCCCCATGGGGACCTATTTGCAGCCAGCCATTTTGTGGCCTGTGTTTAGCTTCTTGCTGTCCAGGTGCCCTTTAACTTATGGGAGCATCTGTCAGAGCCCATTTAGAGGTCTCTCTTTTCCAGATCTGTGGAGCAATTGAGAGGAGGTTATTTTGCAGCATTTGTTTCTTCTAAATTTCCTTTCAAACCGCTTTTGAAAGTGTTTTTTAATTTTTTTTTATTTTTGTTGTTGTGGTTTTATGATTGTTTTGGGGAAAAACCATGAAAGAAAAAGGAAATAAATTTTTATTTCAACATGAATCATAGAGATCACCCTTATTTTTTCATCAGTTATTGTAGCAGTATGTTTTTAAAGTGCAGCTTACTCTATTCAGCCTTATTGTCCGGTAGTTCTACGTACAGTTAAAATTAAAATTTGAATTCAGCAGAAATGAAGTGGATGTCAGAGGATGACACATATTCAAAAAGTCCATCCGTCCTTATCTTGTCCTACCCTCCACTCCCTTCCTTCTTTCACCCTTCTTCTCTCTGTCCTCTTTCTCCCTTCCCTTCTTTCCATCTTCCCCACTCCTGCCCTTGTAAGTTTGCCATGAGCCCCTAGATAACTTAGGTCTATTTCCTTGACATTTTTGGGAATTGCTGAGGTTTACTGGAGACCACTTGAAGCCGTGCCAATTGCAAATAATAATCACAATAAAAGTCACGTTAACATTATTTTTAGACCTTTTGACTTTACCTTCTTCTGACTTTCCAATTAGAACAGTAAGTTATAGTTAGATCGATGATTCATATATTTAACAACTGCCAAAATCATTTCCTCAAAAAGAGGAGAATCAGAGAGTTGGGTTTCTAGTATCTCAGAAAGAATCATCATCTCAAATATTTGATGTAAAAAGCTTAGCTGTTAACATATAATAATTTGGGCCGGCAAAATGCTTAATATGAACGAGTAATTTAGACCTGTTTATAAGCAAACCTGGCATAAAGCTCATATTTTTAAATGGCTTGCTAACTTTAAATGGACTGACATAAGCAGTCATTACTGTAAATTTGCCTCTGCTGTGAATTAACCTACAATAAAACATACAGTAATTTAAAATATGAAACAATAAAATATTTTGCCATGTGTGCTTGAAGGTATATATTAAAACAGGAATCTACCAGTTGAAGTGTTATATATAGAGCTTTCCTGAGCACACTCAGTTGGTTTTTTTTTTTTTTTTTTTGTCAATTTAAGGTCTGTTCTTTAGAAATTAATAAGAACAATCTTTTTGTCACATATGTTTTCTCTTGGCTAGATCTGCATACAGAGAGCAACAGTTTGTTCTTAAGAAACAGAATGTGGCAATCTTTTTGGTATTCTGATCAAACAGTACTATGAAGAAAAAATTATCAATGAAATAAAAAGTATAAAGAGAAATATAGTAGATTAAAGTAAATTAGTGGGGACAGATGCCGTGGCTCACATCTGTAATCCCATCAACTTTGAGAGGCCAAAGTAGAAGGATCACTTGAGCCCCGGAGTTCAAGACCAGCCTAGGCAACACAGTGGTGAGACCCCAGCTCTCTAAAAAAAAAAAAAAAAAAAAAAAAGACCAAGCGTGGTGGCGTGCACCTGTGGTCCCAGCCACTTGGGAGGCTGAGGTTGGAGGATCACTTGAGCTTGGGAGTTTGAGGCTACAGTTAATTATGATCCTGTCACTGCACTGCAGCCTGGGCGACAGAGTGAGACATTGTCTTAAAAAGAAAAAAAAAAGGCAAATTAATGGTTTAATGGTTAAAATGTGTTATTTATAGTTTGTAGAATACTCAGGAAGGATAGAATTATAAACAGATGGCATGGACAGCTTCCATCCCTATAAGGACCAACAGGCGGGTTTTTGAGGACCAGAAAGATTTCCAGCTCACCCAAGTATGTTGATTTGGTGCCTGGGCTGGTGGCTCCCTCTGAAGTCACACCCCAGTGCAGCTCCCCAGGGCTCCTGTGGAACCTTCGGAGAACTCCAGCCGACTTCTCTGAACCTTGTTTCCACCCCAACTCTCCCTCCAGACTCACATACTTGCTCAAACGTGCAGATGCTGCTTTCATTGAACCTCAGATGTTTCAGGCATGTAGGGTGTTTTAAATTTCAGACACCTAAAATAAGGTGTCTGAAATTTAAATGTTAACCTGTGCCAATAAAAATAGCAGAAGTGCCTGAGGAAGGACTATGGTGGGGGGCTAAGAATTGTTGGCATTATTGAAGAAAAAGGAAAGAGCTATGTCCCCCCCATCCCCAAAATGGAGAACAAAGCAAATTACCCTATCCTGACCAGTGTACATCAGGTCCACTGATTGATTATAGCCAGGAAGTTAGGGTTTGGCACTTCATTGCTCAATTTTGTAATTTACACATTGAATTTGCTTTGCATCAACTTTTGAGAAAGTGGTTCTCATGACTTATATTTGTATAGTACTCATACTTGTTCATTTATTTTCTAGCAATCAGGAGACCAAATAGGGTAGCCTGTACTTTCTTCATGTTTGCCTGATGAAAACACTGTACGGTTAGTTAAGACTCATGGCCGGATCTGATTTGTAATTTCTTGTTTCTGACCAAGAAGAGTTCAGTTGCTGTTGAACAACACGGACAAAGTACACTAGGGGATTTCAGAGCAGGTGTGAGGTTCTTCCTGCTCCTAGAGGTTTGTGTGCTCTTTACAAACAACCTTGCAAACACGGAGGTTGGGAGGGAAACAAGTCTGCTTTGCACTTAGAGCGTAGAAGGATTTCTTTGGATGGAATGAAGGAGAAGAAAAGTACAATTTTTTTCCTCCTTCTCCTCCCTCCTCTTTTCACTCTTCTTCCCCTCTTCTCTCTTAAAAATTATTTATTTCTAAATTATCAGGTTAATATATGTAAACTAATATATTGGTATATATAAATGACACTATACTATATTAATATAAATATATAAAATTATTTATAATATATGCATTATGTATATATATTAACCTGATAATTAACTCTAGCTGCTAGCAGAGGCGAGCAGGCTACTTTCACATGCTTGACTTACCAGTTAGATACTAAGCTGATGCACAAGTTAGCTGTGCTTGTTTCGAACCCGTTTATGCCAAGTACACCTTTACTATCACATGTAATTTAATTAAATGTTTTCTGAGTATTTCAGATATGAGTGGGAAAAGTATTTCTGTAAAGGCTAAATTGAATGATTTGGGATGACTTGTTAAAGATGATATGTTTAAATTAAGCTGTCATATTAAGCACGGGAGAGAACTGTAAAGTCAGGGAGAATTTTGTAAACATCTATGAGCATTCTGACCTTAGTTTCTTTCAGAGTGTGTCTGTATTCTAACTCCACTTTAATAAGGATGAATGCCAGAATTGGAGTATTAGGGTTTATTCAAGTAAGACAATGAAGAGATTCTGTCCAGAGATTCATCTTTCATTCACAAAAAGACCATGGTACTGGCCCAGGGCAGGAGACTGACAGTGAGGGACGGGGCTGTTCAAGCGGCACTCAGCAACGTGCCTGTATTGAGCGGGAGGATGAAAGAAAACCATATTTAATGTGTGCTTTCTAACGACTCTCTGCTTTAACTGACTTAGTTAAAAATTATCTTACCTGACTACAAGTGATCCCCTTGAGAAAGAGAGCTTCATGCAGTCAGGCAAGCCGCAGTCAGGGCTGTCACTGCTTGAGTTTACTGTCATGTGCTCCTGCTGGAAATCGATCAGATTCCTTAATCTTTAAATTGCACACAGGTGGAAACCTAGAGAAGGGCTGGGTGGACTGGCCATCTTGAAGGCTGAAATTGGTGGCATCAGTTGCTCTCTGCTACCCTGACAGATCCATAAGCCATGGTGTTCATGGTTAGAGACAGAGCCCTTCAGGCCCCATGGAAGGGGATGCCATGAGTCACCTAGGGAGGGCTGCTGGAGAATTCCTCTCTTCACAGGCAGAGAACCGAGGCTGTTTGTCCAAGACTCACAGATGTTTGACCACACACTGAAAAACTCAGACTCCAGTATTGAGAACTCAGTAGGTGTTTCCTTACCTCCTGTTTTCTGAAAGGATGCAGGGTCATCTCAGTTTGGAAATACAGGTTAGTCTGACCAACACACAGTTTTTTGCAAAGGTTAGGGGAAAAAAATCTGTTATTTAAAATCTACCAGATGTTATTGGCATCTACCGTAGCTCACCAGAAAGTTTGAAAGAACATAGCAGAATGGGTGCAGACCTATTATAATACAAATCAGAAATCAATTTCATTGTCACTTTAGTTCACCTAATTATTTTTTAATGGATGAATGAAACTGAGTGTTATATTTCACTTTGATGATACAGGACCTCATTGATTTGTCTGTGACATCAGTCAGTGTACGTGTGTAGACAAGTGTGTGTTCTATTTATTTCTGACAAAGGTGAAAGAAACACCTTAGGTAATGAAACACATCCTACCTTAAATCATTTGAACTCATTGATTTCAAATCAGTAGTTATGATGTTATTTTTTCCTTTTACAGTTTAAAAAAATTGTGTTAAATGAAGTGCCTTTAAAAACTTGACTTGGAGGAAGAAAGTAAAATGATGAGAAATTTATTTTGTATGAAAAGTAAATCTTTTCTGTATTTGGTGTTTACCATGTGTAATTTAAAAAGGAGGCCAGACTGTCTAGTTCAATAATAAGAATGGAGAAATGAATTTTGACCAAAAAAAGCAGCCTAGATTTTCTCGACTTCTGTACTGATAAAGATGATTTGGAGCTTATCTTCTTCACAACTGTTTTAGGTGAAAGAAAAAGAAAACCATAACAAACCTAACTAAAAGCATGCATCATTTTTTATATGATGCTAATTAAGAGATGGTTGAATTGTGGCAGTTGCTTCTACTACATTTCTTTCACAAACGTTCTTTTATAGTGACTTTGTTATTCGTGTCTGCCAATGCACACTCTTAGTGTTTATTGGTGTATAATGACAAACCTTGATTGTGATCTGGAAACCTGTCACAGTTTATAATGATTTTACATATTATTAGTGAATATGCTAGTGATAAAAACTTGATTTTTTTCCTTCAGCTTTCTTTATTCAGACCAACCTTCTTTTATATATGGCCTTGAGAACTTCTGCAAACTTTGGTTTTTCATCCATAAAATGGCTTTAGACTAAATGATTCCTTAAGTCTCTTTAGCTCCAAGATTTAATGATTCCACAAAGTTTGAGATCTTTTAGCACCAAGATCTAATGATTCCATGAAGTGTGAGATCTTTTAGCGCCAAGATCTAATGATTCCACAAAGTATGAGATCTTTTAGCTCCAGGATCCAGTGATTCCATGAAGTGTGAGATCTTACTTGTATGTACAAATCTATTTGCAATTTCTCCAGTGGCCTGGGTTAAGTTCCACTACTCCAAAGTGCCTAGAAATCGAGAAACCATAAAACTAGTTTTTCTTCTTCTAAATAGACAACTGAATTTTGACAATAGAAGCTAGTTTTGAGAGTTGGTCACTTATTTATGTTGATTTGATTATTTAAAAAATTTTCCTTAGCGATGAAGAACTCGTGCTCTGGAATCAAATTTGAATTCCATCCCCTCCACTTAATCAAGCCGTTTGATCTTAGCCACACTACTTTCCTTGTCTGTGCGTCAGTTTTCTTGTCTGTAAATTAGGAGTAGTCGTGGTGTCTACTTCTTGGCCTTCTTGTGAGGATTCCATGAGATAATCCATGCAAAGCTTGCTTCACAGCAAGAGCTTAACAAGGGTTGACTCCTCAGATTGTGATGGGGACTCATTCCTGGTAGTAGCAAGCCTGCACAGACATCTTTCCTTCCATTAAGTTCAAGAGTTCTTTGAGTCTGCCCATAGCACTAGTTTTATGATCTGGAAATGCTGCAGTTTCTATTTTCTCTTAGGTAGTTTATGAATGGGTTTGGCTGTATTAGAGTTGAATTTGTCTCAGACCTAGCCATAGAATTCACACTTGTCCAACCATTGTTGTTAGTTTTGCCTGCCCATTTATTTATACACCTATTTGAAAAAAGACGTGGTGTTTCAAACAACAAGGTGGTTTTTCTCTTCTTGTTTGTATTTGCTTCACCTTCTTGGATTGTTGGAGTTGGTGTTGCGTATCCAACCATTCCGAAAGAGCTGAATGGTCATTGAGTTGATTATGTCTTAGAAATAACTTGTGGTCTGTTCTCATAATACTGACATCAAGGTGTCAGTGTATTTCAGTGCATGCCATAAACATCTGTACAGTGGATTGGAGTCATACCTCTTGGTTTTTAAAGACTGTGTATTGTATTATTGCCAATGTCATTCCATTTGGCATGTGCCAGGATGGGAGCAGTATTATAAAAGCATGTTTATCGTTTAACATGATTCAGTGATTCCAGGGAAACTGCCTCCAAGGGTCCTGAACCTGGTCGGTACAGTTGTTTTTCCTGTTTTCCATGACTGGCCTATTTGCCTTTCTGCATCAAATCCTTGTAATAGCCTCATAAGGTAGATAGCCAGACCAAGGTCTCATCGTTAGGAAGGGGAGCTAACATTGGAATCCAGCAGCCTGGCCAGAGCCAGGCTCTTAACTGCTCTGCCACCTCTTAGAAACCTCCCACAGGGTGAGGAGGCATGCTGGGAACAGCCCAGCTGAAGGCGGCAGGGCCAAGTGGCCTGGTATGTGGGCAGAGGCCCAGATCATGCATTCCTCCTCCAGCAGGATGCCCCATGCGTCACCGAGCTCTCTCATTACCAGTCTTTTACATACTTCATTCCTCCCATTGTTTACTAAAGGATGTTTGTTACTAAGCATACCTGGAGCCAGGAATTAACAAAACAACAGAACCTACAGTGTCCTGAGAGCCACTGTACAGCATGTGGTCATTATACCCAGGCCATTCAGGTCAACTCTCTGAGGTGTCCTAACTGTCCTGTTAAACGATTACCAGGAGCGTTCACAGAAAGGAAATGCCATCCCTACACCTGCAGCTTCTTTCTGGGCCCCTTTCTTGCCCTCATTCCTGGCACTAGTCCCCAGGAGAGTGAGAGTTATTGCATTGAAATGACCATAAAGCTTTTCCTCTCCTTCCTGCTGTCCCCCACCAGCCCAGGTATGAAGTATACAGAAGGTTGGGAATTAGGATTCTGGGGCTTTCCCATGCCAGCCACCATAGCTGCAGCCTGCTCAGTCACAGGCACACTCAGTTATTAAAATTAGATTTCTGATTTATAGGAAGATTGTCTTGATTAATGAGAAAATGGTTAGGGTAAGTCCTGGGCAGCTATGTGAATGTAAGTATCATTCTAGAAGTGTGTGTGGCACTTGCTGCAGCCCTGTGTGGCTGTCCTGGCACTCGGTTCCCGGTGTCAGGGCCTCTGGTGTGTGATTGTCGCAGCATGTGTGGGGCTGTGTGTGTGGGCATTCCCAGCCTGACACATGGCTTGCATAATGATTGCATAAGGTTATAGGAAAGTGTCTCTGTCTTTTACACCGTATTGCCGGTACTGATCAGTCCAAAGTTTGAGAAAATAGTAAAAGAATAACATATATGGTTGAAGTCAAGCATTTAAAAAAACATTCAATAACTTTTTGAAAGAAGACTCTGCTTTTCTGATTAAATAAGTAAGTGTTATTAATGATTTTTAATATAACTATAATTCATGTGTGTGTTGGGGGGAGAGTCTCGTTTACCTTCCCAAAACAGGTTGGATTTTAAAATGCGACTTTTGCAAAGTAAGTAAGATTCAGCACAGGGGCATGTTTTCATCTCTGCACTTTGTCATCTGTGTCAGTAAGCAGTTAAGTGGCACAGACCTGCCTGGACCCCACTTTGGCAGGTTGTTAGGATGAGTTAGTGAAGTCGTCGGTTTAGAGAGCTTAGGGTGGTGCCTGGACAGGGTGAGTGTCTAATGATGGCTAAAGTAATTTTCTTAATTTTATTATGAAATCATAATAACCCACATAGAAGGCTGATATTAAGACCACAGAAGAAATAGTCGCAATGTTTCTGTCATTTAATTTGAAAAAATTCTTAACTTTTCCAACAATTAGCATCCAAGGACCTGAGCTGAGTCTCTAAGAGTCAGCTCTACTGTAAAATTGATGTTGAAATACAAACAAAACAAAAAAACCCAAAACCCAACAACATAATAAGAGTAGTTTAGAACTGAAAAGAAAGTCTCAGGCAAGTCTTAAAGAGCAGGCGGGCCCTGGGCGAGGCTGCGCAGTGGGGCTGGAGCAGGGGCTCCTCCCCACAGCGCTGCGGCTCCTGTGGTTCCTGTGCTCCTCACAAGAAGCCCAGTGGGGCAGGTGAGTGTTGCACAGCCTGTGCAGCCAGGGCTACACCCGGCTGCTGTGGGGGTTCCGCGGCCACTGCCCTCCTGCATTAGATGGGGCACTGATTCGTGGTTGAAACGTGGCAGATGACAATTTCCAAAGGCTGTGAACTTTCCAATAACAGTAAACGCCTCTGAAGAGGACTGGGATGTGGAAGTGGGATCCATGTGCCGCCGGCAGTGCCAGCAGCAACCCTTCTCCGGCTCTTACTGAGCTAGGGAAGCTGTTGCTCTGCACCTTCTTGTTTAGTTTACAAGATTTAGGACGAGTGCCTTGATTTCTGATGCTGTCAGAGACTTGGTCGAGGTGAAATCTGGTAGCTCAGTTTATAGAACTATGGCGAGGCCAGTGTGGTGGTGTGACATTGGTGAACGTTTGTGAGATGGAAAAGTACTACTAGACTTTAGCAGATCCAGTGGCATAAGAAACTAAGGCCAAGTGCATTGTGTGTGTATGTGAAGTGGAGAGGGATGAGGTTCATTTGCTTTCTTTTTCTATAATTTTTTTTTGTTGTTTACTCTGCAAAAGCCTGACCAGATAATTGTTTTCCTTACCCCCGCCCACAGCGGAGTAGGAAAACTCCATTTAGATCTTTGCCCTGTACTTCTGCCTCTGCAAACGTTGCTTTCCTTGTTGAAAATACTTAGCCAGAGAGTCTTTGTGTCCTATTTCAGTGCTGAAAAAAGATCTGCCGCTTTCTAAAGTGTGCCTGTCTTTCCAACCCGTGTGGGAATGCTGCCCGAGTGTTTGGATGGCTCTATCAAAGCCTTAGGCTGTTTCTGGCCGGAGTCATAGGGGACCCTCCAGGTTTGTGGATTCCCAGTTTTAGTTCAGTGTCTTTACCACCAGTCCCGTATTATTAGGACAGTACTGCGGGTGGCAACATGGGCCGGGTCTTCTGCTGTGATGAGGGATCACCTGCATTATTGTCACCTGGAATACCTGTGAAAACGCAGAATCCTCAGCTCCACCTGAGGCATCAGAATCTTTGGGATAGGGTTCAGAGTTCACTCTTACTCCGGGATCTTTACGTGAGGACTAACATTAAAGAACTATTTCTGGAGGAAGTAAAATAGATCAGTATTTTTCAAGCAGCAGGTAGAGTCCAGCAGTTTTTTTTTTTTAAACTAAAAGATGCCCTAAAATAGTACAGAAATAACAGAGTTCACTGCACATATCAAGAGTGATTTTGTGAGTCTCTAAAGTCAGTATGTATAAGACAAGTGTTCATGTACAGGCATACTTTTTTTTTTTTTTACACTTTGTTCTATTGTACAGATACTGTGGGTTTGTTTTTTCTTCTTCTTTCCTTTTTTTTTTTTAAACAAATTGAAGGTTTCTGGCAACCCTGTGTTGAGCAAGTGTATCCATGACATTTTTCCAACAGCATGTCCTTGCTTTGTGCCTCTATATCAAATTTTGGTAATTCTCACAGTATTTCAAACATTTTCATTGTTATATGTTATGGTGATCTCTGGTCAGTGATCTTTGATGTTTTTAGTGTAATTGTTTTGGAGCACTATGGACCACACCCGTATATGGTGGCAAACTTAATCAGTAAGTGTGTATGTTCTGACTGCTCCGTTGACCAGCTGTTACCCCGCCTCTCTCCCTCTCCTCAGGCCTCCTATTTTTGAGAGACAACAATATTGAAATTAGGCCAATTAATAAATCCAACCATGGCCTCTAAGTGTTCAAGTGAAAGTAACATTTGCACATCTCTCACGTTAAATCAAAAGCTAGAAATGATTAAACCTAGTGAAGAAGGCATGTTGAAAACTGAGACAGGCCAAAAGCTAGGCCTCTTGTGCCAAACAGCTAAGTTGTGAATGTGAAGGAAATTAAAAGTGCTACTCCAGTGAACACACAAATGATAAGAAATCAAAACAGCCTATTGCTGACATGGAGAAAGTTTTAGTGGTCTGGATAGAAGATCCAGCCAGCCACAGCATTCCCTTTAGGCAAAGCCTAATCCAGAGCAAGGCCTCAGCAAATTCTGATAGAGGTGAAGAAGCTGCAGAAGAAAAGTTGGAAGCTAGCAGAGGTTAATTCCTGAGATTGAAGGAAGAAAGCCATCTCCGTAGCAAAAGTGCAAGATGAAGCAGCAACTGCTGCGGAAGCTGCAGCAAGTTCTCCAGAAGACCTTCCTAAGATCAGATTTTCAGTGTAGACAAAACAGCCTTCTACTGGAAGAAGATGCCATCTAGGACTTTCACAGCTAGAGAGGAGAAATCAACATCTGGTTTTAAAACTTCAGAGGACAGGCGACTTTCTTGTTATGGGCTAATGCAGCTGGGGACTTTAAGTTGAAGCCAGTGCTCATTGACCATTCTGAAATTGCTAGAGACCTTAAGAATTATGCTGAATCTACTCTGCCTATGCTCTGTACATGGAACAACAAAGCCTGGATGATAGCCCGTCTGTTGACAGCATGGGTTACTATTTTAAGCCCTCTCTTGAGACCTATTGCTCGGGAAGAAAGATTTTTTTTCCAAAATACTGATGCTCATTGACAATACACCTAGTCACCCAAGAGCTCTTGTGTAGATGTATAAGAAGACTAATGTTGATTTTGTGCCTGCTAACACAACATCCGTTGTGCAGCGCATGGATCAAAAAGTAATTTTGACTTCCAAGTCTTATCATTTACAAAATACATTTTGTAAGGCTATAGCTGCCATAGATAGTGATTCCTCTGATAGATCTGGAAACAGTACACTGGAAACCTTCTGGAAAGGTCACCATTCTGGATGTCATGAGGAACATTTGTGATGCATGGGAGGAGGTCAAAATAGCATAAACAGGAGTTCTGAAGAAGTTGATTCCAGTCTCATGGATGACTTTGAAGGGTTCAGCACTTCCATGGAAGAAGTAACTACAAATATGGTGGAAATGGCAAGAGAACTAGAGCTAGAAGTGGAGCCTGAAGATGGGACTGAATTACTGCAGGCTTGTGATTAAACTCCTCAGGGACGAAGAGTTGATTCTCATGAATGAACAAAGAAAGTGGTTTCTTGAGATGGAATCTACACTTGGTGAAGATGCTGTGAACTTTGTTGAAATGACAACAAAGGATTTCCAATATGCTGCAAGCTTAGTTGATAAAGCAGCGGCAGGGTTTGAGAAGCTTGACTCTAATTTCGAAAGAAGTTCTGCTGTGGATAAAATGGTATCAAACAGCATCACATGCTACAGAGAAGTCTTTCATCACAGGAAGAGTCGATACATGCAGCTGCATCACTGTCTTATTTTAAGAAATTGCCGCAGCCACCCCAGCCTTCAAGCAGCCACCACCCTGAGCAGTCAGCAGCCATCCACATCGCGGCAAGACCCTCCACCAGCAGGAAGATTACGACTCTCTGAAGGCTTAGATGATGTTAGCACTTTTTCTTTTCTTTTTTTTTTTTTTTAGCAATAAAGTATTTTTAAATTAGGGTATGTTCATTTTTAAAGACAAATACTACCACACATTTAATAAACTACAGTATAGGATAAACGTACTGTGTAACGTATAGTGTAAACATAATTTTTATATGCACTAGGAAACCAAGAAAGTTGTGTGACTCGCTTTATTGCAGTTGTCTGGAACCAAACCCACAAGCAATATCTCTGATATATCTCAGTATTGAGTTGTATTGTAAAAGGTATTTCTTAATGTGGGTTAAGGTCACAAAAGTTTGAAACCCAGTAGGTTAGATGATGTCTTAGTTCCTTTTCATCGCAACCTCATTTTGTATTGTTTCGAATCCTTAGCTCAGACCCCCAGCCAGTAAATCATCTGCTCTGAGACAAACACCAAGAATAAAAGAAGCTGGGAAGCTTTTAACTTGCCCTAAGCATTGTCTTGGAAACAGTAAAATGCAGCCCCTTCCAGACCTCTTTTCTCAGTATCTTTGGGGCGGGGCTTTGGAGCCTGCCTTTTGAGTAATTGTTCCATAGGATTCTGATGCAGGTGTTTATGGGACCACCTTTTAAGAAATACATGTGAAGTTTTAAACCTTGTAACAATTCTCTGAGGGGCACCTCCTCTCCCTCCCACTTTTCCCCATTTCCAGATAAGAATCCTGAAGCCCCAGTTGATTAGATTGGGTGACTTCCATAACATTGCAGAGATGTTAAGGCAAGGGCTTGGTAGGGCAGCACGAGGCTGCCGTTCCTCTTGCCCTTCCTACTCGGAGAGAATCAGATGGCATGCAGTGTGGACGATGGAAGTTCCTGATTGAGGGCGTCTCCTGGATCGAAAATAAATAGGATTGTTGAAAATGATAGTGTTGGAATCTTGGGCATTGAAGCCTTTTGTCTCTGGGATAGCCTTTGAGACCTCCTCCTTCCATGAGTGCGGCTGACAAAGAGGCAAGTAAGAGGACAGGTAGCCGTGTCTGGTGCTTATGAGTTGTAGTCCCAGCTCTGCCCCAGCTTTGAAATCTTGGGCAGTGGCAGAGGGTTATGTGACAGCGTCTATCCCCGAGAGTTCTTCCAGATTTTAAATTCTGTGATTCTATCTTTTGGAAAAATAGTATTTCCTGTCTCTTACCTTGACAGAGATACTGAATGGGTCAACAAAATGTATGCACGTCTTTTGAGTTCCTCCAGAAAAACGATGTAAACAGTCATTCGTTGGCACCCTGCAGTTCAGTTCAGAGTTTGTGTGGGACACAGCAAATCTCAGCGTGCACTTTGAGAGCTCCTCCAGGAGCAGGCCCTTCTTCCCCATAGGAGGCTGGTGTAAATTGCATCACAGCCATGTCCTCTGTGTCCTATTCATCAAGGGAAGCATTGGGAACAGGGAGGTGGAGCAACCAGCCTAGGTGACCCTGCTTGACTTCAAGTTAATCTTACTATGTAAAGAAATGGAGAAGGATTTACTTTCAAAACTCCTTCTGATGGTGTCTAGGTGGGAAGCCATATCCAGTGAGATTTGCGAGAACAAGAGGAAATGGCCAAGTTTCCGGGAAGCAGGGCTGCTGTGTGCAGCTGTGCATTCTGTGGCCCTAAACAGGTACTTTGTTTTTAATTTGAAGGTCATCATCTCCCTTTGGCACATGTGCTTCCTCTCTTTGTAAATGTGTAATATTTTATGCTGAAATTCCTATCTAATTTTAGTCTTAATCTAAGTCGGATTATAGAGGTACATATTGTCTTACTGTTACATTTTACTGGTATTCAGTGTTTGATATCCCCAAAGCCTTGACTTGCATTCACAAGTGATTACATTCGTTACGCTTGTCTTGATCTCCAGGAGGTACATAGATAGAGACAGAACCCACATTTGGCCTGAAAATAGTGTTAATAGAAGTAAATGTTTTTCAAGCAGAGATTGCAGCCATAGTTTTTGATATATGCTACCAAATCATGTTTTATTTTGAGAATTTTATGTTTAATTTTATTTAATGTTAAGGTGTTTATCCATTTTTCATTTCTTGATTCTTTTAATGGAAGAACACATTACTATTATATTATTATTATTTTGTTTGTTTTCAGAAAGTATGTGAAACCAGAACCCTACCTCATCGGCAGGTTAATCTTACACATGCTGTTTAAGTAGAAATTCCTGCGTTTGTCTTTTAAAAATAATTTTTAATAATTTTAATTCCAAAATAGTTTACAATATAAGTTATAAGCTGTTTTCAAATTTAGGTTACTCTTGGAGTAAGGAAGAACTCTTAGCTGAGAAGATGTAGTTAAGTCTGAGGTTTTGGGCGAGCACAGAATTAAGTGAAGAAAGAATATACTAAAAGATTCACTGAAGGTGACATAGTCTAATATTAGCACCATCTTAGACACTTACTTTGTATATATATTAAAGCATGGAGACTAGCTTGGGAAGGCTGGATGGTTGTTTGCTTTCATGAATGAGTTATAAGGGATAGTCCTAAGTTGCTTGCAGGCATCCAAAACAAATATTAGTAAATACAGCTTTACAGAAAGAAAAGGCAAAGTGGAAGGACTCAGTGGCTAAAATATAGTTCAGTTGCCAGAAAGATTGTCTTTAGTTGTTTTTGGAGGACTTAACCCTAATGGATCTAGGCATGAAAGTTGAATTATAGACATGAGAGAATAATGAAGAACTGAGAAACAGGACATACCACCAACTTTTAAATGAAAGAGAAAAAAGTAGGATACCAGAATGCATAGGTTAAGATATGTGACATTATGTTAAATACACAATACGTGTTTTTAATATCACGTGTAAAAATTAAAGGCTGTTTGGTCTTTGAATGCTTCACCTCCCTGAGCCTTTGTTCCTTGTTCCTGAGAATGAAAGGGGTTGCGCTACCTCATGTCTGATGTAGAACTCCTGAGCAGTTTCTGTTATTTTAGGACGCCTGATGGAGATGATGTGCTCCTTGTTGACAGGACCCTACAGCCCTAAAGCATAGCCTTCCCTCAAGTTTATCTGAATCATAGAGAATCAGTGTACAGAGTTATTGGCTGTAACACGCTGATCAAAAACATTAATTGGCTGTTTTATGGATTGAGGTGAGGTGAGTGGTGCAGACAGGAGGGAGGAGATTTGGTATACTTCTGAGAAAAAAAGTAAAAAGCAGATGGAATTAAATCTGTGGAACCTGAAACTAATCTAGGTGCTTGTATTATTTTTGCCTAACAAATTACCACAAACATAGCAGTTTAAAACACTCATTTCTTACCCCACAGTTTCTGTAGGTCAGGTGTCTGATTAGTTGGATTCTCTGTTCAGGGTCTCACAAGGCCATTGGGACTGAATTTCCATCTGAAGCTTGGAGTCCTGTTCAGGTCCATTCAGGGTGCTGGCAGAATCCCCTTCACTGTGGTTGTAGGACTGAGGTCCCAGGGTTCTTGCTGGCTGTTGGCAGGGGTCACTCTTTCCTAGAGGCCACTCTCAGGTCCTGCCACACGGCCTGCTGCACCCTATGGCAGTTTGCTCTTCTGAGGCCAGCAGGTCATCTCTCTGACACTGCACCTGCTTTTAAAGGCCTCCCCTGATGAGTCAGGCCCACCAGGGAAATCTCCCTTTTGATGAACACAGAGTCAGCTCATTAGTAACCTAATCACAGGCATGCTATCCCATCATATTCACTGCTCCCACCCCCCTACAAACCCAAAAGGATGATACAAGGGGCATAACACCGGGGGTGGGCAGATGTCCTAGGGCTATCTAAGAATTCTGCCTGCCACTGTGTTAGATACTTGCAGGTTGAACTAATGAATGAAAGCAAGGGAGGAAGGAAAGAAAGGGAAATAAATTAAAAGTCAGCTTTGAGTTTGGCCGTGGCAGGGCTGATGCTTCCTGTTCCTTTCCTTCCTGCTTCCTGTGCATTTGACTGAGTGAGGGTGGGGGGTTGGAGGGACCGTAAGTGACTTCGGGGAGGCACCTGGTTAATGCCGGGGCTCACACAGGAGAGGCAAGGAGGTGGGCTAAGCATACACAGTGCAGATGAGATGGGCTCCTCCTGATGGGTGGGTCTTCATGGGACCAGCATGGAAGATTCCAGTCCTTCCACTTAGGTTATTTGATGATGATGATGATGTTGTTGATGTTCCCAACTGCCTGTCTGATTGGTGTCACCAGGTTAGAAGAAGGGAACTTCAAGTCCTTTTTTCTGTAGAACCCCACAGCCTTGCCAGCCCTGCTAGTGCAGCTGTGTTTTTAGAAGACCTTGTGGAGGTTGAAAACTGGGGTGTGGCCAGTTTCATGCAGCTTTCTGGTTATGGACAAGACTTACCCTGAGAGTGGAGTGGAGCATGGACGACAAACAGAATAATTTTACTTACGGAGCCTCAAGTTTTAGTAAACCAGGAATCTGAACATTATTTTTGAAACTAAGGGTAGCTAGATAGAAGGGTTTTTATAAAAGTAGTTTTCTTTTGCACAATATTATTTTATTCCAAATTATGCATTTATAAGAGGCTGTAAGACATAGAATGTATAATAATCACAACGTTATAGTTTAACATTGTCCCCGAAGCTTGGTGAAGCATTACTAAGTCTTCACTTACGTGACTAACCTGTTCAGTCAATTGCCTCGCTCACCCAGCACCGTGCAAGGCCCCACCCTGAAGTGGAGGTGCTGGGTAGAGAGTTTCCATATCTTCCCAGGGTTCGGAGACACGGAGGCCACAAGTGGCTGATGGCCGGGAAGTCGGAAGAAGGGGAGGAAAGTGGTTTCTGCAGCTCTCCTCCCTGGCTTTTGCATTGCCGTGTGCTTAAAGTAGGAGTCCAGGAGGGAGGAACACAATCCGAAGACAAACATCCTCAAAACAGGGAAAAACATCATAGGAAAGCTTTTCATAAACTCCCAACTGCTGGGACGTGGAGAGTTGAGGCACATGAGACAGCTTTGGGAAAATCATGCAGAAATAGGAAACATTGTGTTATCTTAACAACTCAGTTTGTCAGCCAGGTTTGTCTTGTTCCACGCCCACAGTCCTTGAGGTATTTCAGGCATTTGGTCATTCTACCCTTGATAGCCTTCAGGAAGTGCACAGATGCCAGCTGCTCCCGCTGTATCACAAAGGCTAAGGGACCTCACTCCAAGGCCACCACTTGGAAGGTTAAAATGAGGATATTTTCTATCAGTCATAGCAGGAAGAGAAAGTGGAAAAACTTGACGTTTGTGATAAAGGACAGGGACCTCCTTTTGTGCGTGGGAAATTGAATCCTTGGGTAGCTTGTTGGTTACAGTGTAACTCTAGACTTCTGATGGACCGCCTCATTTGTGGTTGTCATACTGACGATCTGTTTTACTAAGTGGCATACTCCAGTTTTTTATTTAATGCGGTCTGCTGGGAGTACTTTCTTAGTTATCTGTCGTGTTCTCAGAACTTTGTTCCTCTAAGATTTGTAGGACATGGCAAATAAAAGATACTACCCTTTGAGGAATTTGGTTAGGAAGGAAGACCTGAGTTTAGGAGATACATGTAGAGCCCCAGAGTGTTTTTCACTGAGTACAGGGTAGGCGGATTATGTTGTATTAGATATGATGCAATTGCATTGGGAAGGTTTAAGTAATCTGATAAGGACTCTTAACTCTTAGGTTGTTTACTAATTTAGATATAAAATTTAGCGAAACAACTTTAGTATTGTTGTTTAGTCTCAATGGAAAGGTTATGGTATAAGAATGTTAGCTTTTCAGTGTAATGAAAAAGTCTCTTATGAGTAAAATTAGAATCTAGTTTTGCTAATATCATACTTGTTATATATTTGATATTCACAATGAGGACAGCTCATCATGAATGCCTAGCCAAGTATTCCATTGATAGATGCCTATGAGCATTTGTATCTGAGCTTTTGGGGGGATTCAGAGGGAGGGTGTGGGAGCCTGTGTGGAGAGGAGGCCAGGGAGCTGGGCCTGTTCAGGGTTTCTCATGTCCGATTTCCTAGTGGAGGAAACTGTACCTCCAACTCCAATAAAGGAAAAAAGAAAAACAGGTTTGTTTTTATTACTGCCTGGTTAGGCTTGAGGGAAATGATATTTGTGTATTTGAATGCAGTGTTCCACACCTGGAGCTCCAGTTCTGATGTGTTTTATGGGGCACAGATGGACAGAAATCAATTCCTGATACCTGTGACAAAGAAAAATCCATCCAGAGTTGGAGACTGTTCCCTGCCGGGGGAACAGCCGCAAACATGTGAGCCTGTGGTTGACAAAAGTAAGCCATGCATTTCAGAGGGCATATTAGGAATCAGGGGACAAATGGCTTGAGAATGTCACACAGAAAGTGCATAGCATAACTACAGCAGCACATGACTGAATTTCCTGGGCGCAAAAGCTGTTGAGGACTGAAAGTCACTCAGTAGCCCATCTCGTGTTTTGGATGCAATTCTTTGAACTTTTAGAGTAGCAGATTCCATCAGGGAGGCCACATGTGGATTTAAGCAGATAATTTGTATAGACACAAATCATATCGTTTTGACTAAGTTTTTTGGAATGAAATTGATATCTGCTTTATCACCACTTGTACTTATTGGGCTATTTTGGCTTTATAGAACCTTATTTGGTAGAAAAAAAGGCTTTCTGTTATTAAGGTTGTTTGAATAGGCTGAAGCAGGAGAATCACTTTAACCCGAGAGGCGGAGGTTACAGTGAGCTGAGATCATGCCACTGCACTCCAGCCTGGGTGACAGAGTGAGACTCCATCTCAAAACAACAACAGCAACAACAACAAAAAAAACAAAAAAAAAAGAAAAGAAAAAAGAATATACCAAATTATAATTCACAGAGTCAAGCCATCCTGATCTCAGGCCGTGATAACCAAAATTAGGCAGAGAATTTTAGGTATGTGTTCATAAAATGAAAGAGACTAAAATTTAGGAGTATTTATTGAAGCTCAGACTATCCTGCTTATCTCAAACATCCCTTATAGTATTTACGTTTGTAATATTGATTATGATATATAGATTTATTTAAAATTAAAAATAGGTTTAAGATAAAACTAAAACACACCAGGGTATGTCTGATCTAGAACAGGAGTTGGGAAACTTTCTGTAAATAGCCGGATAAATACTTTAGTCTCTGTCTCAGCTACTGAGCTCTGCAGTTGTAGTGGGAAGGCGGCCACCTAGTAGCATGGACACAGTACGCATAAGATGGCATGGCTGCCTTCCAGTGAAACTTCACTTACAAATGCTGACGGAGCGGAGTTGGCCCGCAGGTCCTCCTTTGCCACCTGCAGTACTGTTGTAAGGCCTGGAGGAGAGGGGATCTTTTTTCTCTACTACTAGTCAGTGAAACTGTTAAACATGAGCAGTCTCTAGAATCTGTCCTAGGAGTTTAATTTAGAGTTGGTGTTATCTAATTTGACCATGTTGGAATAGCCCGGGTAGTAATGCCTTTTTTGATAGGTTTGCCTGTACCATTAGGAAGACAACGTTCAAGGCTGGGTGGTCCAGGTGGTTCTTCTCTTTGGTGATAGCGGTGGCGACTCTGCTGGACCCAGCTCCCCTATTTATGATATATTGTGTAACGCTCATTGTAGTGTCCTGAAGTGTGATTAACACATGCTGAAAACTCTAAAATAGTGCTTTAACTCACAAAGAAGAAATGAAAGGAAATATCATTTATAAATACTTATTTAAATGTAGGAATGCTTAGGTGTGACTGCTAAAACAGTGGTACCGAAATGCAGGTCTGCTATGAGAGTGTCATCTCTAAACCACTCAACAGCTGCCTTCTTTGAGTCAGTCTTGCTGTGAAAAAAGAATTAAAGAGGTGCAAACTCCTTCTGTAAGCACCAAGAGGTCCTAATGAAGGACTTGTGACCAGTCTGCAGATCACACTTTGAACTCCAGAAGATGTAACGTTTGCTAGTGCCTGCACATAGAATCCCCCTGCACGGGACGTCCTTAGAGGGGTCATATTGGCGACTCATATATCATGAGCCACTTTGCCACTGGTGACATGGTTTTCTGAAGAGGTGGACAGTTTTTGGTACGTTTCCAAACTGAAGTAGAGATTTCCTCCACTTATGTGATAGTTCCTCTCCCGAAAAATGTTGTGTATAAAACCTGTGCCTAAAAATGCGTGAAATGGAGTTGGGTCTATGCTCAGGATTTTTACTTACTGGAGAATGTCTGGAAATTGGGAAGTCAGGTAAGATGTTTGTGTGTGTGTGTGTGTGTGTGTGTGTGTGTGTGTGTGTGTGTATTGGGTGATGGCAGGTTGTCACACACAATGTCTGTCCCCCATCATTGTGACAACTGCAGATACCCCCACAGATTTCCAAATATAAAATGAAACAAAGGAGCATGCAGGTGAGGATCTGGGAAGAGTGGTTACGCGTGGGGATCATACTTTCCTGTGTTCTCATAGTGCAGAGGAACCACAGAGGGATGATAAAAGCAGCTGAACTCTCTCCTGTGCTTCCTCAGAACTTCTGACTTGTTTTCCATGAATCTCTTCTCATATACATATATATTCATCTCTTCCTTTTTGCCCCCCTCCCCTAATACGACCCCATTTTATTTGGTCATTTTTCCTTTGTATCATTCTCTAGGGTAAATTTTCTCATCTTGCTGTTTCAACATATTGATGAGTCTTAATTATTTTGTAAGGTGTGTTGAAAATAATTTATACCAATGGTAATTAAAGCACTGGAAATGTGTAGTGTACTGTTTCTAATATCACTTACTTGCTTATTGATTGTTTTTTGAGCTGGAAAGTGATGGAGTTATGGCCCCTGCACGTCTTTCTTCTGCGAATGGGGCTACTGTTAGTACCTTTCACATAGGGGTGTTGGAGGATTAAATTTGCAAGTTAGTGCCTGCTGATTACTTGCCAATGCCTAGTTCTTGTGTTTAGTTCTTTAAATAGTAGACATTACAAAGAAAGGAAAAAGAATTCTTGTCTTTGTTTGCTTTTTTAACTATCCAAAGGTTTAGGAATTTACTTTGATTTAATGACCCTCTCTATCCTCTTGTGACCCCGTTATACTCAGTGTTGCTGAAAAAGTTCATTTTAAAATAATGGCACCTACTGCATCCATTTTTCCGTCTTTAGGCCAGACCCTCTGATGGTTGGTGGATTTTGGTATTAAAGCTTGTGTTGGAAGTGGAGGGGGTGTTACTACTGTTGTGTCTGAAACAAGAGTTAAGATTATATTTTATGGAGCAGTTTTGGCTTTTTCAACAGATGTTGGACACTCACTTTTATGGATTTCACATTGAGTAGTAATGAGTCATAATCACTACTTAATTTTCCCAAACCAGAGGGAATATGCATTTTATTCTTGGACCCTCCAGGCTGTCAATGAAGAGAGAAAACCTTTCTTTGGAATCAAGTTGAAAACCTGTTGTTAACACCTCTCTCTGGGCCGCCTTTGGTCTCCTTAGCATGTTCATCGCTAGGGGCTGCCACTTCCCATCTTCTCTGCCTTGGAGGCATAGAGTCGTTTCTCAGCCTCATTCTCACCTTTATGAGTTTATTTAATAATGTGATTAGAACATATAAAGTATGCAAGAATAAAATGTGTCATGATGACACAGTTACTTAAAACTTTTATTATTCGAAGTTATAGAAAGTTATGTATTTTATTGTAGACTCATAATAGGTGAACCTTTCTGATCTTGGGGATTTCTTGTATTTCCTTGGAGAGTCTTACATAGGCATAAGCCAGTGACTGATTTTCTTTTCCCTGATTGTTTTCTCATACTATCATAGGCCATTTGAGGGGAATAAAACAAATACTCGTTGGGAGTCTATATGTAGAAGATCATTCAGGCAAAGATTCTGGTCTTAAAGGTGTTAAAGTCTACTGGAGAAAATAAGGACTGAATTATAACAGCAGCCACAGCCTCCACCAGCCCCTGTGATAAAAGTATACGTATGTTATCTCACTTAATCTTTATGACAGCCCGTGGAGGGTAGGTCTTGTTATCTTCATTTTTAATGCTGGAGACTGAAGATGAGAGACCTGTGGTTGCCTGAGGTCATATGGCTGGTAGGGGCAGAGTTTGTGTTTTTGCCACATATTTGTGGCACTTGATAGCATATTTCTGCCATATGGGTCTTCTCCCGGTTCCTTGAGTGAGGAGTGTCCTCCTGCCATAGCCTCCGTTCCTTCTTCCTTCAATGAATACACCTTCCATACCACTCCCCGCAACCCCTCCCGTTAAGTTCTAATCATCATTTAAGTTTCATCTTTGGTGGTCTTAGGCGTTACTGTTGCAGACAGGCATTTTCTGGCCCCTGCACCAGCTTACAGCACCCCCACTCCTTGACCTCTATAATGCTCAGCTTTATGCTTGGTTACGTTTATGGTGTTTGTTGCTCTGTTTGTCTGGTGTCCTGGACTCTAAGCTCTGCGAGGGCAGGAAATGTCTGGCATCATTGCTGCACATGATGCCTGGTGGATGTACATATTTATTAAATGAATAAATGAATGGATGTTCATACTTTTGTCCACCATGTTTTATGCTAAATACACACAGAGTAGAAATTGAGAGAGGCTGTAAGAGAGAGGTGTATATCCTTTGAGCTATGGATGACAAACTTAAAAAGTTGCCCATTAAGTTAGAAAAGAATTGAGTATATATTTTTAATATATGTGTTTACTTAATATACACGCGTATTGTAAAAATACATGATATTGGCATTTTAAAAAGGATAAAAATATTTAAAACATGGAGTTTCTAATATGTTTTTCTGTATGTTAGAGGATCAGCTGGTATCCAGGACCCACTACACTTGGAGCTGGGGGTGCTGGGGCAGGCCCTGTGGGAATACATGTAATAAACAAGCTCCATAGCCACAGGGGAACCAGACTGCAGTTAATCAAAGCATGGTGGAGGGTGGGAAGTGCTCGGCTTATGCGAGGATGTGTGAGTGATTGCGCATCAACATGAAGGATCACTGGGGGAGTGGTGAGTGGTGGGGTGTAAGGTTCATTGGAAGTCTGGGACTCAGCTATGATTGAGGTCAGATACCTAGTTCAGGGGATAAGACCATATCATCTTGAAATGATGGGCTGCTGAAGGGTCTTAAAGAATAATGGGTACAGTGGCTCACGCTTTTAATCCCAGCACTTCGGGAAGCCAAGGCAGGTGGATCACTTGAGCCCAGGAGTTCGAGACCAGCCTAGGCAACATGGCAAGACCCCGTCTCTAAAACAAAAAAATTAGCCCGGCATGGTGGTGTGTGTCTGTAGTCCCAGCTACTTGGGAGGCTGAAGTGGGAGGATTGCTTGAGCCTAGGAGGCAGAGGTTGCAGTGAACCAATATGGCGCCGCTGCATGCCAGCCTGGGCAACAGAATGAGACCCTCTCAAAAGAAAAAAAAAGGAATAATGTAACTACCCCCCCTTTTCCTTTAGTAAATATTTTTCCTTCCTTTCTTCCTTCTCCTATTATCTTATTAATACATACCAAAACATGTATTTCTTATTATGTCACAGTGGCACACTGCATCTAAAGTGATCCTCCTGCCTCAGCCTCCTACAGGCGTGGGACTCCAGGCATGCACCACCACTCCTGGCTAATTAAAAATATTTGTTGTAGGTACGAGATCTCCCTGTGTTGCCCAGGCTATTTTTTGTTTTGTTTTGGTTTTGTGTTTTTTGTTTGTGTGTTTTGTTTTTTGTTTGTTTTGAGTCTCACTTTGTCACCCAGGTTAGAGTGGAGTAGCACAATTAGAGCTCACTGCAGAATTGAAATCCTGGGTTCAAGTGTTCTTTCACCTTAGCCTCCTGAGTAGCTGGGATTGCAGGTGCATATCACCACACCCAGCTAATTAATTTTTTTTTTTTTTTTTTTTTGTGGAGACGGGGTCTCACTTTTGCCCAGGCTAGTCTCAAACTCCTGGCCTCAAGTCATCCTCTCACTCAGGCCTCCCAAGGTGCTGAGATAGGCATGAGCCACCATGTCTGGCCTTGGTTAAGCTTTTTTATCCTATACCAGAGACATCTAAAATATTTACTCCTCATCATTATTATTGCCAATGAGGTTCCTGTACAAAGATGATGATGACTACTTTAGGCCCATAGGGAAATACTGGTCGTTTCAGAGGTAGAATGAATGGCAGAGGATAAAAAAGTACAGTTCAGTGGTGATAGTTGGACAAGCTGGGCAGTGGATAGGGGTGCCGGGCAGTGGAGACCTTAGAAGCTTGTAGCAAGACCAGTGAGTTGAGGAAATGCTCCTGCTTTTGCTAATCTGTGGGTAGGGTGGTAGCTGCCCTGGCATTTTTAACATTCCCTGTTGTTGAGAGATGGGCTAATAATGCTAGTCAGAAGTCTGATGTTTGCCAGAGTCAGATAGCCCCGTGAGCAGGTTTTGCAATCTCAGTAGATACCTGTCTGAGGGAAGGTTTACACCACAGTCAAGTCGGAGGAAATGTTCTGTGATCTGTACTTACAGAAGCAATATTAAAAAATTCATATTTGGTGTGGTAAAGGAGTAAAATAGTGAAAATTGTTTCTATTCCTACATTACATATACAAGTAAAGGGAAGCCTTGTAATGCTTTAATGATTGCAGGTTGTGATGCAAAATGTATTAGCCTATTTCACAGAAGCAGATATGTCAGTCAATTAAGAGAAATGCCTAAATTGCCACGTCAGATCGTTTCACAGAGGTGTGGAACATTTAAAAAGTACTTTATTTGCAAAAAGTATCTGAAATGACTTACTTTAAAATTTTCATCTAATCTACAAACTAGATTATTTTCAAGGAATGTCTTTAGTCCCGAATGTTAAGAAAGTTAAGAAAAAATTGTTTTAAGTTAAGATGTATTATTCTTTCTTTTAAAATGTTATTTTATTTAAAAAGTATATAACAGGCATTCTACTTTGCCCTAAATTATAGTCCAATAATTTGGAAATTTTGATCTAAATATTAGCGGAAGCTTTAAGAACATTTGTTCTCTTTGAGGAAACCCTGACTTAGGGAATTAAGAGAAAAAATGGCATCTATAGAAAACAAACCAAAGTAAAAACTTGTTACCCTACCCATCCTGGCATAACTTATTCAAAATATAAGGGAAACCTAGGAAGTGTATTTTGCTATTTATGAAATATTTCTTTTCAGATTTTTTAATACTTCAGAAGTATATTCTAAGCATTATAATAGTCAACTTCATTAATACAAACTCATATAAATTCCAGAAATAAAATTGATGAGATCCAAACAAAACTTTAGGCTCTGGGTTGAGTACAGTAAGTAGCATGAAGTCAGAAGACCTGGGTTTGATGATTGCTTCCTGGCTGTATTTTCTCTAGTAAGTCTTCTAGTTTCATGTTTGACACTGGAGTCTCTGGTTTCTACAGTGTAGACAATAAATATGTCTGTCATACAGGATGGGTTTAGGCATGAAGTGAATTAATAAGGCTTGGGAAAATAGTTTGAAAACTGCAAAGATCTATATAAAATGTTTCTTGTTACAGTTACAACTACTAGCTTTTAATGGTGGAATTTTGGTTCTGCTAGGTCTGCAGGTGGTTGAATTGGACACAGAATGGAACTACACTAGACAGATGAGATCTAGGGTGCCCTTACACCTATTTGAATCCACAAGCATGCATTTGGGAAACAGTTCATGGGAAAGTTGTCACAAGTTTATGGGTAGGGGATATAGGCTTTTTGTGGTTTCACTGACAAAACTATACATTTTAATTTTTAATTAAAAAAAATTTATTTTTATTAGAATTGGGGTCTCACTGTGTTGACCAGGCTGGTCTCGAACTCCTGGCCTCAAGCGATCTCCTCCCATCTTGGCCTCCCAAAGTGCCTGGGTTACAGGTGTGAGCCACCATGCCCCAGCCCTATAAAACTGTACATTTTCGATGAAACATAAAACTTATAATTGTAGATTCAACCAACTCACATAGTTGGTTAGATAGATCACCTACTTAACAAATAATTTGTTTGTGGTAGAAACCAAGCTTGTGTTACTGCACTGTTGATTTCTCAGAGTGAAAGTCCAAATGACCTGGAACTGTGGTTTGGCCTGTGAGGATGCAGTAAAATAAAGCCTCCCCACCCCACCCCCAGAACATCAGAGGTCCCCAGAAAGGAAAAATATGGTGATTAACAGTATTTTCTTCAAATGTGTTAAAAATGTTAGTGTTTTCATTTTTTCTATACAGTGATAAAAACATTTTATGAAAAAATTGTCCTGATTATTAAATCTTAAACGTTCCTTCTTCAGGGCGTAGTCTTACAGTAAACTACTTGCCAAACTGAAGGTAATGAATACTTAAATAACTGTCTTTCTTCTCAGTACACCAAACGTAACTCTTGGGTTCAGAAATGATTTACTTAGGATATATGCACTTATTTTTCTAGAGGAGTACTTGACCAAGGTATTAAACAGTGTTACCATTTTAGTTCCTACTGTACATACCAAAACTTTGTGTGGTTTTAGGAGAGAAGAAGTAATCATACCTTATCTACCCAAAATGGTTTTTCCCTCATTCAATATATATGTTTTAAATAACCAATTACTGTTTTGTGTGGAATGTCTTAGTATAACAACATTTCCAAATAACCTGTTTTGTGTAGCAGCTTTATTAAAGTATAATTCACACAGCATACAATTTCCCCGTTTAAGATACACAGTTCTGTGGCTTTTAGTATATTCATCTACAGAGTTGTGCAGCCATCATTGCCAGAAAGAAACCCCACAGCCCTTAGCCTTCACCCCTCCAGCCTCCTCCTTCCTTCCAGTCCCAAGCAACTACCAGGCGACTTTCTGTCTCAGTGGCTTTGCCTGTGAAACAACCTGTTTTTATAACCTGAGAGAGGTATCCACAGGGAAGCTTCTCAGCCTCTCCTGCTGCACTCTGTGATAACCTGGTGCACCTTTGTAAGCCGCTGAGAGAGGAATGAGACCTGCCTGTCAGCATTAGAGAGTTATTCTCCCCTTTAAAGGAAGCAAGAGTTATTTTGCTTTGGTAGTACAGGTTGAGTGTCACTTATCCAGAATACTTGGGACCAGAGGGGTTATGAATTTCAGATTTTTCTTTCAGATTTTCTTTTAGATTTTGAAATATGTGCAAATACTCCCTGTTGAGTATCCCAGATCTGAACATCAGAAATCTAAAATGCTCCAGTGAACATTTTCTGTTAAGTGTCCTGTCAGCACTCAAAATATTTCAGACTTTGGAGCATTTTAGATTTTGGACTTTTGGATTTGGGACATTCAACATGCAACTTGGTGTTAATGCGATTGTCAGTACAGTGATGAAGAAGTACAGGGGACAGTGATATTGTGGGGCTGTTGTGAGTGTCGTGTGATGGGGCCCGTAAGAAATGGCTTGCATGTTGCCTTGAACACCAGAGAATCTGGATTCGTGAAGGCAGGATGACTTGGCATGTGTGTCTGCTTGCTTTGGTGGCACGCTAGAGATGTTTGGGCACACACGGCTTGCGCACACCTGCTGCAGACAGCAGTTGTTGGGTGGAAATCAACAGTTGTAGCCTTGACACAGATGGAAGTGAATGTGAATACAGTTGAATACGAGGCATAAAACCCTCTACATTGACCAGCATGGTGTTTAAAATGCCTTAACTCCCAGGCTCAGCCACTTTCTCTACCTCTAAGTAGATCTTTTCATTGATAGATTCTTAGTTGGCCAATAATATTGTTCAAGATTTGATAGCTGGGTTTTGAAAAGAGAAACAGGTTACAAGCTGAGCCCAAAACTGCTTGCTTGGTTTTAATTTGGAGGTTGCTACTATTTGAGGTAGAATCCATGACTCATCAAATTTTCTTCTTTCCTCTAACATTTAGCATTATTACTCTTTGTTGGACAAATTTACCTTAAGAATGTTATTCTGAGCAGCTATGTAGTCACTGCCCATATCCTGCCTATTATCCACCAGAACATGTAGGAATTTTCCTTTTTACTTTTTGTGAATTTAAGTGATTATAATATTTAGATGAAGTTAGAGATAGTGAACTTTACACATGAGAAAGTAAAGTTTATGTCAGTTCTCTTGAAACAGTGTATGTGTAGTTGATTTTAGTAGGAATAAAAGTTAGAAAAATGCACAGAGATTTTGTTTTTGGAGGGATAGGGTCCTGGAGGTGAACTGACTACTGCGTGCTGGGAGGGACTTCCAGCAGCTAAGTGAAGAGAAGCATTCCAGTGTTTTCTTTGATGCTAATTTGAATGTGGTCGTTAATTTGCTCATTATTTTAAAACATTTATACTCTCAATGATAGAGTTTTTTCCCTACTGCACGGTATGGTGTTCAGTAAACTCGAAGCCAAATATCCTCTGTCTCATCTTTGTGCCAGAGCATTCGCAGCCTCCAGGGCTCCACCAGCCCATGTGGGCCCTCCTGGGTCCCTGTGGGCCCTGTGCACCACCTGCCATGAATTCCTGCAGCTTGTGCATGGGACACCCGAGGAGATAAGGGGTATGAATCTTTCTCCTTTATGTTCCATGTGCATTTAATAGCAGATGATATTAAAGAGAATTCAGTGTTAATGTAACTTTTCATATTTCATCTTTTTTTCTTTAAATAATTCATAAAGTGCTACTTTAAGTTAAAATTTTACAATGTAGGATCCTATTGGATGGTTCTTTTTAAAGAGAAAAGTTTGGAAAGGCCCTGGTGAGGGGTGCAACTAAAATGTTTTCCACTTGATCTTAAAGAGTGTTGTGCAGAGCTAAGATGAACCTGGTTTTACATCCCACATCTTTGCCACCTGTCTGGCTGCCTTGTCAACTGTGCAGGTTAATTAATCCTTGTAAATCTCCATTTTCTCATGGAAAATCAGTATAAAAACAGGTACTTCGTAGGATTAAGGGAGTTGCCAGCCTGTATCACTGCAGTGAAGGGTGACGCTGATGAGGCTGGTGCTGTTGGACTTACTTTTCCACACACGGTGGTAAGAGGTGACATATAACCTAAGACTGTTGGCTCTAGGCTTGAGATATGCCCAGGGTGTTTTACATATGTAGTCAACAGAGTCCAGAATATTGAAAAATTCAAATATTAAAATACCAGGAATAATTTCAGAATATATAAGTGGTATTCTGACCTGTTATGCTAAAATACTTCTTTTTGATAGGAAGTCTAAAAATTATTTCTATCCTGGTTAGCAGTAAGGATTCAACCTCCCCCCCCATTCTTAGTTCTTATGTAAGTGTTCTTGAAAATGTAGTTATTCTTCCTTCTATACTTAGTTGAAATGTATAGAATAAGAATTAAATGCAGTGAATCAAATCTGCAGTGCCAGCTTTCTTGTTTCCTTGGTCTCTTTACTAACAGAAATAGGCAAGCACAGCAACATGGGAGAAATAGCGTTCATCTCCCCACCCTCACAAACCCCTAGAGGTGTCGTTCACGTAACGACTTGTATTAACTGGGCACTCCACTGGGAACTGATTCCCTGTTTGATCCTCGCTGACTTCATCAGATGCTGCTGCCCCACTTTACAGGTAGGGATTCTGAGGCATGGAGCGTTAACAGCCTGCCCAAGGTCACCTAGTTGCAGAACTGAATTCTGATCAGCTTGAGCCAACTCTAAAAACCCACATTCTTTCCACTATTGTATGCATTCTCGTTGCATGGAGGGATAATACAGGAACATGAATGACTACGAGATTTAGAACAGAAGCGCAAAATTCACTTCAGCAATGCAGAATGGATAGGGAACTGTGTAGGATCTGAAAGGAGAACGTTTGTTTTTGATCACTAGGAAAGGCTTCATGAAGTTTGAGATGCCTTTAATGAAGGATGCTTTTCACGGGAGGGAACTGCCATGGGAGGAGGAGGAGTATTTTCTTGATTTAAAAGTATTCTACGTAATTTAGAAGTTGTTTCAGGGTACCCTGTTTTTCTCATGTAGACCATCCCCTAGGTTTCCCTGTCTCTTCAGCGGTTCTTTCCTAAATTAGCTTTTGCCTGACTTTCCTTCCTTTGCGACCTCAGTTTTTGATTTTATGTCTAGTCTGTGACTAATAAGTTTTCAAATAGTAATAAAAAGAGTTAAAGGGACTCATACAGGTTTGTGGAATGAGGCTTGAGAAACTAAGTGAAGCCTGAAGTTTATTTCCTTTTATGAACACAGTGTGCTTACATTGGTTTATTTTAACATAAACTATTTCTAAAAATGGAGTCAGTTATTATCTACTAAATGCAATTTGGTAGGGAGATTTCTTTCAAATCATGAGCTTCTCGGGGATACAGGAAGAAAAGGGGGTTCTCAGTGGTGAAAAGATTGGGAAGGACCGATATTCTTATGTCTGTGAAAATCACTGTAAAATTTGAGCTAAGCTGTTACCCTGAAGCTGTTTTCCCGTTCTTTTACATTACAGCAGATTTTCATTCTTCTCCTCTTTCCCTTGTGGTGAACAGTTGCATTTAAGCGTTATCAGCATTAAAAACATATTTGGGATGAAATCTAAGCCAAGCATCTGTTAACCAGTCAGCCACTTTCCAAAACCCTTTCAGCTGCAGGGAGTGGGTATCATTCCATGGGGTGCAAGTCTGACATCAGAAGACTTGCTGCCTTCTCCAGAGAGGTGGCATCCTTTTGTAGATTTTCAGACAAGACGGACTACTTACATTTCACTGAAGGTGAAAAGTTCTAAACAAGACCTCAGTTGTCAATATTTGATAGTATTTTGCAAATCTACTAATTGGTTTGTATTTGAAATTTGGGTGTTTCCCTCCCCCACCCCTTTTTTAACTATTGAGATGGTATTCATTAAAACTGTTGGCAAAATCTGTTTTGGAATTAATATGGTAAAAGATTGAAGTTTACATTATTTTCTTTTGAATCGTGAAATAAGTTTTTAAGAGAAGTTCTTGGGTCCCTAGAGTGAGTCATTAAAATACTGGTGAGGTTTTTTAGGGAAATAGCGTTATATGTCAATATGTTGAAAGAAACAAAAATGCCACTTTGATTCTCTTTTTTATTTATCAGTGTTAGAATTAAGGCTTTTAAAATCCTACTGACTTTGTTTTTGGTGAAGACTTGCTAAAACAATTTGAGTTTTCTTCAAAGAAGGATGTTTTCCAAATGCCTTTTTTTCCATATGAACTACAAATACAGACATTTTGGGGGACCTTCCTCATATATATTCAAATTTATAGTTATTGTGTCCTATGAGTATCATAAATCTGCCTGATGATTTCATAATAGGAAATTGAATGATACTGATTTGGGGAAATGAGGTAGAAATTATGGGTTAGGCAGAAGTTTCTGTAATCTGTTAGTAATTGTTTGGTAAGATCATACAATTTGTACGTAGTAAAGCAAGCTAGTGAATTAAGCTTTTCGTTATCAGATGCTATGGGAGTGGTCTGAGAAGGGAGCGGTAGAGTAAGCTGTTGGTTTCTGCTTAAGATTAAAACATGTGCTTTAAAAATGTTCTTAAAACCCTTTATTTAATTGAAACTTGATTCCTACTATAGGCTAAATTTTATATTGTTGTGGATATAGAGGCATTGTCAGCTCTAAAACTCTGATTTTAGGATGCTTCATATTTTATGTTATTTGAAATAGCACAATTTTCAAGAAGGCAAAACAGTAGCAATTCAAACATGGATTTGTTCACTTTGGGTTCTTGTTTCTTCTGTCTTCCCCCAGACACTCTATAATTGGATTTGCTTCTAGGTTTACACGTTAGGATATACCAGTTAGATTAGCAGTACAGCCTGTCAGTGCCAAAGATGTGGGACAAATTATATTCCATTGCAAGCTTGGAACATTTTTTTTCTTTTTGTAGCAGTTCAATACACTTGAGTGCTATGATTTTTGAAATTAAAAGTAAATTATATTATTCCAACGACACTGTAAATATTAATTACACTGGTCATAGTCACTAATGGTGTTTGCCATATGCCAGGCACTGGTCAAAACTCTTGCCTGTATCAACTGTCATCCTTACTACAGTGCTAGTAGTTGTGCATATTATTTTACAGATGTGGAGACTGAGATGTGGAAAAGTTAAGTAACTTATCCAAGGCCACATACCTGCCAAGTGGCAGAGACAGGCCTGGAATCCAAGCAGGGAGGCCTTGCTTCTGTGCCCTTAGCCTCTGGGCTACTGCGGCTCTACTTCATGTTTTCCGTTGACGAACAGAAAGCTCTTTTCTCCATTTCTTTACTGTGGCCTCAGATATGAATGTATGTATTATATGTATATAATAATGTATATAATAAAGACATGCCAAATCATCTTAACCTACAAATCTGAGTGCAGAGTAAAGATCATTGATGTAAAACACAAAAGATACCAATCTTATACAAATCAGGGCTCTTGTCAATTCTTATGATTAAAATATTATTAAAATTGATGGATTTTTTTTCTTTGGGGATCCTCACAAGAAAATAGTGTTGCCTACTAGGCATAAAGGAGTTTCTGGTTTTGTATCCATACTGTTTCACAAATGACTATCAGGAGGAAAAGATGGTAACATGCTCCCCACTGCCCCCTTTTGAGACAAGGTCTTACTGTGTCGCCCAGGCTGGAGTACAGTGGCAGGATCATGGGTCATTGTAGCCTCCACCTGCTGTGCTCAAGCAGTCCTCCCACCTCAGCCTCCCGAGTAGCTGGGACTGCAGGCGTGCCGCCATGCCTGCCTAATCTTTTAAAACATTTTTTTTACAGAGATGAGGTCTCACTGTGTTGTTCAGGTTATTTGGGCCTTTTGATCTATTATTTGATTGCTCAAAGTCAGCCAGCCCTTATATTCCCACTCTGCTCTGCATTGTTGGAGGATGAACCAGAAATGGGAAACACAGGCCCTGCCTTCTCTAAATCCCTCTCTACTCCTGAAGGTAAATTGCAGGTGAGCTTTGGGACACCTTGCTCTGGCAGAGGGAACAGACACATGCAACGGTTGGCGGCCCAGCCAGGGAGTCTCTTCTCTCACAGCCACATCTGCAAAGACAGCAGGGCTTGGTTGGAGACTTTATCAGGCCCCTCAGTGTGAAGAGCTCAGGAGGAGCTCAGTCTTGTGTTGAAGCCAGTGAAGAATTCCGGGCACTCCCACTACTCCCATGGCTCTTTCCTGCTGCTTCTGTGTCCCCTCTCCGGCTCGTGGGATTTTGGGTGTGTCCGTGTCCTGGTCCCTGCCCCTGCTGTTACTCCCCCTTCCCTCTCCATTCGTGTGTACCCTGTCTTTTTTCTCAATGTTTTGCTCACAACTTAGACATGAATTTTTTTTCTTTTAAAAAAGTTGGATTTAAATTTGATTAAAGATTATATTCCTTAATGGAAGTAAAATTCCACCCCTCCTCCCAATTCGGTTGTTTCTAGCGTAGAGTCCCTGACTGATCTTTATGTCTATGGTACTTGATTAAGTTTCCATGTATCTGTTATAATGGTAACTTTTATTATGAGAGTCTCTTCAAATAATTAGAAAACAGTTTTTGGAAAGGTGTATGTCAAATAGAGGTCATAATGACAAAACATAATATCTTATAATGAATGTAATATTCTGGATTAAAAAAAATTATTCCATAGGAGGATATAAGCCAAACTAGTTTTTCCCCAGCATTTGTTTTCCTCATACATTTATAAGGAAGACATATGGGATGGAAATAATTAGGTGCATTAAAAGACCATGTTGACTTTCTGTGTTGGCATTTTTTCTTTAATCGTGTACATTTTTCATGAGTTTTTGTCTAGTATGATCCATTTTTGGTATAGGCATACCAATAGCCTAGAGCTTTTAATTCATCAAAGAGAGGGTATTTCTAGAAAAATAGCAAAGGCCTCATAGGAGCCTACCACTTGCTGTTAAGCAAACTAGCTAGTACAATAACAGCACCATATGCAGGGCCACGCCTGGCAGAAGGGCTCCTCTAAGGGAGGAGTGACTCAGGTCCTGCAGCCAGGACCTGCTTGGCTGTGCAGCTCAGCCACTACTGACCAAGGGGAGGCAACTTAGCATTTTACACTTCGGGTGCATTGCTTAAAATAAGGAAAATAAAACATCACGGAACATTTTGAGGTCTTTGGGTAGTACACTTTAACACAGGGATTGATCTTTTAGGTTCATGAAGGTGGATCTTAATAACTTAAAATTATAATCTGTTTTTCACAAAGATATTTACAATGTGTTATATTTTGCATTTGAAGTTGCCAATTTGGGGAATGCACTTCGAAGTTGTAATTTCCTGTTTAATTTATGATATTTAATATAGAAATGCATAGGATTTCTGATTGATGGTTTGGCATTGTCTGCTGTAAATGGGGCAAATATCATGGAAGAGGCTATCTTTGAAGCTATAGAGAATGTAGAAATCAGATGCTTTCTTTTGAGATTATTAAAGATACTGGGTTTTCATAGTAGTATGTAGAATACTTACAAGCACCTTATGGCCAATTTTTCCAAATTGGTTATTTACATTCTAGAATATGATTTTTCTGTAGAATTGTTATCTGTATGGCTGGGCTCTCAGGCCAGCCCTAGAAATTGTCTTGTCCTATAATGTCCTATAAGGTTGCTGAACTGCTGTACTAAGAATGTCAGAGAAAATAAGCATTAATCATTAAAATAAATTTGAAATTCTGCTGAGCTTATGGGACCATGTTTGACTCCTCACCACAGCCCACAGCGGCAAGAAGCAGCACCTGGGAACTCCATGTTCCACCCCTTGCCGTCAGCCTGGATTGCAGCGGGTCCTTGGTGTATTCAGGTGGCATCAGTGAGGATTGGGTCAGGCTCATACAGGGAGGCTGCAGTTGCCGGAGCAGAGAGCACAGGGTAAATGAGGTTTGGGGTCTGTGAGAGGCATAGGCAGAGGGGGTGGGCTGCAAGGGCAGCTAGGGGAGGTATAGCCCCAGGAAAAGAGAGTGAGACAGGCCCAGGGGATGCAGCTCCAAGTTAAGTACTTGAACATCGGGAGCTATGCATCCACAGTACTCTGCAGCAAACACTAAAATATTACTGACAGACTTGGGAAAAGCCAGTGAGTCTTTTGAGTCAATGAAAAGATAGCGTTTGCTGTGATCAGCTTCTCTACTATTGTTCCTCTGTAAGGGTTTCACTGTTCTCAACTTTGAACATCCACTCGCCATTCTGTGGTATATCCATTTGTCCCTAGTATTGAAATTAGGTTATTGTGAAAGCTCCTTTGCACCTGTTGAAAATGCTGGCACAGTTTCTCCATTAGTAAACCCTAGAAATCTGAGCTCTCTTTCACTGAAGTTTCTTATTTCAACTGGAACATTCTTCTTGAATGTGTGTGATAGGATCAGTGTACAGTTTTCAAATGGTTCAGTCTTTTTCAGCAACCACAAAGTTTCTTATTCAGGGGAGTGCTTGCAGTTCTCTTCATTCCCCTTCTCCACTTGTGGATTAAGAAAAGAAAGGCTTATATTATTTTTGAGGCAGCTGCTAACAAAAAACTTGTTTTCTTGAGAGCTGTGCTTGTCACTGCTTAAAGATAGTGTATGTCAGACCAAGCTGGTGACAATTCTGCGCTACTGAATTGGAGATGCCTCGGCGTGGAGAGTCTTGTCTGCGGATCAGTGGCCTTTGCGACAGACACACTCTTCCTGACCGTTTCTGCACCCTGAGTGGACTGATTGTGAGGCTCTCTCCACCTGTGCACACAGAGGTCCCTGAGAAGAACATGGGGCAAATGAAGGGCAGGCGTAGATATTCTGGCCAGTGCCACAGATCCAGAATAGCTGGTGACCCCTGGCGTGCAGCCACCATTTCCTGCCAGGAATTTGACCTTCCTGAAGCACAGTTTGTCAGGTGATGTCCATTCCAGGTAAATGATACAGGCAATGGAATTAGACGCCTATTAGGGTGTTGAATATTTTTGATGTCTGTTCCATTTAAGACAAGATTGAAGCCTCCTAGGTTAGAGTGTACATTCAACATTGCTTATTATTCTGGAAGTAACTCCCGGTTAACGATATAAGGGGAAAAACACTCATTATCCACTCCCTTGATTTAGTTAAATCCCTGATAAATTTTACTTCTCCTCTCACCTTAAACCATTTCTTCTATCTGATAAACAGTTACAGTTTCGTTGTATCCTTTGAAACAATTTAAATCAGAAGGTGAAAGTTCAAAATAATGCCTTTTAAAGATAGAAAATAAAACATAATTATAGGAACAACAGCTACTTCATTTTTCTTAAATTTAAAACCTGATTTACTAGCCATTAAACTAGGGGGAGCTCTGGGGTTTAACATCAGTCAGAGCTGGGAGGTACATGTGTTTGTGGAACTTTGTTAATATTTTAAAATACCAAGACCATGAATAAAGTCACATAACCTCTTTACTGGAACTTGGAAAGCGCAGCCAGGAATGGGCTTCACTTTCCCTGTCTGTCTCTGCTCTTGGTCGCTTCTCAGGCAGACCCTGTGGCTATCACTTCTGTTTTGGATATTGGAACAGTCAGTGCTGTAGGCATTAACAGCCCAAGCCAGTCTCAACCAGAATGTCACTCTTTGACCCACTGGAAGCCCTCTTCTTCCCAGCTCAGGCCTGCCCCCTTTCTGTGGGCCAGCCTTGGGGAAGGGGCTGTATTTCTTCTGCTTCCCTCTCCAGTCACCCCGACCTGCTGTTCCCTGTGGCTCCTCCATCTGGGGGCTAGTGACAAGGAAGAAGGAAAAGGGTAACACTCTTTTGACTCAGCCATTCCCTGCCATTCTCTTGTGCTCTGCTTCTGTCTCTGCACCTGTCTCTCAGGTTCTTCAGAGACACCCCCCACACCACCTCCTGGAATGTTCCTCTGCACGGTGGTGCCCACTCCTGGCCACCTTCACAACTCCCCTTCAGAGTGCACCCTGGAGGTGCTCCCCTCTCCACCCCGCTCACTGAGTCCCTTTGCTTTGCAGGCAGTCATCCTGGCCTCACTCCTTGGTATTCCTGTGTCCTACACCAGCAATGTGTGTCCTCCCAAACTACAGGTAGCAGGCCACCGCTGTCTGTCCCACCCCTCCCCCCCCTTCCCACAGCTCAGCCTGCTGAGCAAGGGCTGGCACCTGCATTGTGCAGGCCTGGTGGCCTCTCAGTGAGTCTCGTGTGCTTTCTTCACGTTGGTGTTAGCCTGTGTGGTCCCTTCCCTCTACTGCCCTCGGCTGGAGCCTGGGCCAAGTCACGACATGGAAATGTCCTGTCACTGTCACAGCTGGGTATTGGATGCTGTAATCCATTGTTGTGATGTGTGGATGTAAACTTCAGAATTGGGGGATGATTAGCCTGAACTATGAAACATGTTAATGTGCATTTCAGTTATTTCCAAATGTAGAAATATACTTTTAAATGAGGGTTTCAGCTTTAAATAAAGTCTTACTAATTCGTATGTCCTGTTATGATAAGATATAAAAGTCTTTTACGGAATATGTTCTTTTAGATTAACTCAAGATTTGAAGTGATGTTGAAGAAGCTCTCGATCATTTGAACCCTGTTTGGGAAAATTTACTGAATTTTATGGTAGATTCCTTATAGGACACATACATATTTGATTGGTATATGTCATATAAGATTTTGCATTATATTGCACTTAAAATAGGTGTTAATTTTGTTTTAGGACGTAATAGTCTGTGCTAAGAAGAGCATACTATTTTGACAATAAAGTTGATAAGTTGGAATACATGGGCCTAGATATATAAATTAAATATGGAGAGGGAAGCAGAAGAAATACAGACCACTAGGCGGGGCATGGTGGCTCACACCTGTAATCCCAGCACTTTGAGAGGCCGAGACAGGCAGATCACGAGGTCAGGAGTTCAAGACCAGCCTGGCCAATATGGTGAAACCCCATCTCTACTAAACATACAGAAATTAGCCGGGCATAGTGGTGTGTGCTTGTAGTCTCAGCTACTTGGGAGGCTGAGGCAGAAGAATGGGTTGAACCCGGGAGGTGGAGGTTGCAGTGAGCTGAGATCGCGCCACTGCACTCCACCCTGGGCAACAGAGCGAGACCTCCATCTCAAAAAAAAAAAAAAAGAAAAAGAAAGAAAAGAAATATAGACCACTGCCCCTTCTTTGCAGCTGGATTATTAGCTTATGAGTGTGGGAAGTTTCAATGGGTCTTGTACCTCATGGTATATTAGGAAAGAGTTAGAACTTGGTAATGTACCAAGTTAAAATAATCAAAATTAGATTTTGAAGGAATCATTCTTTAATGTTACTACCTTCTCGCTTAAAAAATTACAAGTGGAATGTCAAACCTTAGGCATTAGGTAACTGAAATCTTACAGCAAACCGTTTTGTTCAGACAGTTGCTCTTGTGAAGTGTGTTGAATGCATTTTAGTAACATCCACTGCCAATTTGAAGTGACATTGAGTAGATTAGGAAAGTAAAATAAAGTGATTTGATCCATTCATTACTTGAATGTTTAATTTTATGTTGACTGTGTGGATTAAATACACCCGGGGCCCCAGGCAGTGTCCCTGCACCTGCTGCCCTAGGTGAGGAGGACAAGACCTGCCTGGAACAGAAGGCAGCTCAGGGCCTGGGAGTCAGTTTCCTGAGGGGAGCCCCTTGCAAGCGCCGTCCATGAAGGGCCCCCAAGTGCTGCCCACCTCTCTTGTTCACCCTGCCTCGCTGTCAGGAACTGCTACCCTGGGCTCTGCTTTGGAACAGGTCATCAGAGCTGATGTTGGTGGACACTGCTGGTGTGTGCTACAGTGGTGCTCAGTGCTTTACAGACTTCTCCTGTAATCCTCAGAGCAAGCCCACCAATAAGAAAATCTGATTCCCATTTGATGGGCAATGGCTCCAAAGCTCTAAGGAGTGTATTAACTTGGACGTGGTACTTCTGGGGTTTGATTCCAAGCCTGGCTGTCTTCCTGAAGGTGGTGATCTCTCTCACCAGACTGAGAGCCCTCAAAAAAGATTTGCTGAGCTTCTGTCCAGGTGAGGTACTATGCTCAACACAGGGGTCCAGGTGAGCTAGATGTGTACATAGTTCCTGCCTGAGGTGCCCATAGGCTGAGAACAGACGGGCAGTCTTGGCAGTGCTAACCTTGGCTGGAGACAGGCTGACTTGTCGGTTTTTCCGAGGTAAATGTGTGGCTTCTCCTATGAAGGAAAACAGTGGAAATGTACAAGAGAAATAGAAATGGAGTCTTGTTGGTAAAACAGATTTGGAAAGGTTGAAAATGATTTCTGATTTAGTTGATTTCTGAGTTCCAGAGCCATCCTGAAATTCTGTGGTGTGGGAGATTGTCGGTAGGAAGCTGATGACAGCCAGCCCGTGGTTAGGCTTACCCATTTGCTACTACCCATCACTCCAGGCAAATGCCAGTTTACAGAGTGAGTGGAGTGGGGGAGGGAGGGAGGCACCATCATTACTTCAGCTTGAAAGATAGCTGAACTTTCTGGACTTTCGAGGAGGGAATTGCCAATGGAGAATGGGTTCATGCGGTTCAGGCTTCATTTGTTCCTTTATGTAAGTTTAATTTGCATGTGTTGAGGTTAAGCAGCTGGTCCAACCCCTTGGCATAAATACCTTGTTGGATGGTGAGATTGAGAGCAGCTATAAAGGGCAGGCATGTTTACTTGCAGGACACATTTTGTGAGCAGGTTTCTTGGTGATAACATCATTCTGAGCTGATGCCTGCCTTGCTGGTTTAATAGAATTATGTAAAAATGAGCAGAACAGCATTCTGGACCCAGTGACAGCCCTGCGTGAGGACTGGTTGAAAAACCTGCATCCTCAAGCTGCCTGACACCCACAGCAGCTTCATTTGATGGTGGGAGAGAACATGGAGACAAGGTATAAATCACCCACCCTCAGAATGGAAAGCTGGAGTGATCTGGAACGAGCATGCATGTTCTACTGATTTTCATACCAAGTTCATAAAAAGACCAATTTTCCCCCTTTCCACTTTAGCAATTATCCTGTTAAATAGTGTGCTCGAAAAGGCACAGGGAAATGACAAATACGAATTTGTTAGAGAAGTCCAGGCCGCTTGATTGTCTCATCTTTTGGAGCATGTTTTATTTTTGACACAAAGGAGAAGTAAGGGCCATTTACACCGACAGAAACTGCAGCCCTCTGTAGCGCAGCTCTGTGAGGTGCTTAAACCAGCGAGCAGTTGCTCCTCCCGCAGTTCATCTTTGCACAAAGGAGATGATGTAATCCCTTTAGCTGCCGGCCACGTGGCCAGCATGCCGTCACTGTCTTCACGGATACCTCTGAGCCACCTCTGCGCTGCCAGCACTTTATCAGCTCAGAGCGACTGTGCGTTTGTAATTAAATTGCATTTTCCTTGCATGCCTGCTCCCCCTGGCCAGGGCTGTCCCTCACCTGGGTAGGCCTGTTAATGAGGGTAGTGTGTGGCTGGCTTTACAGCTGAACTGCAGTGGGGGCTTTTATGCAGAAAAATGACCAGAGTAGCCTCTCGTACAGCGCTATGGAGCCTCTGTGTATGCCCACAAATTAGCATTGGGGGAGGAGATGCTCTGTTGCCATTAGCAACCACTTGCCTATTTATTAGAGGAGTAAAATGCTCAAAGCTTGGGCTTGTCCCTCCCTTCCCCTGCTTTCCCATGAGTTCTGAGAGCACCCGAGCCTGTACACACGAGAGGGATGGAGAGGCTCTACCGTGTTCAGCTGTGTGTACATAGAAGCACATCCTTTTCAAGGAAAACTGAATCCTCCTATGGTGCTGTTTTTTGGTTGTGCCTTTCTCTGTGGTCACCATTGCATCC
Source organism: Hylobates moloch (assembly GCF_009828535.3). NCBI lineage: Eukaryota > Metazoa > Chordata > Mammalia > Primates > Hylobatidae > Hylobates > Hylobates moloch. The sequence goes on from NW_026652292.1 coordinate 13,158,545, forward strand.
TGTTTGATTTAGGGCAGTTTGATTTAATAGCTGCCATGGATTGTGCCCAGATTTGCTCAGCTGAATTAAACACTTTACATGCATTTTCTCACTGAGTTCTCCAGCAGCCTTTTGAAATACATGGCTTAACAGAGGAGGAAGCTGCGGCCAGGAGAGGTGAAATGATTTGCTCAGGCCCTTCCATGTCAGAAAAGGGAACACACAGAAGACAGAGGAGGGGGCGAGGGGAACCCTTTGAATTCGATCCCCATTATTTTTTTCTTTAAAGAAAACATGAGATTTGGGGTGGGGGGTGTGAGCCCTCAGCCACTGAGGCTTGATGAGGCCAGGACAGCTTTCTGCTCTTGGGCCTGGCTTTCTTGGGGTTGGTATTATGGTGATCATGTTAGATATAAGAAATTACAAGGTTTCCTTGATTTCATAATTGATGATTTTAAAAGTGAAACTTCTTGATTGTATTAGTAGAACCTCTTAGGAACACAATGGAATGGCCCACGCTTCTGGCCCTGTGCCTCTAGGGACTCTCAGTTAAGCTGTGTCCTTACTGATTTTGATCAGCACTCATGGGCAGCACGTAACCTGACAGAGCTTAACTCCTGTATAATTAAAAATCATAGCACCTAAATCCCAGATTCTTAAACTACCATGGTCTTTGGAGAATTGGGAGATGGAGTGAATTGGAGATGGCAAGAACACTTGTTGGTGCTGCCACCTTTGCGCTGGGCCTCTGTATCTGTTCCTCCCTCTCCACAGCCACCTGCAGCCTTGGGGCACCAGAGGCTGGGCAGCCTCTTTGAAAAGGCCCCTCTTTCTCCCTCTGGACAGCATAGGCTCCTCACTGACTGGGTGCAGGGGGAGAAGAGGTGGGGCGTCTTTTCGTTTATTGAGCCTTCACGCTTGCTCACCTCAAAGCTACCCTGGGAGGTAGGAACAACTGGGGCCTTGAATTCACCTGCAGAGGGAAGGTGTGAGGATGGGGGCGGCTTAAGTAACAGATGAAGCAGGTGTCAACAGAAGCCAGGGGATCAGGAACAGATTATTTGAGAAAGACTGAATCTGTTTTCTCTCTACAACCTGAGAGGAGGCTGAGGTAGAGGTGACTGGATGTGACTACATTTGACCAACTTTTGAAATGACAGCAGAGCCTTACCAAATGGTTTTGAAAGAGGCAACTTAAAAAAAAAAAATGCCCTTCCCAAGCTGTGGTACCTCCTTAACCAGATGCTGTAAAATAGGACATTGAAACAGTAATCAGTTTGGCTTTGTTTATACTTGTTTACAGAAGGAAAAGCTTACTTTCTTACTGTAAACTCACTCTTGGCAATTTTGTGCCTTGTTCAAGATTTTGTCTCATTAAAAATTAAGCATCTTTTATGTAGGACTCTTTGCATTCACTTCAGTATGTCAAAGCCTTTGCTTTACGTGCCATGTCTGTTGATAGATCCAGTTGCTTTTCCTTCCTGATAATTCTACATCGATTCCTTGCTCACTGTCTCTCCAGCTGTGGCCTCACCGAGCACCTGGCCACCATACTAGACTTCCTTCCTGCAGGCTTGCCACCTTCTTGGTGATTTTCAGGGTGGCTGCTCAACCATGTTTGCTGTTAGGTGCCCACTGAGAGGCAGCCCTTGTAACTGGCCTGCCATGGGATGTCTAGAGTGGCAGGAATGCCCCAGCAGGTTAAACTCACATTCTACAACAGGTCTCAACTGTATCCCCGAGGGACTTCATCTGTGTCCTTTTTAAATGGTACCTGTGCTTTCTGTTGCTGCTTCTCATAAAAAGAACAAAAGATTGCAGGAGAGTCCAGGAAACAATTAAAACCATCCCTGAGACATCTCCTTTCAAACTGACCTTTCTAGATCTGAATTACTCCCTTTAAATGGGGTTACTTGAATGTAAACCAGGAATACAGGTTTTTATTTTTAAACCAGAGGGCATCAGCCCTCTGAAGCAGCCTGGCCCCTGGCTTTCTGCAGCTCACTGCTGGGGAGCAGAGGGACAAGGTTGTGCAGCCTTCTTGCCTTGGCCAGCCTCCCTAGGTGCCATTCATTGGGGGAGAGGTTGAGGGGAGTGGAGGCAGGCAAACCATGGGGGAGCTGACCCCAGGGCAGACCCAGCAAGACTGGCTTGTATACTTGGGGCTCCTGGACTTGCAGCACCACCATGCACACTGCTATCATTTTGCCTCACTGGGGCAGCCTGGCCCCAAAATTACAATTAGCCATTCATTTAACCAGGGAAATACCTTCTGTGTCAGCACAATTTTTAGCCACTGATGCAAGTGACTCTGGTCATATCACTGTTACTCCAGCAGTAGTCAAGACAGACTTTGCTCAAGAAAAGGAAATGCTGATTTCAAGGAGGACAGGAGCTCTATACTTGCCATGTGCACCATGGTCTTCTGGGTATGGGAAGAAAATAGAAAAATCTTTTAAGAAATACTTATTTATGGCTTATTTTTAAATGCCTATTTAGGGGTATATGTTACTGCTTACATACTTTACTAGTACAGAATAGTACATGTGTAATTTAGGATTCAGGGTATGTAGTGAAACTCTTTAGTGATAGGATTTTATTTATTTATTTATTTTTGAGACATCTCTCACCCTGTCACCCAGGTTGGAGTGCAGTGGCATGATCTCGGCGCACTGCACCTTCTGCCTCCTGGGCTCAAGTGATCCTCCTGCCTCAGCCTCCTGAGTAGCTGGGACCACAGGTGCGTACCACCATGCCCAGCTGATTTTTTTTTTTTGGTGGAGACAGGGTTTTGCCATGCTGCCCAGGCTGGTCTTGAACTCCTGAGCTCGGGTGATCTGCCCGCCTCAGCCTCTCAGAGTGCTGGGATTGATTACAGGCATGAACTCCCGTGCCTGGCCAATGATGGGATTCTTGATCAAAAGTGTTTGAAGACTATGCCCCTAAAGCGGTGATTCTCAAAGTGTGGTCCCAGGGACCCCTTGGGCTCCCTAAGACCTTTGTAGGGAACCTCTGAGTTAAAACTATTTTCACAACAGGCAAATAAAGTCTTAGCTATTTCTCACTCTCATTCTCTCCAAAGTGTATGCTGAAGTCTTCCAGAGGCTACCTGACATGTGACATCACAACAGATTAAAGACAGAAACATAAGTGAGAGTTTAGATGAGTTCTCTTAAACCACACATGAAAGGAAGTCTCAAAAGTGTAAAACAGTGCCGGCCTTCTTTCTGATTTTTTTTTTTTTTTGGAAAAAGTATTTTATGTTAATATGTAATGAATTTATTATTTTGAAGAAATTATTTTTAAATTTTCTCTCAGATTTAATTTCTAATGTGGTAAATACCCATATATCTGAGATATCTAGATATTAGGTGGACAGAATAGTAAAGTAAGTAATAAATAGAACCCAGATAAAGCAAAAGCTCCTTGGGGTCCTCAGTAGTTTTTTTTCTCCCCCTGAGATGGAGTCTTGCTCTGTCACCCAGGCTGGAGTGCGATGGCATGATACCGGCTCACTGCAGCCTCTGCCTCCCATGTTCAAGCAATCCCCCTGCCTCAACCTCCCGAGTAGCTGGGATTACAGGAGCCCGGCTAATTTTTGTATTTTTAGTAGGGACGGGGTTTCAACATGTTGGCTAGGCTGGTTTTGAACTCCGGGATCCTCAGTAGTTTTTAAGAGGTATAAAGGAGTCTTGGGCCTCAAACCCTCAGAAACTGCTTGCTGCATGGAGGACCGTGATCGCCTTTTCTGGTTAGTGCATTCCAGCAGTGTGCCATATGAGGCGCCTGGAAAGGAAGGATGTAGGAAGTGGGGAGTCCTGTGGATGGCCAGGCCATCTTTCTACCGTTGGTCTTGGCCCTGTTCTCCCGCGAGAAAGGCGGGAAGGTTTTTGGTCTCTACCCTCCTCCTCCTGTTTCTTCTCCAACCACACCGGTAGCATAAGTGGGTTATTGTATATTAAATAGGCTTTGGTGGGCTCCTCTCAGACCCTATTACCAACCTGTAGCATTATTTATATGGGAAAATATATTTTTTAAATTGAGAAACAGCAGTCTTCTTAACAAAGTTTTGGAACCCAGACCACTCGGAGGTTGGAGACTGAGCCTATGGGCAGGTCTCCCCAGCAGTTCCTTTCTGGCACTTACTTGTAGAGAGTCTTAAATGGGAGGAACTATTAGAGGAATTCAGTTGAGACACAAATAGAAAGGGAAACAATGGGGTATCCTGTTCTTTCAGTCTCACACTTTTAAAGCAAAATATGAAAATCTAGTTTACTGTTTTATTAGTTCAGAGAGTTTAGAATCCAAAATTGATTTCAGATTAATCTCTTGCCCACTAATATGCCTGTTTCTGTACTCTTCTTCAACTCATTTGGTAAAAGGTAGCAGCAAATGGTTGCATCCTTAAATACAAAGACTGGTCTGACGGACAATACAAGCTTTAAAGAGGATGTGGAGTACAACCCTTTGGGAAAACAGTTTGATATTAACTCGTAAACTTGGGAAAGTGCATAAACAGTAAGCCAGCCATTTAACCCTGACGTATCTCTAGGCGTAGAGATCCACTGACCGTGGGTTCTCGGGTAGCGGACGGGGCTGTTCATGGCAGCAATATTTATAATAGCAAAAATGAGAGACAAAACAAATGTTCACTTACAAGATTGCCAAAATAAGTTCAAGTTGTAGTCATCAAATGGAACACTATGCAACAGTGAAATTGTATTAAATAAAACTCAGCACGCACATCAATGTAGATGAGTCATGCAAACTGGAGGCAAGTCATGGGAGAACGCAAGTACAGTTCCAGTGTCCCTCCTCTGAAATGCTGGGCACCAGAAGTGTCTTGGATTTCAGATATTTTTGGATTTTGGAATATTTGCGTATACAAAATGAGACATCTCGAGGATGAGACTCAAGACCAAACACAGTATTCATTTGTCTTTTGTATATACCTTATACACATAGCCTGAAGGTAATTTTATACAATATTTTAAATAATTTTGTACATAAAGTTTTGACGTGCTTTGATTGAGACCCGTCACATTAGATCAGGTGTGGAATTTTCCACTTGTGGTAGAGTCATGTTGGTGTTCAAAGACTTTAGGAATTTGGAGCATTTCTGATTTTCTGATTAGAGGTGTTCAACCGGTAGCATGATTGCATTTATATAAAGCTCGAAAACAGGCAACACAGCAATATATTGTATACTAACAGATTAGGTTTGTAAATGGCAAAACTGTAAAGAAAAGTAAGGAATGAATGATATACTAGTCTGTTCTTGTGTTGCTATAAAGAAATATTGGAGACTGTGTAATTTATAAGGAAAAGAGGTTTATTTTGGCTCATTGTTCTGCAGGCTGTGTAGGAAGCACTGTGCCAGGATCTGCTTTTGGTGAGGGCCTCAGGAAGCTTCCACTTGTGGCTGAAGGTGAAGGGGGAGCCAGTGTCTCACATGGTGAAAGAGAAGAGAGAGAAGTGGGAGGTGCTACTCTCTTTTAAACAACCAGGTTTCACATGAACCAAGTGAGAACTCAAAGACAGCACCAAGACATTCATGAGGGATCCACCCCATGACTCAAACACCTCCCACCATGCCCCACCTCCAGCATGGGAGGTCACATTTCAACAGGAGATTTGGAGGGAACAAAACATCTAAACTATATCAAACGGTTATGCTGAAAGTCTGCATAGTGGTTATGTCTAGAGCCAGGGAGGTGTGTACGATCAGGGAAGGGGCATGGGGAAGGCTTCTAGGGGAGTGTCAGTGTTCTGGTTCTTAAACTGGATAGTGGTTTCAAACATATGTAATAAATACACACACCTTCTTACAGGTCACACCAATTCTCTTCCAAATCTGGGATCTATTTTGCTGAGGCTTTCATTTTAGTAGCTGAAAGAATTAGAAGGATTGATTAAAAAGCCTTTTTGTTTTACCATAAAGTGAGTAATTGAATATTTAAAACCACCAGGCCCCTTAGAAGTTATTTACTATAATGGCAACTGCCCATCCTTCTCCTGTTTGGAGGTGTTGAAGGTGTTACAGTGTTTTGGTTGCAGAGTTAACTGATGATGCCATACTGTGAGCTTTCACAAAACCATCTGGCCTGGCTTTTGCAAGAATCAAGAAGGAAAACTTAGTGTGGCTTTTCATCACTTTAAGTAAATGAGTTCAGCATTTAGCATAGTGGGCCAAGGGTGTGGCACCAAGGGCAGTGTGTGTACGAAGGCCAGCATCTTTGTCTGTGTGTCCAGTCGCTGTTCACTGTGGTGTTTGCCTCTGTGTCAAAGTAGAGTGGGAAGATCCTGTTTATTTTTGATCGTATGTTAAAATGAGAAATGTTCGCCTATTGAAAAGGGAGCCCAAAGGTGGAAGCCGAAGATGGGAGGAGAATGATGTCTATCTGTGCCTCTGGCGACCTCCTGCTATCCAGTCGCGGCTTTCCGCCCTCTGGACACCAGACAGGCTCCCGCAGGCATTTCCACCAGATCCAGGGGCCACTAGCAAGGCACCCTGAGGTCTCCCTGCAGGGTACTGGAATGATGCTGAGGCAGAGAGTTGGCCAGTAAGTGAGTGCCACACACCTTATTTAAATGTCCTTACTGCACTGCCGTTTTTATACTGTACTGAGTTCAATTTGGAAAACGATGTTCCCTGTGCTTTCTAGTAGATAAGATACTGAGATGTCCTGTCAGGAGTATAGCAATTAGGAGACTGGAAGAAGGAAAACCATTCCCCAGCCTCCAAGACGTTCAGCTTTGCAGAGTCTTTTAGACTCTTATCCCACTCAGATTGGGCACTGCAGGGCAGGTGTCTAAAGATATAAAACCGCGGAAGAGCTTGGTCTGCCTCTCGCCTTCTACCTCCCCAGTGTTTATTGAGGGCCCCCCAGTAGTAAGCAGGAGGAGACCCTGTGGCCCCAGCACCAGCCCAGTTGCCTCTAGCCATCCCAGCCTCCTGCTCCACAGCAGTGGCCCAGGGGGATAATGAGTGAGGTGGTCACACAGTTGGAGCTGCTTCTGTGGGAACTTTTTGTGATCACTGGATTAGCTGTGCCCTGTCATTTCAAGATGGCGGAAGCAGATGAGGGCTGCAGCCCTACTGGGTGGTGGGCTCCAGGGCACTGATGCGGGGTGCTCTGAGCCTGTCCTGGCTTTGACTTCCTAAGTACCAACCTCCCCTGGGGTAATCCAAGGGAGGAGACACCACCAGGCCACAAGTGAGCTGGTCGTTTCCTCAAGCTCACTTGGGTCTCCAAGCAGCAATTTCCTCCTGAGGCTTCCCTCTGCCGGCTCCTGGAGGGTCCCCACGCCTCCAGCGGTCACTTCGGTCTTCCTTAGTGTGTGTGTTTGCATCGTTCTCTTGAACAGTGAATGTGCTTGAATATGTATACAGATGCCAAGAGAGGGGTGAGTCCATCACAGCAAATCTGTTTCTGTGTCAAAAGTTGTTTTCCCATCAGTATATTTAGATTATTTGGCTTAATAAACACATTTTTAACCAGAATAAAAAAAAAAAACAAAAACCCACCACTCTGCTTTTGTCTGTATGCAGAAGGGAATTTGAGGGGAAAGAGGTAGGAGGAGAAGAAATGAATTTCTCTTTTCTCTTTGTTTTCTGTGTTAGCAGATGCATTACTTTTCTCAGCCCTCTTTGTAATTTCTTAAATTTCTCATTAGCAATTCAGTAGGAGGGTAAACGATAGGGGCCTATCTACCAGAATTCTTTTTCTGCTTGGGAAAAGAGGGTGTAGGGCAGGACAGCAGCACCTGAGTTAATAGGAGCAAAAGCCAGTGGTTGCCAGCATCAGTATAATCCTGAGACAGTTGGACAGGTATGGCCTCCGGGCTAACATACTTGTTGAGAAGTCAAATCTTTTTACAACAAATAGAAGGATCTGGAAGAAAACTTCCAAATTAACTGTAGATTATATTCTGAATTCAGCCTAAATTACAAAGTGCCAGGTTTTTTTTTTTGTTTGTTTGTTTGTTTTTTTTTTTTTGAGTTGTCGTTACAGTAACAGGATTGCTCCTACTGGGGTTCTTAGACTGCTGCAAGGCTGGTCTGGCCTCTGTGGGTCAATAAACATCTAAAGAGCAGGACTTGACTGGCCTCTGATCGGATGAATCCTCAGAGCATCAGATGTATGGCAAATTACATTCAGAGGAAAAGGAACAAAGCTGTCAAAGCAAAGTAGATTAACCGAAGTAACTTAGGCAAGGCAAGGCAGTTTATATGTGAGCTATAATGTGGGTTTCTAATATTAGAACATCACAGTATTAATCTTTGAACATGTTACTTACATTATTATTCACTAATGTGCTTTGTGTTTCTAATCTCTACAGCAAGCGTTTCGAACCCTTTCAGAATGGTTTGGAACACCTTTTTTATGTTAAGGACTTATTTTTAGTCTCAGTGATAGTTACAGCATTTCAATGAAAAATAACACTTTTAAATGGATTTGTCTAATTAATCATAACAGTATATCTCTTTGTACATAACTATATTTTGGAAGACATTTGTCAGCTCTTACTGAGTACATGGTTAAGGCTACTGGTTAGTCTAATGTGTGTTTTATTTTATTTTAGAGTATAAGCTTCTTAAAATCAGGAACATGCCATTTAGGGGAAAAATCTCTGGGGTTTAAGAGAGTACCATGCATAAATATGTTTTTTATGAATGCCAAGCGATTAAACACAATTCTAAGCTTTATCAAGGGACTGACTGGCAGAAAGTTCCGCCAAATTCTTTGATGTTATTAAAGATTTATTTTTGTACTGAGTTTCATGTTAGAATCAAATCCATGCTTACTGAAGTGGAAATAACTTTTCAAATCTTCGGTTAAAAATTCTGATGTTTGTTTGTGGCATTTACTTTATGTTATATATTAATAGGAGTAAATGAATTAACGGGATTTTTGCAGTGGGCATGGACCTAAAGTATCTTAACATTGTGGAGTACATTAGGAGAAACTTTGGCATTTTATATGTGTAATTTAGTAACTCTGAATACTGTATTTTAAATTAGACATAATTACTGGTCACTCAGATTAATTGATAGCTTGTTTAGACACTCAACTTTGGTGTATGTTTTACCCAGGGCTGGAAAATGAATCAACACAGAATACTGGAGTAGAGAGGATTGGTAGGCATTTGTTGGTGAGCAAGGCCCCTGGATGAGGATTGTGGCTTCAGTGACTAGTACCTGCACCTACCCCTCCTTAAACCCTTTTTTGTTTATCTGTGGAGGAAACATTCATTCAGAATCAGAACCTTTGAGTTTTAGGGTCGGCAGGAGGTAAGGCTGGGGTACAGGATACTCATGTGGAGATAAGCTAGAATAAGCCAAATTTTAAACCCAAATCGTGGTTCAGTGCTGGGAATTCAGTTCCTTTTTCTTCTGGAAATGTATAGACTGTCTGGAACACTTTGGCTTGGCCTACCTGTTGTATAGTGTTTGTTCTGTACCCTTAGTACTCACAGTGAGTCCCAGGCAGGATTTTGTGGGTAAAGTAGTACAGATGTTCTGAGGAGTTACTGTTTGTGCTGTGAGGCCTCACAGAGGCTTAGCTTGTGTTCAGTTAATGTGGCAGCAAATGGAGTCACGTGAGCCCTCAGTAGGCTGCCTCCAGCCAGCCTTCTGGGGCTGAGGGACCTGAGACAGCAGTGTGGGCTAACATTCAGAAGGAACAAAGGCGGATGCTTAGCTTTGAGGTGTGTAGAGTTGACTTGGCTTGCTGCTTCCATCATGCTTGGTCTGTTTACAAAATCTCATAATGAAAACATTTCAGTGTCACGTTAAATTCTTGGGGGGAAAGCCCACTGACTGCAGAGAAGCAGAGCTGTGAGGCTCTGTGTTTCCTGCTTAGAAACCACTTCCCTGGAGGCTTGCGTTTCCTTTGGTTGTGGAGGTGCTGGAACGACAAGCCTCCCAGTTCACTTCTTCCAAAGCACAGTCTCCTCTTTCCATCAGAGAAGATTGGTTTGTTTCTTTGGTTTGGGCAGATAACTTTTAAATTACGTTGTAAAAACTTAAGGTAAAAACCCTTTTCTCCTTTAAAATATAGATTGATAATATGTAAATGTAATTTTATGTACTAATCAGTCACCAAATATACTAGACAGAGAATGAATGGAGTCACTTTAGCTTTTCAAAGGAGTTTTTATAGCCAGTTGCATGCGTTGGAGCTGTCGCTATTGCTCTGTGCCTAGATGGATACTCTGCCCAGAACCGCGAATCGTAGAGTACCACGTGTTTGCTATCTTGAGGTTTAACTAGCTGGGTGTTAAGTTCATACTCTGTGCCATGGCAGTCTGCTCAGTGAGACTGCCATGCAGTGGGACTCAGCATAGCCCCTTTCCTTTAGGAGCCCAGCTGCTAATAGGAACACCGAGAGGTCTTTTGATATTTTCCCTGCAGTGCGATAAGGATTTGGGGTGTTGTGGGAGTGCATCCTGGGGTTGTTTAGTTGAGCAGTGGGGACTCCAGACTGGGGGCAGGTGAAGAAGAGGTGTGTGTTGGGGGTGGGGAGGGGAAGGCATGTGTATGGAGGTACAGTGGTGAGGGGGAGGTGTGGCTTCCCTGCAGGTGATTGCAGTTCCTGGAGTGAGCCTGGGGAGAGGGGTAATGGTGAACCAATGAGGTTGTGGAGGCAGCATACATCAGATCATGAGGAACTGTAGCTGAGAGCACCAAGAAACCATTGAAGAATTTTAGGGGAGTAAAATGATGAGATGTTTGAGAAACATGCTAGGGACAGTGGCAGAATGCATTCGAGGGAATTATGAACATCTATTAGGAGATCGCTGGAATAGCACATGAGGGCAATGCTGGCAGAGACGGGTGCTTCGTGGGACTGTGGAGTCCCTACAACTCCTTGTTTAATGGAGGTAGGGGATGGGAGAGAGGGTGGAGGGCAGGGAGAAGCCTGGTTCCTGGTTTGGCCACGAGGTCGATGGTTTATGAGGCAGGTACTGTGCTGGGACCTACACTGTGGGGAGCAGGTTTGTAGGCATGAGCATGAGGCAGGGTTGGACGTTGAGGGGGGCATGACTATCCTATAGGCATGTGGATGCCTCTTCTTCATGGCACTTCTTTGTTCCAGTGATGGACAGTTTCCTACCTATCAGTCAAAACCCACTATAATAGCCCACCCCACCCCCGCTTTCTTCTCTTCCATGAATGTTTTGTGTTTTTGTTTGTCTGCATCTATTGATGCTGCTTGCTCTGGCTGGAGTGCTGTCTGTTTTCCAGTTTGCCCGGTTTTGGACTACTTCTTCCACACTTCGCACAAATCTTTTATTTGATAGGACATCTTCTCCTATTCTCATCCCTGTGGCCCTGATTTTTCCATACCAAATATCTGTACCACAGAACTGACAACTCATATGTGTTGCTTTCTTTCCCAGACAGGCTAAGGTCAACAAAGGCTCTAGATTACACTTTGTGTATGAGCACCCCCAACTCCATGCAGAGCTAGTCCATGTGCACTGAGAGAGGTTTTCAGATAATTAGTTTATATCACTTCTCTGTGGTTGAGAGCCCCTCTGGCCCCAGTTCCTTATGTAGTAATCAAAAAGATAATAGAGGAAAAGGAGTAGAATTATAGCTTTATTTTCTGAAGCCTTTCACAGAATATGATTTTATTCTGCATTAAAACACATGGGATCATTGAGTTTTTTCTTTTTCTTTTTTCTGAAGAAGAGTAAGAGTGCTAAAATTCGTGAGCAGACTGATACAATGATTGAATAGGGTTTCTTTTAGCAGTCAACCTTCCTGATCTGATGTGTATCAAACCACTTGATATGATGATCAAATTGTAGCAGTTCTGTCCCTCTGGTTTATTTGATACACACTAAATTTCTAAACGACTTTCCTGAGACACTTCGGTAAAGCAAGTCTTTGGGGCAGGGCAGCATCACAGAACCCCATATGTGCATGTGTGTGTGTGTGTGTGTGTGTATGGGTAAGGGGATGTATATATGTAGATAAGGGTGGGGTAACTCCAGTTCCACAATACAGCCTCAGAGGCATCCCTGACAGGCTTTACAGGGACATGCACACAGACAGGTGTGTCTTTATTCTGGCATCAGGCAAACGGGATCAGTTTTCTCTGTGCATAGCTCTGTACTCGTCCCTGGGGATCCAGACATGAACAGCACACCTGGGCACATGGTTTCTTTTTTGGCTTATGAGATTGTAAGAAATAGAGTCCCTTTATAATACTAATACTTTTTGACTATCAAAATATTCCCTTCCATTGGTCTGTGATGCTTTTAAATTAACTTCCATTGCACAATTAATACATAATTAAAACATCCAACCTTAAGAGTTCTACAGATTGTTTCATTTACATTAAAAATGTATGTATTTGTTTAAAAAACTTTTTTTGATATGGTCTTTTTGATTATTTTGGTTTTCTTTTGTATTTTATAAGACATTAAAAACTAGAACTATTTTAAGTTGAAATTTCTTTAACTCCCTTGAATTAATAAAAAAAAAATACTCTTTCTTTGAGGTATGCTGTTATAGGCTGTTGCTTCTAAAATTATGTGAAGGGATAAATTAGCCAGTCCAACAGTTATAACCGTAAAGGTTATAGGTAAAAATTGTAATGCTCTACTATGAAGCCCATCCATATTCTTGTCTGGTCTTGTCTGTGAACATGTCCATATTCTTGATGTAAGTCTTAATTCATTTTATATACATTTTATAAGTGTGGATTGTGATATATTTATGTTAAAAAATATAAGCATTGTATTATGTTTTGATTTTTTTTTTTTTAACATATTAGAAAAAGTGAGGGTTATAACCTTGTATCTTCCCCCCACCCTTTAACATGTTCATAGAGGATCTAGGCTCGTTAAAATGCCTCCTTCCTATGCATCACTTCTAGATGTGTGCACAGCTAAAACCCTTGATGGCACAAACATCGGGCAGCCACGCGCAGCCGCTCCCTGTGCTGAGAGTATAATCCTGCGGGCTCCGCAGAGAAGTGGCCGGCCCGGAGAAGGTGACGTCACCTCCCTTTGCGCATGCGCTTTTGGAGCGAGGGCGGTGCCTGCCAAACTGATGCAGATTTATCACCCTGCTCTTTGCGTGCAGGCGCGCGCGCGAAGTTTCCCCCAAATTAACTAATAAGTAAAATTCGGTAATTACCACCAAGACCCAGTACTAATAGGAAGCTCTAGTTTACTATTTAACCTTCTTTTGCTGGTTGTTTAAAAATACTGGCTTATTTATTAACATTTTTGTTACTGCTGCAACCTGTGTTTTGTTAAGTATGTAGGATTCTTTTTTTTTTTTTCAATCACTTCCCACAGATTATTTTCCCATTTAGTAAACACTAACTCGGAATAGCTGACAGGCCCATGAAACCCCTGAGAATGGGTGAGGAGCACAGTTTGTCTTGTGGGCTTGGCTGCCTTTAAAGGAGGAGACGCAGCCAGTTTAGAACCATATCAGTTCATTTTGTTCAACAGCTCAAATGGTCAAGGAATAACCGTGTTTCTTCTAACAGTTTTTACTGGAAAACTCATTTGACTAGTTTAATTTGAAGATTATGTAAAATTTGAGATTACTAGTATCTGCCAGTAGTCCTGGGAGAAATACAGGATTAAAAAAATAATAAAACCTATGTTTTACTTAAAAAATTTTAAAATTTGATTCATGGTTTCACTCATTTGATTCATCTTTCTGCCGATTATGTAAAAATACCATTTTAAACATAATATGCTATATAAAAGCTTTTGCTCATTGTGAAAATATTTCTAGGGTGCTTTTTATTATAAATAAATCGGAGAGGGGCTTGTTGTTCCTGGACTATTTGTTACTGTTGTCTTAAATTTAATGCCACAGAAGTGACCAAGTGAGTGAGCATTCTGGTCATCAGTGACTAGCTTAGAAAGGTATTTGTCTCAGTGCAGCATCTCTTTGCAGGGTTTCAGGATGAAAGATGAGTAATTGATTTGGTCAGTGAGGTATTAGATAGTTGAAGTTCCCGACTCTTGAGTCAGTGGAAAGATATTTCACTGTTGAATGATAACTTGCAGAATATTTCTTGTTAGGGCAGAGAGATTAATTTTCCATCTTATGAATATAAATCATACTATGATTGAAGGCTAAACTATACCTAACATTTCACAAAACAAAAATAGAAAGTACTAAGGAGTTTTGGGGTTCTTGGGTAGGGGTCAGGGGCGAGATGCTGTAGCAATATATTTATTTGTTGGTTGAGTTTATTCATTGATTGATTGATTCGTTCATCCATCCATCTTTTTCTTTTTCTTTTTTTGGAGACAAAGTCTCACTCTGTTGTCCAGGTATGCAGTGGCATGATCTTGGCTGACTGCACCCTCCGCCTCCTGGGTCCAAGTGATTCTTCTTTCTCAGCCTCCCTAGTAGTTGGGACTACAGGTGTGCGCCACAGCTCCTGGCTAATATTTTTTCATATTTTAGTAGAGATGGGGTTTCACCATTCTTCCCAGGCTGGCCTCAAATTCCTGAGTTCAGGCAATCTGCCTGCCTCGGCGGCCCCCTTCATCCATCTTTCTACCCAGCCATCCCACATCTGGTGAATGCCCTTTGCCTGGCCCTATCTTAGGTATGTAGGATACAGCAGGGAGCAAAACAGACATGTCCTCTGGCAAATTGGCTGATCTAGAGAAAAAGAGGCAACTATTCACTTGATGAACAGTATAATGTTTATTATTAAGGAATAGAAGTGATGTGGGGGGCAGATTTAACATTTATGCTCACACTGACATGCTATCGAACCAAATAGTAATTTGAAAGGTGGTAACAGAATTTTGGCAAGTAGTATGCTGAAACTTGTGGTTATTTTAAAATGAGTATATTAAAATCTCTAAACATTCCAATTTGTTTTAGGGAAAGGCAGTTTTTGTGTGTTGGCTTGAAACCAGAAAGAAAATCATCAAGCACCACCTATATATTTATATTTAGTTAACAACTATAAAATCTGATTTTTTTACCTAAGCCTGTTTTCCTCAGTAGCATTCAACAAGTATTAGTGTAAACATTCTGAACATAGTCATTGTAGCCTTGGTTCAGAAGTGTATTTGTTGCCTGTCTTTAAGGACTCCCCTGGGAAACATCTTCTGCACCTAGAGATAAGCCTCGACTGACTCCATTCTTGCTGTTTCACTGTTTGCTGAAGCTAGCTTTTCATTAGAGTCCATAATGGTTGCTGTATTCCAGATAGCAGCAAAATATGCCTCAAATTGTGACGGAATCCAGTCTCTTTTCTGCACAGTTTAGTATGAGCTCTATATAACTTAAAAATTATATAATTCAAAAAATGGGTACAACTAAATGTCCCCCGATTTGGGCCACTTACCATCTGGTTATCTGCTCTCAAGTTGCTCTTCTTTGTCTAGGGTTTCTGTTAATCCTAATTTTACCCAATTTTTCTTTGTGGCATCCCCTTCCATCCATTTAAGTAGCATTGACAAACCCCCCTGGTGGCACTGAGAAGTAGAAATGTTGCTGATGTCTGGTCTTTGGTACAAAGATAAGGTCTGGGATCCCATCAGGGCCTCTCTGCCGTGGTATTTGCTGTTCCTGAACCTCTCTGTGATGGTGAGAAG
Source organism: Hylobates moloch (assembly GCF_009828535.3). Lineage (NCBI taxonomy): Eukaryota > Metazoa > Chordata > Mammalia > Primates > Hylobatidae > Hylobates > Hylobates moloch. The sequence continues at coordinate 13,174,127 of NW_026652292.1, forward strand.
TGTGTGCTTCCAGGGGGCGGCCACCGAGGGCAGCCTATATTTGCTGCTGTTCAGTAAGTTTGGGAACCACAGTTAGATCCTTTAATGCATGAATGAAGAAAGCATTAGGAGTTGAGTCTTATCTGCTGTGTAATCTAGACTCTGTGGAATAGCACAGAAGCCATTTATTTTTAATTTTTTAGAACGTTTTTATAGTCCTACACTGTTTTCCTAAATAGCTCTTCAGGGCATGGAACACAGCCTGCCTTTTTGATCTGAGGAACTTTCATGGTTGGGTTCTTCCTGCTTTTTATTGAAAGTTACATACGATATATTTAATCTGGTTTTAGTATTTATACATGCTTCCTGAGTCCTTTGCTTATTGGGTGTTTTTTTTTAAAAAAAAAAGGAAATGAGATCTAAAATAATACCTAAGTGACCAGTCACCACAGTAACCACAAACTCAAGTTTCTTTGTGTGGTTAGTTTTATATTTCTGCCCTTTTTATATTTTCTTTTCTGTTTTCAAAGTATTAATTGATGGTTTAAATAAAATTAACATCTTTTTCAGTGACGGTCTACAAAAATATAGTTAAACTGGTTAGAATTTATATTCTGGTCTATGCGTGGGCATGTACCTACATCGCAATAAAAAGTGAAGCACCTTTTCACATCAGTTTCTCATTAATTCATGTGCTTTTCTTCCTCTAGAAAGACTGAGTCTTCCTTAATTTGGGGGGAAACTGAGGGACCCATAGGTTAACATAACTAGAGCTCTGAGAAATGAAAGGCCACATGGGAGTGAGTGCGTGACTCATAGTGGGACATAGGAAATTGAGACATTCATTGAGTTCTGTTTTCTGCACCCTGCTTTCAAATCAATATGCTGTTCCTCCTGTGAGGTGGCCTGGAATATGGCAGCCCTCACTTCCATCTTCCACTCCATTGTGGGTATCAGTAAATAGGTGTGATTCAGAAAGTTAGCAGTAATTGTCAAAAATGCTTTGGAATGATGACTCAAGTCACACAGCTCTCTATTGGTATATCAGCATTGGGATCAGGACATTCTTCTTGGTGATGGCTGTGTGACTCACAAGTGGGGCTCTGTCTCTCTAGTGTAGGAGCCAGGGCTGCAGTTGGTGGTGACATTTCTCTGAGGGCTGTGCTGTGTCCTGGCCATGACGTGTGGGTGTGGACGTGGGAATGATAGAAGGCATGCGTTTTCTCATCTGAGCAACAGAAGGGGAATCCTCCCTTCAAATACCTGTAGATAGGGATCTACAGCTGTTGCTTACTCCTTCCTAGTATTTGTCTATCATGTGATCTGTCTCCTCCTCATTTGCCCGGGTCCCATGGCACTTGGTGCTGCCTATGAACATTTCATAATCTGCCTTGTTTTATAGGTGTTTGTCAGCTTGTCTCTTTGAGGGTCTCTGAGGAGCCTTAGTCCTCTTTGCCTTGCAGTTGCCCCAGTGCCATCTGTGTCCACGGCAGCCACAGCAGATGAAGTCAGTCTTCGTAGACACATTCAGTGAGTTACAGTGACTGGCAGTGAATTGCTGACTAGATTGCATCCATTCAAGAGTTTTGAAGGAACCTGAGGATGAAATTGCAGAACTCTTGGCTCAGATGTTTTGCCTTTTATAAATAGCCACTGTTTTCAAAGCTTGGTGGGTTGCCAGCACAAAGCATGGTGCATTGGAAAGGAAAATGGCCTGGTGCTGTGGAGGCCCCAGCTCGGTCAAATCTACCCATAAATGGCCGAATAGTTCCACGCAGCCTTCCTAGGACCTCATGGTCCTCAGCCGGATGTGTTGGCTGTGAAATCTGTGGTGGTTGTCAGTGTCATAGTTAAGTCTCATTAAACTGGGTTCATTATACATGTGGATGTATTCTATGGACAGGAGCGATTTACATTAAGAAATCAGATCACACCACTGATTTATTCATTCTTTGTTTCTATGAGTGATAACGTTGTAGAGACTGAATTCTGCTATATTCCTCTCGAAGATGTTGACTTTGTTGCCGCTTGTTTGCCTGCTGTAGCAGGCATGTAATTTGGCCTGACCCACACTACATATTCTCTGTGTTTGCAGTGGGCAGCAACTCAAATTTTGATAGATCTTTAATCCTTAGCAGGGCTGCTTGGAATTCACCTGGTTTTTGTTTTAAAAGCTCCACATTGCTTAGATGGGGCCCTGCCCTCAGGCTAACAGCCCTAATGATGGGATGTGTACCCAGGGTCATTTCCTTTTCAAGGTGTCTCTCTCAGCTTTTGTCTTTCTCTAGTGGCTGGAGAGAGTCGTTTTTTATAAATGTTCCCTGTAGCAGGGCTTGCCCCGAGTTGCTGCTCAGGACACCAAAAGTGAAATGTTCACTCCTTCACTTCAGTACTTTCCTTGCCTTCTAATTCCAAGTCTACATCTTGCTGTAGTTGTATTACCATGCTAGCATTTGCGATGCTTTTCTTGTACTATTTTGGCAAAAACAAACACAAACGGGGATGGGGAAGTGGTGTTTTGTTTTTCCCTAGAGATTGTTCTGCTAACAATGTTAGTTACTAGTTTTGGTAGGCATCCCTGAACCTAGATTACCTCTGTTAGAGATCACCGAGAGAGATAGCCAGTTATTGTGATGAGTATGGACATTTTGGACCCCAAATTCCCACGTAGACATTCACCCTGGTGAGCTGGGCTAGATATTTTTGGGCTGCAAAAATTCCTTTTGCTTAGATGGATTTTGGCCTAAATTGCGTATTGCATGCTCCTCTTCTATAATATTCCCACTGGGCCTTCTAAGATATTGGGAGTAGGGGCAGAGTTGGTTTTTAGTGAGGGGAGGGGCCTTGGCCACCTCTGAAGCTGGAGTAGCACTGGGCCGTATGACCACATTAGCCATTGACATTCCTCCAGGGGGCATGACCCAGAAAGCCTGGAAGGAGAGAGCCAGGCCCCAGCTATTTATAATCCCCTCTCTCTGCCTTGCCACTGGGTATTTTTAACCAGACCCTGAAGTATGACAGAATGAGGCATTGAGCTCCCCCTAGAGGTTTTAGGATGTCACAAGCAGCCATTTTTATAAAGCAGTGTTGCTGTTTTCTTTGCACCAGCAAAGATTTATGTACATTAGTCTACATAAAAATTAAGATTTGGTAAGTAATCTGGACTGATTTCATATCCTGTCTCCTTTTGGGACCAAATTGTTAATTGCTAGAAATGACCGAGAGCGAGCCTTTTGGGGACATGAACCTCTGGGTCTGTGTGCAAATCATTATTCAACATTAAAATAGAAGATAGTTTTGTGATCACAGACATGGAATTTAAATGTTGTCCTATGATCATGTTTCTTAAGTTGATTTAATGGATGTGGATAAAGCTGCTGTGTTGGCACTGGATAGATTGGTTAAGGAATTAACTGTCACTCTAGCAACCCAGTAATTTTATTTTCTCCTGTATTTCAGGGTTTCGAAAAAACGATGAAATGAAAGCTATGGATGTTTTGCCAATTTTGAAGGAAAAAGTTGCATACCTTTCAGGTAAAGTTTAACTTTCAACTCTGCTTTATCCAACTGCTCTGACACAATTTCAGAGTCTGACATAATAAATGAACTCACCTGCCACAACATATAAAAACATTGGCATTTCTATGAATTTTGAACTGCTTTTTTCTTGTAGCACTGTTCCTGAGAAACTAGTACCCAAAGCATTTTCTTCCAGCTAGGAGGCACATGATAAGTCAGTTAGTGTTGGTGATGAAAATACTTTTGTTTCTGCCATTCAACAAAAATTCGGCTGTTCTGCCCCAATCAGTTAAGTAAAAAAACTGATTTTAAAAATCCGATCATTTCAACAAAGGTAGTGGGAATGTGGTGGTATGTAGATGGGTCCTGAATTTCTCACTTTTGTTTCTTGTACTCTGTACCTGCCTCTGTTGCCTTGTCTTTTGGGAGGCAAGGACGCCTGCTTCTCCTTGAGATCTGCTCCTTTGTGGCTCTCTGGTCATGGAGTAACTAGGACCCATGTCGTGGATGATGAAGCCCTGGTGATTTTACCAGCTGAGTCCGTTTCCCTGTAGACCCAGTCTTTGAGGCCCTGGCCCGCCCACAGACAGACTCTGGGCCAGTCCCTTGGGCTTGGGGGCACCTAACTGCCCTCTCTTCTGCACATAGATAGTCAGCGTTAGGCCTTTTCGGACTGTCTTCTTGGGACCTTCCTCCCACATAAACAGAGCAGACCTTGGGTATTATACCTTTTGGGCACCAGTTCACCTGTTACCAAATAAAGATTTGCAAGATTTTTCTGCTCTATCAGGAAGTACATCTGTAGATTGTGGTCATGTGCTTTTAGATGAATTTCCCTTAAGAATTTTTATCTTTCTCAAATAGGCATTCTGTGCTGATCTATGTATCCTCTTGAACACATGTCATTTTTAATTTATAACACTGCTAGCTGCTTTTGTAAGTTTTTTGTGTCCTTTGGACATGTGATATTGCTGTATATTTAAGATGGAGCTTCCTATGGTGTTTTTGCTAATCTTGTTTTGCTTCATGTTCAGTAATATTTCTTGGCCCCTGTTAATATGGTTTGATTTTGTGGGAGTAAATCTAATTCATTACGTATTTGGAAGGTTCACAGAAGAGTGTAAGAAGTTCATGAAAAGAAGGTGCTTTAAATTGTTGGAAATACATGGTGAAAAACAAATACTGGCTTACAGTACACTGAGTTTTAAAAGTAGCATTTATTTGCTCTTCTCTAATCATTTGCTGACAAACTGCATTGTAAGGACTCATGTCAGCTTTGTGAACCCCTGATTTTGTAGTTTACAAACAGAATAATTGAAAGACTCTACTTACAAAAATTAGAGGTATCTGTAAGGAAGGCCTAAAGCCGAGTCCATGTGTTTATCAGTTTTTTATTTTTAAAGTCTGGGTCTGTGATAACAGCACCTGCTCCCCCGACCCGTCTTGTGTTTCTGAACGTTTTGTTCCATTTTCTTCTTTCATTAGCACGTGGAGATGGACATGTGAAGAAAGGTGGAAGGTTAAGATTGGTGGGTTTTATCTGTATTCATGCTTTTATTAGGCAGTTAATACAGAATATATTATCAGCTGACATTTTTATATAGTTTACAGTCAACACTAAAACTGTTTACCTTTTAACTAATCAAAGAAACAAAATCGACAGTCTTTCAGAGTTTGTCTTAAATGTTTAATAAAACCTTAAATTCTTCAGGGTTACATAAAGTTGGATATCTTTGGTGGGGTGGGAAGTTTTGCTTTTACCACAGATTAGTAGGAACTGTTTAAAATATTAGCGATGGTAGAGCTTCCAGCAGTGTTAGCAAAATGACATTAGTAGGTGTCACCTCACTTTTACAGTATTCCTAATTTATGACCAGAACTGGCAAAGCTGATTAGCATGAGCTCATTGCTCTTGTTTTAGGCTTATTATCTCCTTTAGGAAGGGAGAAAAACAGTAAAATTAAGTAGAAATTGACTACTTGTGTTGTATTACAGTTTTTGAAAATTACAAAGAATGAGTAAACTTTACAAAATAAAATTTATCTCTAACTCATTTTTTTGTTTCTTTTTTATTGAAATCTAATTCACATACTCTAAAATCCACCTTTTTAAAACGTGTGATTCAGTGGATTTGAGTGTATCACCAGGTTGTGCAACCATTACCATTAATTCCAGGACCTTTTCATCACCTCCCAAGAACGCCATATCCACCCCCCAAGCCCCCAGCACTGGCAATCACTAATCTACTTTCTGCCCTGACCCCATTTTACAAAATTTTAGGGAATATTATGATACTTTTGTAAAAGCTCTCCATGTGAATGGCTTTTAGTAGTTAAATCTAAGTAAAATGGCAGGGGCTTTGTAAAAGTAGGCCAAAAGATGAGTGATTTAATTTAAAAGATACTTATTAGGTCAAGATCTCTAAGAACCCAGTGATAATTTCTTGAACTTGAATATTTCCGATCCTTAGTGTCTAGGTCTTCTAAAAAGTAATGCTGATTGCACTTAAGTAAGATAGAACGTACTACTTCCTTCATTTAGGATGAACGCAGTGAGGTTAAATGTCTTACCTAACTTGGTGTTTGAAGTCAGAGGACAGTGCTGTGGTTTGATGGATCACCTCCAAAATTCAGATGTTGCCAATGTGATGCTATTAAGAGGTGGGACCTTTAAGGGGCAATTAGGCCATGAGGGCTCCTCCCTTGTGTGGGATTAAGGCCCCTGTAAAGAGGCTTTACCCTTGCCCTTCAGCCATGTGAGGAAGCAGCATTCCTCTTCTGCCCGTGGAGGATGCAGCCCTCACAAGACTACCAAACCTTGTAAAAATGCCCCGTAGTTTATATTTAATGGAGTTTGCGTCTAATGGCATCTTACATATAATGTCAACTATTAGTGTGGTTCCTATGCCACTAGGGTTTGAGCCTTAGAAAATTTCACAGACAACCACCAGAATTAAGAACACATTCTTTTTTAACTGTTCATTATGGAACATTTTAACATCAAAGGAAAGAAAATAGTATAATGAATTTGCACGAATTCATAGCCCACTTCAGCAACTTGCTTCATCTGTATTTCCACTTACTCTTCTCTTCACTCTGGATAATTTTGAAGTAAATTCTAGATACTATTTTATTTATAAGTATTTAGTATTTATCTCTTAAACGTGAGTGTTATAAAAAACCCCTGCAATACCAATAACAGACCTAAAAATTGAATGGTAATTATTTCATATCCCCCAAAAAACCCAGTGGGTATTCAAATTTTTATGCTTGTCTCATATGCATTGCAGCTGGTTGAGATGCCTGGTAAGGCTCTTTTAACCTGTAGGCTCTTTGTGTCTTACCTCCTGATGTTTTAGGAAGCGAGGAATCCAGGTGTCTTCCTGTGGATTTTCCTGTAGTGTAGATTTTGCTGGCTGTGTCACTGGGTGGTCATTTAACATGTTCACTTCCCCCGTGTTTCTTGCAGACTAGGAGTTAGGTCTTGAGGCTTGATTAGACTGAGCTTTGATCTGGCAGGGAAGGGGGCAAAAATACTTAATGGGTGTGATTGTTTAGTTTCATAGGGAGTTTTATTAGGAGAGTGTTGTCTCGTTTTTATGGTGTTCATTGATGATTATTGCTTAGATCTAGTATTTAAGAGTTACAAGATAGTGATATTCTACTTATGTTGTTTCTTTTTCATTTATTAACTTGGATATCCTGTAAAGAGAGATGTCCCATCACCAATTACTTGATTGTCCTGAGAAAGAGTTCATACAGGAGAAGTAGGATAAGTGATTGGTTCTTGTCCGTAACCAGTTTTCAGGCTATTGAAAAAGGACCATTGTTTGTTTGTTTGTTTGTTTTTTCCCCCGATAAAGACATTTCAAATGCATGATTTTAAATATATATGATGTTTTGATTCATTGCACATTTTCTGTCTTACGAAGTTAAAATTGTCCCATCTTTGGCCAATGGGAACCTTTTCAAATTGGCTCTTAAGTTTTGTTTGCTGATGTGACAAGATGTTTCAGGACCATCTTGTATAATTCCTGCCTCAGATCTGGAATCAGCCATTTCTCTGAAGAGCCCTGGTTCCTTTTAGTGCGAAACAATACGGGTTGCTGGGGATATCCACTGGGTTTGTTGTTGTTTCTATGTGTCTTTAGTGGACAAATCTGGGGGAAAACACACACACACATTTTAATGAGAAATGATATCATGACTTTATATTAAAATTCATAGTTCAAATTTAGGATTATAGATACTTCATTTTACTTTTTCAATTGTATATTTGTGGATATCCATTTCATTAATCTAAAAATGTTAGCTTTTTCTTATGTGGACACAATTACTTACTTTGTAATGCTAATGGTATTAGCACAGTGTATGACTACCAAATGCAATTTAGTATTTTTCTTGTTGTCTTGAGGATGTATGCCATTAGAAATCTACAGATCTATTACTGTATTTTAAGGTCACACGAGACACTTCCTTTCCATGTGGATATGCCATCAGCTTGAAACCTGGAATCATTTTATTTTGCTTTACATTTGTAAGACTTAAAAACCCCAACTTGCTTCAGTTTTGAGTAAAACTTAGCATAATTACACAGTAATAACTAAAAAATAGTTAAAAGTTAAGGTATGGTTAAAAAAAAAATCTAGTTTTTGTGTTTGCCTTCTCCACCCTGTGCCTCCCTTATAGGAAAACTTTAAGTTTTTGGTTTAATCCTTATGCTTTTAAAATATGAGCAATTCTATTGTTCTTCCCATCTGTTTTCATCTTCTTCTCCCCGAGATAAACAGAAACGTAATATGCCTCATTTCCTATTCTTTGCTTGTTTTATTTCAAAGAATATTCTGGAGATCAGTATATAGCAACACATAATAGAATTCTCATTGCTTTTTACAGTTGTGTATTACTGTGTTTTTTTGTGTGTAGCAGAGTAATACACAAATATATGTATACCAGAGTAAAACGCAACTCTCTCTCTCTGTGTGTGTGTGTATATATATGTCTATATATATGTGTTTATATATATATGTGTGTCTATATCTATGTATATGTGTTATATATATACATGTATGTCTATATATGTGTGTGTATATATATATATATATATATATAGTTAATTCAGTCAGATGCCCATTGATGGACCTTTTTTTTTTTCTTTTAGAATAGCTTTTTGGGGTGCAGTGAACATTCACTCTTATCAAGTTGGGGGTATTGACAGGAATGTGGGATTTGATGCCTTAAGGTTTGCTGGTGCCTTAGTTCTTCATGGTCCAGTTTTGCAGAGTACTGCGTTTCCCCAGAAGAGAAGGGGAACCTTCCATTCGTCTTGGATATCTTGTTAGAATCCTAGCATAGTGGGAGCTGGCAGGGACTGACTGAGAGGGCAGGAACTGGCGGGACTTTTCATGCAGGCTGCTGAGTCTTCTCAGCTTTCAGTAGAAATACTCCATGAGCCAATTCCTAGTTCTCAGGACCAGGCAGCAAGAGATGAGCCTAGAAGGTGCAGGGCTGGCGAGGTGCTCGCCTTGGCTGCTGTTAGAGCAGGAGCCCAGTGGGCATCCTTTTAACAGAGTTGTATTATTTTATGGCACACTTAATAGACATTAGCCATCATTTCTGTCTTCTACAAACTATGTCTTTCAGAGATTTCCTTGGCAAAGGCTGCTTTTTATTGTCAGTGTGAGTTAGACTGTTCCTTGGGAGTTGGGAGTGGGAGGTTGGACAGCGGCGAAAGAATAGTTTCAATTGAAACAAGGGCTATGGAGAGAAAGATACAGTTGGTTCGTTGAAATTTACATTTTACTCCTCAAAGCAAGCATGGCTTTCATGCATGTTCTTTCTAAATAAGTGAAAGGTGAGCTTCTAATTCATTTAAAGAGAAAGAGGTGATTGTGAATCTAGCTGTTTCTGTGGTCATCCTGGGCCACATTGCTCAAGAGACCAAGTCTCCTGGAGTTTTAAGAAGAGGGAAATGAGGTCTCAGGGTTTAAGGAAATAAGTGTCACACAGACATGTGTAGCTGTAGTGTAGGACCCTTTCAGCCTTCTTTCTATTATTAAAATAAACCTCAGTTCCCTTAGCATCCGTAGGATATCCGTCAGGCATTTCTGCTAACTAATACCTGATAGGAGGTATTTTTAGTTAATATTGTGTGGAATATGGAAAAATAATCCATTCAGCAAATGTTTGTTGGGTGCCAGTCTCACTGGACATGGAGAGCATTGTGTATTCTTAAATGAGCGAATGAAACAAAGATGCCTGCCCTCATGGAGCTTATGTTCCAGTGGAGGAGACAAATAGACAAAAAGAATATGTAAATTGTATCATTTCCTAGAAGGTAAGAAGTGCCTTAGAGAAGTAAGATTGGGTATAGGAGAGGATGCAGGTTTATGTGAACTGAAAGTAAAACAACGATCATTATAAACAAAAACTGTTTTTTGGTGTTTTTTTTTGTTTGTGTGGTGTTTTTTTTGTTTGTGTGGTTTTTTTGTGTGTGTGTTTTTTTTTTTTTTTTTTTGCTTTTTGACTAAGGCAGCATTTGGATAAGCAGATAATCAATGAGCTGTTGTTTGGTTACAGACATGAAAAACTTCCATTTCATTGTAGAAACTAAGGCACTGATTTCCTATCTATAAAATGAGGCTGACATCTGTCCCGCCTGCCTCACCATGTGGCTTAGAGTTGATAACACACACATATGGGTGTATCTAATAGGTGAAGTTTTTATGAACTGCAGTGCTGTTATTTTTACTAGTTTAGGAACAGGAACAGAACTTTGCATTTGTGACTTTTCTGCTTTATACCCAGATGCTATTTTCATTTGGGTACTTCCTGTGATTTTGGAAACCAACCTAAATCTTGGGGAATAGAATTAAACAGACACCTGTGTAGCTGATTTTAAGCTCTTGAGGTTTAGTGACCATGTTCCTCTGAAGTATACTTCATCCTTTCTAAGATTTTTTCTTCATACCTCCCTGAGGAGGAGTCAGCAGAAAGTGATCATTAACTGTGTTACACCATCTATTGGAAGGTGCACCCTTAGCAGGGAGATTAGCATGTGAAAAGATTCTTACTTCATAAATGATTTTTGATAAAATTGTAAAAATATCCCAGTGAATTTTCTGAAGTTCTTTTCTAGGAAAAGGGAAAGTGAAAATTTTTCCTCTATCTTAGAATTCAGGTTCAGGTGTCTATATGCTTTTTTTAGGACATGACTCAGCAACTAAGCGGATGAACTTGCTATCAAGTCTTAGGATACTGCTCGCTAGTGCTACCAGCCTGGGAGAAATCTTTGTAGTTGAAAGTTGGAAAAGTGTAGTAAAGGCTGTCAAAACTTCTGCACAGAGCTGCCTTTGGTTCTCACGTCTGGGGTGATCAGAATGGCCATGCGCATTGTGCACACCTACTGACTTCCCATGCAACTTTCTTAGATTGGCAGATTGTGGATTCTACTTCTCACACCTGTGGTGGAGCATGCCTTGATTGACTTGTGAGCTACGGTGACCCAGGAGGGAGGAGAGTGTAATGTGGGTCCCTATGGAATCAAACATTATGCTGCTTTTCAAACACATTTTAAAAATTCAGAATTGTGGTCTAGAAAAAACGTTAGATGCTAGCTTTCTCTTTAGCAAAAGTGAGGGGAATGTTTTAATTTAAATAATATGTACTGTATTTTTAATAATTCAAATTTCTATAATATGTGTTGATCTATGATAATTTCAATCAAGGAGGTTGACTCTTTTGAAAAGAATGAAAGGTATTGGGAAATGAAAAATATTGAAGTTGTTAATCTGTCTTATCTTGGGGATAAGAGGTATTCCAAAAAATTAGAGCCATTGGTATTACCCTAAAAATCATATCAGATGTTTTAGAAGATCACTTGATAATGAGCAGTACTGCTTCTCACTTTTAATAGTACTTTGCATTCATAAATGTTAGCCCCCACAAAGGACCAGGAACCCGTTATTTAGTTATCCCTATGACATTTTTACTACTAGAAAAGAACTAAAGCCAGTAGTTCGAAAGATCATACAATTTTTTTTTTGTCGGGGTGAAGACCTAGCGATGACAGTGTTGCATAGTTCCTTCGTCTTTATTTAAGCTTTTGGAGCCTCAGTATCTCTATAAGACTGGAATGATAAAACCTCTTAACAGAGTCATTGTAAAATCACATCAGAAAGTGTATGTAGAGCACGTGATACCCTACCTGGATCTGTTGTTACCTATGATTGTTGTTCCCATATAATACCTAAATTACTGGATTTAGAAATAATTTAAGGCTTTTCTAGATTACAAGACTGAACAATACATGTGGATTGCTTTAAGTATTCCCAATCAAAATGAAGCTTCATTATTATTTAGAATGAGTACATAATTCCTATGAAGTGATGAAAACCATATTGGTAAAATATGTTTTTAAAATACCATCATCTTCTGCTGTATGTTTTTTGGCTTTTCTAAAAGGAAAGAATCTTCTGGTTTTTTTTTTTTTTTTTGCTTTCTTTCTTTCTAATTTTAGATTATGATTTTTGATGCATAGAAAATAATGAAGAGTTTTGTATTGTGACTTGAATTTTGAGGTCTCCCGAAGAGAGATCATCAGAGTTCTAAAACTAAATGAAGGATCCACTTGAGAAGGCTAAATTTTTTCTCTATTTTCCTGACAACCCCGATGGAAGTAATAAAATAAATGTGACAGTTTTACCACAAGCGTTTAGTAATACCAAGCTGACTTCATTAGGATTGTATATGTTAACAAGAAATCGTTCTGCCTGCCTGTCTGTCAAAGTCACATACTCTGAGATTTGTACTCTTAGTGTGTGATAGAATTTTTCTAAAATCCTTAAGCTAATTAGCTTTAAAATTCTCATGTGGTTCTCTCACATGCATGTGTGTGGTTCCGTGTGAGAGATTGGCAAAGCTGGACCAGTGAGGGTCAGGTGCCATCCATCCCAGATTATAAAGTCGTCATCAGCATAGCTTGGAGAATGTTCCTTTCGCTTTCCTTTCAAGACTTAGACCCATCTTGTTGATAGGAAAGAAAGAGCTTTGAATGCAGGGCAATGGGGCAGAATGTGGGGGAGACTGACATAGAGGGCAGCTGTGAGGGAGGTGGTTGTCTGAGGTGAGTGAAACACATGGACGTGACAACTTTTCATTCTGTCCAAAACATAAACACTGAAGAAAGGAGTTTTTCCCAAAAAAGACAAGGCCATATGTAGTACCTTCCATGTGGCCTGCAGAGCTCCGACATTTTCTCCCAGATCCCTGAAGGGATGCCCTATCCTCACTGTGCCTCAGGTGAAACAAGGACTCCTGCCCTGTGCAAATTTGTGGAGTTGCTTCAGGAATAATTTTGACAGAGTGAATGGATGATAACATAGGATGTGTCTTATCTTGTTTCTGTCTAAGTGTATTCCTAATGTTTGTTTTTCAGGTGGTAGAGATAAACGTGGAGGTCCCATTTTAACGTTTCCAGCCCGTAGCAATCATGACAGAATACGACAGGAGGATCTCAGGAGACTCATTTCCTATCTGGCCTGTATTCCCAGGTTAGTTCTATGTGGCTTGTGCTTGTCACTGATGTCACATTTACAAGAGATGTGGTGCTATACTCGTTAGAAATCAGCTAAGTGGTAGCCTGAATTCCAGGGCAAGTAGTATAAAACAAAAATCATTATCTTTCTCCTTATTACCATTTTGTGACCGTTATTGTCTAGTGTAAAACACTTTGGGGAGCAGGGACATGAAGGTAGGTAAGAGCTTTGTGTGTTGACAGTGGATCGGGATACTCAGCTGGGATTTCAGGATGCGGTGCCTGAGGTAGAAAGCCATCGTTGATGATTCTAATACTGTGACACAGAGGCCTGGGTGATCACAGTTGGGTGCTGCTTTTGATAATGCATTTCTGCCTTCTTGGCAAACATTAGTTCTTTAAAAATAGTCTGTTGATATGTAACATGAAGTTTGTGGGGCATTAAAAATCCTTATTATCTATATATTGGGCGTAGATCTGGGAATCTGTATCAAAATTGAGACTGCATTGGTAATGGGAATTTTTAGCATAGGTGCCAAAGAACACCAAGAACAAGCAATGTTGTGTTTTCTGAAGAGTCCGCAAGTGGGGAGTTGTGAGTTACTAGGAGCTGGCCTGTGTGTATACTTGAGGAATTTAGAATGTTTCTGCTCTGGGAATGTATTACTTGAGTTTTATTTGTAGATCTAGCTGACAACTGGTGGAGGAAATTTCCTGCCTATATTAATGTATTAGTTCTTTCTCACACTGCTATTAAGAAATGTTTGGGACTGGGTAATTTATAAAGAAGAGAGGTTTAATTGGTTTAATGGCTAGGGAGGCCTCAGGAAACTTACCTTCATGGCAGAAGGCAAAGGGGAAGCAGGCACATCCTCATATGGTTGGAGCAGGAGGAAGAGGGTGGAGGTAGGCAGTCAGGTGCCACACACTTTTAAACAACCAGTTCTCATGAGAACTCCATCGGGGACAGCACTAGGGGGATGGTACTAAACCATTAGAACCCCTCCGCTCCGCCCTGTGATCCAATTACCTCCCACCAGGCCCACCTCCAACACTGGGGATTACAGTTCAACATGAGATTTGGGTGGGGACACAGAGCCAGATCACACCAATTAATATCTCCATTTAATTGTTCCAGTTATATTCTGGAAAATATAATGCCATGCTGATATAATCTAAGGATACAGTCATGCCCGGGATAGGAGATTTGGTGTGTGTTGCAGGTTGGAGGGGTGCCTATCTATGAGGAAAGGGTGAGTCCTCAGGTGTCTCTTTTATTCCAGAAAGGCACATACTGAAGGGCATCAGTGGCGGCCATGGTAGAGTGAGAGGAGGTGTTTCCTAAGAGACTAAATGAGGACGTGTGAGAGAAGACTCGGCCATAATATGGGCTGGCTAGGTAGTAACCTTAAGGAACATGCTACAAGAGAATGATGTAAGATGGTAACAGCATAATGGGTTTCAAAGGTTGTGGTAAAGGTAATAGATCTACCACAGCACGTGGTTCACAGCACTCAACCTGTGTAGGTTGACACCAGCGGGACAAGGCAGCCATGCCCCGTCATAACAGGGCTGGCTGTGGCTGATGGCAATCAGCTTTTGGTCTTGATAGTTTGACTTGCTGGGGAAGTTCTTGCGTTTTCTGTCAGAGTATCCTTTACGAGAAAACTATCACTGTGTGGCATCAGCGACTGAGTGAGCCCTACTTATCTGGAGTAAGTTTCCCTTTCTTCTTCTGGTGTTTCTTTGGCAGCTGACCTGTTGAAATCTTAGAGTTGGAAAGTAGTTTAGAAGTTATTTATACTCACTATCATTTATAAATAAAAATAGAGTGTAAACTACTACTTACTAAGCTTTTACTATGTGCCGGGTCTGTGATAATGATGGAAAAAGAAATACAAAGGGCAGGGTTAAAAAAAAAAATCACTGCCAATCAAAATGATACTTGTCATATAGTTTAATAAAAACTAAAGTTGAATTTTATGTTCACTCGTGTGATTTAAAAAACTTACATAATTTGAATACTATATAGTGGTAACTTTGACAATTTGCCTTTTGGTCTTGAAACCTGTGTTAATAGCAAATATTAAAAATTATTCATTTATTGATATAGAAATTGATTCAGTCACATTTTGGATAATCTGGATGACCCACTTTAAAAAAAAAAAACGTTTTTTTGTAGGAAATTGTGAGAATACACAAAAGTGGAGAGGATAAGAATAATATCATGAACACACATATACCCATCACCCAGCTTCAGCGTTTATCAAATTTTGCCTATCTTGTTTTTCTCTAATTATTCCCCTGGTGTATTTTATAGCAAATCCCAAAGATCACATCATGTCACTCAAAAATTCTTGAGTGTGTAGGATGACCCTCCAGCCACTGAACAGTCACTTCATTTCAGTACCTAGGTTTGCGTTTGCATTAACTGCAGTCCCAAGTGACAAGAAATGCCATTTTGCTTGTCCTTGATTAATGAGCAAATAAGAGAGGTGGAATTAACATTTGCTGAGTGATAATGGAGAAATATTTCAGAGTAGTCCAAATTGAAAGAAGTGGCCACAAAGTGAGTCCTCTCTGGGCCCTCCCTCCCAGGGTCCTGCAGGCACTACCCCAGTGAGTGCATAGCAGCAGGAGCGCTGTTTGGTTTTAACCAAACAAATTATGTGATACAGATTTTACCAATCTGTAAAAATCATCAGCAAATTATTGGTGTGTGAATTTCTTTGGACTTGTGTGTTTGCTTATGTGTAGTTTGTAAGTCTGATGGTTTGTTGTAGTAGAGTGGTATGAACACAAGGCGTTTCTACCCAGCAGTACATTTGTGTGTATGTCTTGGGGCCTGTGAGACCTTTTGCTGTGTCCAGTGCTCCCTCGTGCTTCCCAGATTTGAATTTGAAGGCAGCCCTCCGGCCATTCCTCAGTTAGACAGTCACAGGGCTGGTGTCATATGTGAAGGGAGAGCATGGGCCTCAGAATCAGACTGACTGTGACCTCGGACACATGACTTCACTTTCATTGCTTTCCTGATCTGAAAATGTGATAATGACCTGTACATTTTGAGATCATTGTGAGTATTGAGTAAAATTATTCCTGTAATCCTGCATGGTGCTTGACATGCAGTAGCTTGCTCAGATACAGTGCAATAATTTTCTGATTTCATATTCACCCTTCTATATTCCTTCAATTACTTTCCTTTTGACATGATTTCTAGAGGCAGATCACATTGTTTTCTTCTGCATGCCTTCTAGATTGTGTGTGTCCCGCACGGTTCAACAGAAACGTGACTTGAGCAGCTGTGAGTGATTTGAGTATTATTCCTGGGGTTGCCCCTCCCTGCCCTTTTTTTTTTTTAAAAAAAAACAAACAAACAATTGTAGTAACAAGGTGAGTTCATAAGATTCATTTGCAATGAATCTTTCCACTAAATGTGTGTAGGAGAAATAAGAAGCAGCAGCAGTTCTTGCTGCTGTCATTGCAAGTCCTGCACAGTGACATTGATCTTAGAATGTCTCTCGGTGGCTGTTGCTCTTGTTACTTGAATTGTATTTAATACTAATTATGTTCTAGAACATTCTGCCTTCTTTAGAATGATTTATAGTTGCTAAATATTAATAGATAAACCATTCTTACTCCTTGTTGTCCACTAATGAAATTATACGAAGATTTTTAATTGATTCATTCATAAATAGTCATATAAAAAGATGCTTCCTTCCTCTAGGAACCAAACAAGTAGAGTTTCTCCTTTTTAGGGACCTGTGTTGAAAGGGGACCTTATTTTTATGTAAATTTTCCTTATCTCACAGATAAACATGAGGCTCTTCGGTAAAAATGCTAAAATAACTGGTTAATAAGTCACGTTTCCCAAAGAACAGTGTCTCTTAGGTGGTGGAAGGGCTTGGGGGCCCTTCTCCAGTAGGCAGCTGTTTATTAGGTGCTCGTAAATAGGACCCAGATTTGGGGATGTTTACAAGTCACTGGTGTCTTAATGATGACTGGCTTTTAACTTGATAAAAGTAGATGGATTGAAATGCTGTGCACTCCCAGCCCAGTTCATTTGCCATTTTCATTACTTAGGAAGCCGCTGGGTGGGAGCAGTTTGATCACGGAGGAAGGTGAATAGTTAATCCTTCTGTAAACTGCAAGCTCAGCGTAGCTTTTGGTTTTGTTGTTCTCCGGCTTATTCCTGTTGTTAAGCCTGGAGTCATTCAGGATTCCTTTTAAGCTTCTTTCAAGTAGAGGGGCTTTGTAGTTCATGTGCATACTGTGTAAGGCCATGTTAGGAGAAAGATGGGCTTCAAGGGAATTTATCTTGATATGGTGAAGACTGATGGTTACAGTGCAGTCTACCAAACAGCAACTAGTAAAACAAATAAAACCTATTGCCACCGTTTTACAATCTCCTGTCTTTGGTGTACTGCAGCAGAATATGTGAATCTGGGGTAGAATGCCTTACAGGGCAGCAGCCTTCCTTTGCAGAGCTCTTGGCCTCCAGGCATCTGCCTCTTCCTGCTTAGGCTGCCCTCACCCCAGTGCCTCCGGGGCCCTGGAGTTTCTGTGGAATGGAATCTCGCAGGATTGCAACCCCCCTTAGAGCCCAAGGAAGTCTAGAATGCTTAATTTCCATGACAGGAGACTTTAGGAAATGTTTCTGGGAGTCCCATTTGCCTCTAGGTTTCACGAAGGAGGTCAGAAATGTTTCTGCCTGTGATGTTACCTGGATTGTAACCCAGGACCTAATTGGGATGTGGAGGAGAAGTGATGGCATGAGGAGTATTTGAACTCATTTCAATTTACATCCCTATGGGATAGTTATTAGAAGTTCATCACATCATTCCTAATCAGTTTTCAGCATTTGGGTGATAAACTAGGCTGCTGGATCTGTTTTCTCCTCCTGGCTTTAAACACTGCTCCTCTGACTGTGAGCCACCCTCTGATTGGGTCCTACTGCTGGGCTCTAACCATACACGCATTTTTTTGGGGTGTTTATGCGATACACCCTCTTATTGATGTAGATGTCATATGTACTTTGCATTTGTAAAACGTGGAGAGCTAGTTAGTCTGATAGTCTGAATCAAGATCTAGAAGGGAATGGGGTTTGTGGGTGTGAGTTAGTTGGGAGGAGAAGGAGGGCAGGGGAGTGAGCCTGTGTAAGAGCATGCAATTGGTTTTAATTTGGAATTAATTTTATTTGCATTACTTAATGATAGCAATTAGTTTTCCAGGTTTTTAATTTAGACTAGTTTTTTTGGGAGGTAATTATCCAAAGCAGAAAAATGTCAAATGTCTTTTCTACCCTAAGGTACCTTTATGTTTGGGGGAAACCACACATGCGTATTGAGTACCGTACGTCCTAGGTATATTTCCAAAAAAGACCTTGTGGGCAGTCATTACCTGGTTACTGTCTGGTGCAGGCATCAGCAGCCTGCATAGACTGTCAGAGACCCCTGTGTAACAGTGAGGGTTGCAGTTGTTCCTTAGTGTAGGGCCATTCGGAAGCTTCTGTCACTGAAGTTGTAACCAAGTGAGATTAAGTATTTTTTTAACCTGTGTTTAAGGACACCTTGACTCTTGTTGCTCATTCTTTATTGCAGATTTGCATTGCATGTGTTTCCCATGTAGCCAGTGGTTGAGATTTAATAAAATTAGAAGCTGGCATTTTTTTTTTTTTTTAAGTACAATAATGTGGTGAGGAAGAATATAGTGACTCCTAGCACTGCCTTGACGTGTGTCAGAGGCCAGCAGTGTTAGCCAGCGTTGCTACCAGATAAAGGCTTAGTACAGTTGTGGAACTAGATTAAAACCACAGAGCCTGCCAGAAGGGTGCCGAGAACTCCCAGGGACGGGTGGTTGGTATGGAAAACCACTGAGATAGCTTCAGGGCCAGGGATAGGGTAAAGGGAATAAAATGGAACATAAGAAAGCTCTCATCATTGCCAGCCACGCTAGTGGGGGGTCATTTTCAGCATCTGGGGTGCTGGGAATCCTGGGGTAACTGCCGTCCACAGGTCTTAGACTGTCCGCAGTCTGGGTTTTGCAGGCTGTCAGGGTTTTGTACCCACCCGATGCTCCCTGGAGACCTTTGCTCGCAGGAGTGACTGGAGGAATTCATGTAATCAGTTAATGCACCAAAGTCAAGAGAAATGGGCACGGTGACCGTTGTTTTCCTGAAAAGAAGACGAGATGCAAAACCATTAATAAAAATTGAAATCTTAACAGGTTTTGCAGGTTGAACATGAAGCGTGTGTAGCCTGGGTCTCTTCCTTTATGGTACAAGGGAGGGACGAGAAGGAGCTGAGCACAGTGTGCTCCTTCCCCTGCCTCCGCACATGTCTGGCAGGGGAGGGAAGCTGGTTCTGTGGCACCCAGTGGGACTCTGACCAGACAGAATGGCAAGAGATGTAACCTGTCTTCAGCCATGTTTTCTTTCTCTGCAGCGAGGAGGTCTGCAAGCGTGGCTTCACGGTGATCGTGGACATGCGTGGATCTAAGTGGGACTCCATCAAGCCCCTGCTGAAGATCCTGCAGGAGTCCTTCCCCTGCTGCATCCATGTGGCCCTGATCATCAAGCCAGACAACTTCTGGCAGAAACAGAGGACTAATTTTGGCAGTTCTAAATTTGAATTTGAGGTAACTTCCCCTGTGTGGCTAGACCCACTAAACAAGTTGGTGTGGTTTACTAAAAGCTATTGAGGCTAATGAGAGATTTTTTTTTTAAACCACATATTAAACAGGAGCTGCATATCTTATGAACATGTGATACGTAAAATTAGTTATTGCATGAAATAACAGAGCTGCGTTCATTATCCGAGTGGATTGTTTTACCCACATGGGCTTAGGTTTCAGTTCCCTTGGGTTGGGTGATGGGCTGTTGAGTTGTGAGGCCTTGGCGGAGAAGCTTGCTGGCTGCCTTGTATTTCACTTGACAAACAGCTTTACCAGGCAGCACTGTGGCTTTGCACGGTTACAGATTCATTCTCCTTGCCTCAGCCCTGGAGATGAGGGAATGTTAGGGAGAAATGCCCAACTTCAGAGTCCCTAAGTTTCATCCTGTCATGGATAATGGAGAGAATGCATGTATTAGGCCTCTGATTTCTGAAAATGGAGCTAGTGTGTTAAAAACTGTGCGGAGTCCTGAATTCAGTTAGGCGTGGAACATTGCCGTCTTTCAGTGGTAAAAACAAAATAAAACCCTCAGCCCACTAATTATTTTCCTTCCCACTGTAACCTCCTCTCCTTAAGCTACCAAGGTTCTGACAAGGCCTTCAGTGCAGTTAGTTTAATGAGATGATTATGGGAGGAAAGTCTTCCTGCCAGCATGAAACTTGATTCTTGGCCCATTTGGAATAAGATTTTAATATTTTCTAATAAGAAATACTTTTTGGTTGAATAGATCGCTTCCTCTGGCAAATCTGCTCAAATGTTAGGTTTCAGTGGATGTATTCATATATTTTAAGGTAAACAGCAGTAATAATATTAAACATCAGACAGTATTAATGACTTAATCTTTAGGTTATAATGCTTTACTTTTCAAAGTGTTTGCACAGGTGTATTACTTGCATTTTTAAATTCTTTCCATAGTACTCATTTTTCTACCTGAAATCTGAACTTAGTTTTAAATTTGAAACTACTCAGGAGGTTTACCACACTCCACCAGAAAGATGAACCCAGTAAGCCTTTATCTTCATAGAGAATAGGAAGTAATTTTGGAGGACAGTTTATTGGGTGTTAATTATTTTCTTGATGCAGAATTGCAAGTGCATTGTATTTAATTATAAGTGTTTTAAGTAAAAATAATGGTCTGGCAATACAATTCATACAGGTTTTTCCAGTCCAGTTTTGATCTCTCCCTCAGGGCTCTTAAAGGCACCAGTTTTTCTATGAAACTTGTTAGGTTGTTACCAGCCTCTCTGTCTCTGCCAGTGATTGCCTCTATGGAGATGATTAAAAGTCCAGCAGGGCTGGGCTTGGTGGCTCACGCCTGTAATCCCAGCACTTTGGGAGGCCGAGGCGGGCGGATCATGAGGTCAGGAGATGGAGACCATCCTGGCTAACGCGGTGAAACCCCGTCTCTACTAAAATACAAAAAATTAGCCAGGCGTTGTGGCGGGCATCTGTAGTCCCAGCTACTCAGGAGGCTGAGGCAGGAGAATGGCGTGAACTCGGGAGGCGGAGTTTGCAGCCAGCCGAGATTGTGCCACTACACTCCAGCTTGGGCAACAGAGCGAGATTCCGTCTCAAAAAAAAAAAAAAAAAGTCCAGCCAACGAGAGAGGAATGGGCCTGTGGTAGGATTGTAGGCAGAAGTGCTGGATCAGGAGTCATCCCTCTTTCTACCTCTGCTGCCTTCTGCTGTTTCTTTTGCCAACCAGCACGCCAGACCAGCCCTTCATGTTTTCTCTTTTGGTTCTAGGTCACAACTCTTTCTCCTTCACCTTTGTCTTTGCATTTAATCATCCCCCTCCATGTTTTCCTTGAGGCATATTAATAGTAATCTGCTTCACATCATGATAAGGCAAAGTTAATATCTCTTGCCGAGGCCAGGCACAGTGGTTCATACCTGTAATCCCAGTACTTTGAGATTCTAAGGGAGGAGGACTGCTTGAGGCTGGGAGTTCGAGCCCAGCCTGAGAAATTTAGCAAGAGCCTGTCTCTATATTTTGTTTTAAAAATTAGCCAGGTGTGGCTGGGCACGGTGGCTCATGCCTGTAATCCCAGCACTTTGGAAGGCCAAGGCGGGCGGATCACAAGGTCAGGAGTTCGAGACAACCTGGCCAACATGGTGAAACTCCGTCTCTACTAAAAATAGAAAATTAGCTGGGCGTGGTGACGGGCACCTGTAATCCCAGCTACTTGGGAGGCTGAGGCAGGAGAATCGCTTGAAATCAGAAGGCGTAGGTTGCAGTGAGCTGAGGTTGCACCACTGTACTCCAGCATGGGCAACAACAGCAAAACTCTGTCTCAAAAAAAAAAAAAAAAAAAAATCACCAGGTGTGGTGGCACACCTGTAATTCCAGCTGCTCGAGAGGCTAAAGATGGGAGGATGGCTTGAGCCCAGGAATTTAAGCTTACAGTGTGCAGTGATCTCCACACTCTACTCCAGTCTGAAAGACAGAGCATGACCCTGCCTTTTTTTCTTTCTTTTTTTAAAAAGAGGCCGTGTGCAATGGCTCACGCCTGTAATCCCAGCACTTTGGGAGGCTGAAGTGGGTCGATCATTTGAGGTCAGAAATTTGAAACTAGCGTGACCAACATGGTGAAACCCCGTCTCTACTAAAAATACAAAAGAATTAGCCTGGCGTGGTGGTGGGCACCTGTAGTCCCAGCTACTCAGGAGTCTGAGGCAGGAGATCGCTTGAACCTGGGAGGCGGAGGTTGCAGTGAGCTGAGATCATGCCACTGCACTCCAGCCTGGGTGATAGAGCAAGACTCCATCTCAAAAAAAAAAAAAAAAAAAATAATAATAATAAATATAAAGATTTCTTGCTTAGACTGTAATTGACTAAAACTTTGTCACTGTTAAATTGCAGTGTAGTACAGATTATATACAACTCTAAGACTGTTCAGAATCACAGCAGATTATTGCAGTGAATAAAACATTGCCTCTGTCCTTAGCTCTGTCAGATGAGCCTCTGCCAGCTTTCTTGCCAACTCTTGAATATTTTCTAAATTTTTATAAACTCATTCATATCCCATCATCTGTTATTTGATGGGCAGTGGGGTTAGGCGTAGGCAAGATGAATGATAGGGTGGTCTGGTTGGAGCAGCATTCATCGTTTAATAGGCAGCCCACACGTAATTGAATTTAGAGTGATGTTGCACTTAAAAGGGTTTTGATGTCCGTGAGCAAGACGTTTGTGTAATAGCAAGTACTAGAAAACCTCCACAGAGTTTCTGGCATGGATGAAAAAGAATGGGGAGAAGAATGCATCGATGTAAGTGAAATTTCCGAATTGTTTGCTCTGAACTTGCAATTTAACCTGTTTCCTGGTTTAATGTGTCTGTTATAGTGGGTTAATCCCACCTTCTTGGAAAGAAATCTCATTTCTTTAACTCTCAAGAAATACACAATTCTACAATTTTAGGTATCCCAACTGACATATATGTGTTGCTATAATGAATTTGTCTTTCATTGTACTGGTAATGCTTCTTTCATCTGCATTTATTTTTATGGGGCCAGAACCAGGTATGTTATGTTTTCTATAAATAGATTACTTTAACTTTGAAAACCTGTGACTGAGCATTGCAAATTGCATTATGTTAAAACTATATAAAATTGGTTCATCTTCTCATACGTGATTTTTTTTCCCTTAAGACAAATATGGTCTCTTTAGAAGGCCTTACCAAAGTAGTTGATCCTTCTCAGCTAACTCCTGAGTTTGATGGCTGCCTGGAATACAACCACGAAGAATGGATTGAAATCAGAGTTGCTTTTGAAGACTACATTAGCAATGCCACCCACATGCTGTCTCGGCTGGAGGAACTTCAGGACATCCTAGCTAAGAAGGAGCTGCCTCAGGATTTAGAGGGGGCTCGGAATATGATCGAGGAACATTCTCAGCTGAAGAAGAAGGTGATTAAGGCCCCCATCGAGGACCTGGATTTGGAGGGGCAGAAGCTGCTTCAGAGGATACAGAGCAGTGAAAGCTTTCCCAAAAAGAACTCAGGCTCAGGCAATGCGGACCTGCAGAACCTCTTGCCCAAGGTGTCCACCATGCTGGACCGGCTGCACTCAACACGGCAGCATCTGCACCAGATGTGGCATGTGAGGAAGCTGAAGCTGGACCAGTGCTTCCAGCTGAGGCTGTTTGAACAGGATGCTGAGAAGGTAAAGACGGGGGAGGCTAATGCCTCAATGGACATGGGGGAAGCCAGCGCTGGTGGGTTCGGGTGGAAGGAAAGAGAAAAGGTGGAGAATGGTAAGGCTATACTCACCGTGTGTGCTCTAAACCAGCGAGAGTCATTTCAGAAATGGCACTGAAATCTGTTTTCCAGTTTTACTCGTTGTGCAATATGGTGCTGTTTTAGAAATTTTGAGTTCAAATTACTTATGCTTTGGTCTAGGATGCCTGTAAGATAAGAACGATATTTTCACTTAAAAGAGTGAACATTTCGGCCATGCTCACACCTGTAATCCCAGCCCTTTGGGAGGCCGAGGTGGGCTGATCACCCGATGTCAGGAGTTTGAGACCAGTCTGGCCAACGTAGTGAAACCCCATCTCTACTAAAAATATGAAAATTAGCCGGGTGTGGTGGCACGCGCCTGTAATCCCAGCTACTCGGGAGGCTGAGGCAGGAGAATCGCTTGAACCCATGAGGCAGAGGTTGCAGTGAGCCAAGATCGTGCCTTTGCATTTCAGCCTGGGCGACAGAGTGAGACTCCGTCTTAAAAAAAAAAAAAAAAAAAAAGAAAATTTCACAGGGTTATGTTATTGACAGAACACCATTCCAATCTATTGAGTATGTTTTTAAAAATCAAGACGAGCAATGGGTTAAAAGTAACAGTTTCTGGGTAATATAGTCGGTAATCACCTCTAGTCTCATGTTTTATTCTTATGTACCAGGCAGACCAACTGGTCAAAGTGAATCCTTATCAATTACTGGCTAATTGAATCTTAGCAATGTGGAAACTGGGCACTTACCCATAGGTATGTGTTGCAAGCCATGAACATGGGTGAATTAATTATTGAGTTTTATTTGAGCTCATTGAATTTTATATTACATGGACAGGAGAATATTTTGGAAAGTAAAAATCCACGTTAGAATTCTTGGATGTAAAAGGACTTTTCAAAAGGTGATAATCCAGTGTTTTTATTACTAAAGCTTTTAACGTATCTGTCAGTGTTCTTTTAAGTAGCGCCTTGTCTAAGAGACTGGAATACGTTCCTTTCAATTACTAGAAGACCAGGTTACTGTCACTGGGATTCTGGTTCAAGTCATGGTAGCAATGCTAATTGATGATAGTCATCTATATTTTCTTAAATGTTTTCATTGCAAATGTCTTAATTGACATCCTTGTCCAAGTAACATCTATATTGAACCTTAAGGGAGATGTCATTGTTAGTTTTTCCCACCTTTTTTTATTTTTACAGTAAATTTTATGTTTTTGCAATCTGCACAGGTGTCTATGTACTTCTTGATTAAACAGTGGAATCTTTTAGTCGTTGATATTTCTGTCAGTAACCTGTGGGCACAGCAGAACCCATCCAGAGACCCATAAGTTCCTAATTTCACCCTAACGGGTCTTTAATTGAAGCTCACTGTGGCAAATTAAGTAGTTCAGCATGGCAGGGAGACTGGGCTGAGAGTCAGAGGATCAGTTTTTAATCAGCCTGGGGGATTAGAGTAACTCTCTTTACTTATCTGCTTCTTAATTCCTTGTCTGTAAGAGGAACACATCAGATAAGATTTTCTGGTAGGTCCTGCAAGTTCAGAACTGCTGACTTGTTCTTCGAAGTAAAGACTCTTCTGAGAGAGTCAGACGGCGCTTGAAGTTGTCCAAGGAAGGAAATTGCCCTTTCTTGGTACTGCCCCATCTGTGGGCCTGTGTCAGCAATTTCTCTTTCTGGAGTGATTGCAGGTTGTCTTTTTCCTTCCGGTAGATGTTTGACTGGATCACACACAACAAAGGCCTGTTTCTAAACAGCTACACGGAGATTGGGACCAGCCACCCTCATGCCATGGAGCTTCAGACGCAGCACAATCACTTTGCCATGAACTGTATGGTAAGACACTCAGAACAGCTGGACCCTGGCATGTGACAGTGTTTTAGCAAGTGGGAGGCATTTGGCAGATCCTGTGCTGGGGCTTTCAAGGGGCCCTCAGAGTGGCTGTTGATTGTAGCAGCTGACCTTCACATGGAGGGTGTTCCCTAGGGTTCCATTGTCTCAGTATCCCACATTTCAAGTTTTAAACAAAAATGAAAACAGGCAAACAGACGAACCAGTGAAACTTGAACCAGTGACTTGTCTAGTTCAGCACAGACACTTGGGATGCCGGCTTCTGTGCTCCGCCTCGTAGGAGCCCATGGGGGCCCCAGCAAAGCTGCTGGGAGGCACAGTGAGCCCCCAGGATGGAGTGCTGTCAGTTTGCTGGCTGCTGTTCGTGACAGCAAAAGGAGCAAGCCCGCTGCTGACCTCAGGGCACTCGCTAGTTCTCCTGAGGTATGAGATTTCTTTCCAAGCTGAGCTGGAGGACTGGGGTCTGGCCCTCAGCCTTGCCTGGGATCCCCTGGCCCTCTTTAAGGTTATTGCATCTGCTACCCTTGGCTGTCGTGACTCCGTCAGAATCTTAGAGGCCAGATAGGGGACGACTGTAGGACTACATCACAGAAACCAAAACCAAACCAGAACACTGAATTTTGAGTAGCACTTCTGTTACAATTTTATAGTTAATGTTACTAAAACTGTATGTTCTATAGGACATTTGCTTGCCTCTGTAGTCTGTGAAGCTTCTAGAAATTTCCTCTTGAGGGACAAGGAGTTTTGGTTTGGACTTTAAGCCAGCCTTCTGAGGATTGTCCACCCTTTAACCTTGTAACATTTGTTGTAGAGCATTAAAGCAGTATGAACCAGCCTGGGCAACACAGCAAGACCTCATCTCTAAAAAAAAAAAAAATTAAAAAATTAGCCAAGTGTGGTGGTGCACACCTGTAGTCCCAGCTATTTGGGAGGCTGAGGCTGGAGGATTGCTTGAGCCCAGGAGTTGCAGGCAACAGTGAGTTATGATCATGCCACTGCATTCCAGCTTTGGTGACAGAGCAAGACCTTGTCTCAAAAACAAAAATACAAATAAAGCAATATGAAGACAGGGTTTTTGTTTAAGTTAATTCAGTAAGATGCCATTTAATTAAAATGTAGTCAACTAGGTGCTACAGTTTAGCTAGTTTCAAAGATAAGATTTTGCAATATAATTTTTAGTAATAAATGCCATCAGAAAGTTTTACATCTGTTCTAGAATTTAAAGTAAGAGAATTTCTGGTTCGAATCATCAAACCTGGGCATAGATAAAAATTTGTAATTTGTAAAAAATTACTGTCAGTTTTTTTAGAATTTTCTGAAACTTTTGGCAAGAGGCCACTCAGTCTGCTATGCCACATACTTTAAAAACTAGAAATACTAAAGTATGTGCTAGAAATGAATAGAAACATATATTCTCTCTTCCCCCTTTCTTCAGCATTATTGGTGGCAGATTTAGGACTCAAGGGAATAGGAACCATAGCGTAGAAGACAGGAAAATGGGTTTTGGACGTAGAAGCTTTTAATTCTGACTTTCTTATTTGCCATGTGACCTTGGGAAGGCTGTTTAACCTCTTCAAGCCTCAGTTTCCTAATCTGTAAACTGGAGGTAATACCTGCCTTCCATGGTATTACATGTATATGTAAAATACAAAACATATTGCTTGACACATAGTAAGTACTGTATAAATGTTAATTCTTACCAGTGATGTTATCAATATAATTAAAGATGCAGTTAAAGCAGGTAAGAAACTTAAAAGTATGAGTTACAGCTATTTCTTTGGGGGGTGGGGGTTCGAATATATTTTCTAATTTTCTACAATATACTTCTGTTACTTTTCTGAGTTAAACTTGTAATACAACGCATCTGGGTAGCTTGGTGCCATGAAGGTGATGCCTGCTGGGGAGCTTTCTGGACCAGGCCTGCTCCTCGTGTTGAATACCTCCATGAATCCCTAGTATCTGTGGCATTTAATAATGCAGGGCAAGGGTATTTAACCTGCAGCCCCTTCTGCTCGCTATAGTGTTTTGAACAATTTCTGACAAAATAAGGTTACTAAATACCAATATGCCAAGTTAACAGCTTTTAAAGAAAGCACATTAAGGGATACCAACAATTATGTATGTTCTACTATAACAGATATCTGTAAAAACTATGATGATAAGCCTGTAGGTGTAGGTACTTTTAATTTAGGGAATTGCACATTACCATATTTATGTCCAGGCTGTAGATTTAGGCTGTATGCCACCATACTCCTTTATGTGTACTAGAAATGATGGAGAGATGGAAAACGCATCATACATAGACTAGTAAAGTCTGTTTTTATATAAAAGTAATACAGGAAGCTGTAACAATTTAGGAATGGGTGAGTATGATCAGTGGTTGTCACAATAGAGCCATCCAAAGGGACATCTATTCTCCAGATCCTAACAGAGTGCATCTTGTGCTTTTCCTAACAGACCTGTCAGACTGGCTTTTTCTCTTTTAAGGATATAGAGAAAGCAAAATTAGCAAATCTAGTTTCTTGTCACTTTACTAGGAGGGAGGAAAAGAGAGAAAGGATGCACTTGGGAATGGGAGGCCTTGCTTTTAATTTACCAGATGCCAGTTAGAGCGTTAATGCCACACGAGCCAGAGAGGTCACCTCACTGAGCATGGCTTGACTGTTGCAGCCTCTTTCTGCGACTCCAGACATGTGATGTCTGTTAGCTGATTCTAGCCTTCAGATGCAGCCTGGAGATGTAACCCTGAGGCTGGAGTCCTGTGGCTCTAATCCCAGACAGAGGCAACTCCACCAAGTTCTGGTTTGGGTCAGAAATAGAGGGAAAGGATGAATAAAAGAAGATACAAAGAAAGAATGAACAAGTGAGTTCTTTCAGCTGCTTACTTGGGTGGACTGCAGGCAGCAAGGGACAGGAAGGAGGCTGTTGTGGGGTCCCTGTTCGAGGCAGTGGGAGATTGGCTCAGAAGGGTTATGTGGGAAGTGAGAGAAGGGGGAAAAGTGTAGAGGAGTTTGGACAGATCAGGAAATCAGATTGGGGCAACACTGAGAGGAGCCAAAGAGGTATCTGCGATTTTGGGGGACCCATGGGGAGGAGTAATGTGGTAACCGTGAAAAAAAAAAAAAATACGTGAACAACAGCAACTTCGGATTTGCTGAAGGTCAGAATCTCGCACCACACCACATGATGCGATACTGAGCCTTAGAGAACCTTGGAGGTGGAAAGGGAAACTCCATAGTGAGAGCTTGCTCTGCAAAAAGGGTGGGTTTTTTAAAATCCCTATTTTTGCAATAAACTGATAGACTTGGAGATAGGAATTTTGACAGAGTAGAAAAGCTGTATTTAAAATTTGAGCATAGCGTTGTTGTGTTTTTACTGCAGTTCATATTCCTGGGAGAAGGTGGATCTATTTACAGAATATTTTCTGTTGGCACCAAAAAATGACTTGGGCGTATGTAGAAAGGAGAGCTTGCTTTCACACAAATAGCCTTTGGTTGCTAGGTACGTGTTTTTGGGTTTCTGGGTTCTAGTTAAAAACCAGAGCACTGGGTCCCTCAGTTCTCCGTGACTGCCTGGCAGCAGGCTTGCCATCTGGACCCTGTTCAGTATTTGAAGCCAAGAAGTGAGTAATAGTATATTTGTGTGCACCCACTTGTGTATTTGATTGCTTTGTGCTGAACAATTATGCCTTTCAGCTAGTTGATTTGTAATTTTACAGTTTTAAAAACAGAAATGGAAACCAATACTTCAAGTTTATGGAAATCTAGAGAGCAAATGTGTATAATATTATATATATCAGGTGATGCTCCTGGGAGAGATGTGATCACTGGTAGAAGCCTGTGTTTCAGCAGGTGGTATCTGGGCTTCTTAGAAGGGAGCCTCCTATTTGCTGTCCCCTGAGGAGCCCTCTTTTCCTGCCCACTTTGCAGAACGTGTATGTAAATATAAACCGCATCATGTCGGTGGCCAATCGCCTCGTGGAGTCTGGCCACTATGCCTCGCAGCAGATCAGGCAGATTGCGAGTCAGCTGGAGCAGGAGTGGAAGGCGTTTGCAGCAGCCCTGGATGAGCGGAGCACCTTGCTGGACATGTCCTCCATTTTCCACCAGAAGGCGGAAAAGGTCAGTGCCTCGAACCCCCTGCCCATGAGGTGGTAACCAGAATAGTTCCTCCTCCATGAATATTGATGTGTGTGCAAACACTCTTGTGTAGCACATACTGTGAGCTCCGCATGTGAGCTCTGAAGTCACTCGGCCCTGAGTTTAAATTCCAGCTCTTTTAGTCCTTGCTGCGCAACCTTAGGCAAGTGACTTAGCCTCTCTGTTTTGTTTTTTCATTTGTAAAGTGGAAATAAAAGTACCTGCTTGAGTGGACTGTTGATGTAAATGTGATGCTAGGTGCCCTACACAGCGCCTGGCACAGTAAGCACTAAGAAGTGGCAGCTGCTCTTCTCTTCCCCTCCTCTCCTGGCTCCTTCTTTCCTCTTATTCTTTGTTGATAGTGCTTTATTACTCCAATTGGGATGCTTTGGTAGCAAGGAACAGAACGCCCAGCAGTGGCGCGGATGTCAAGGGTTTAGTTTTCTCACAAACTGCGAAGTTCTAAGGTGAAGGCACCTCTAGCTGCATGGCTATGGAGGGGTGGTGTCAGCTGCCCTCAGGCTTGCTGGGCCTCCCCTCACAGTCAGGGCAGCACACCTCAGCTCCACGCACCAGCTCCTCCTCAGCCACAGTGCCCACCCTCCGCAGGGATGGCTGTAGCTGTCTTTGCCTGCCACTTTATAAGGGAAACATTATTTCCAGAGGCCCCGCCCCCAGCACACTTCCCCTCAGTTCCCATTGGCTAGTCCTGGGGTACACATCCGTGCCTTGCTGCAAGGGGTGGGGGAAAGGGTGGATCTGGTGTTGAGCCTCCTTAGGGAGGTGCTGCCAGCAAGGGTGAGGGAGGAAAATGGCTTTTTTGGGTACACAGTTGACAGTGTCATGTCTTTCATGATTATAAACGTGGCTACACGGCATCTGACTTTGGCTTCATTTGTTGACAGATGTGCTGTGTCAAAATTTCTAGTTTAAGAAGTAATGGGTAATATACGCCCCCAACACTCCCCACACCTCCACTTAAGCAAACTTGCTTAAACAAACACTCTGAAAGCAGCAAAATGAAAGGGATTTGCTCATGACTCAGACTTTATTATTGGAAGGTGAGCAGCACAGTGAATACCTTTTCAGGATGTGGAGAAAGGGCATAGGAACTTTTAACCACCAGAAGACACATATATGGGGAAGAGGAAAACGGTTGCTTAATTTAAAAAGGAAAAATATCAGTGTATCTTCCTCAGGGTTAATTTCTGAGGGAAAGACTGGATTCAGGGATTTGCACGGATGCTTCTTAAAAAGGAAATAGTATCTCTTTAATCTAGAAACAGTCTCCGTTGAAGAGTGAAGAAGTCAGTAAAGGAAGATAGAGGCCCCAACTTGCCTAGAATTTTGGCAGGCAGTCAGAATGTTGCACAAGACACTAATTAGCAGTGATCTCAACTCTAGAAACCTTTAAAGTATAAAGCAAGAGAGGAAGCTGAGTGATATATAAAGAGAAACAAACCTTCATAGCACCATGTAAAAGCTGAGAGTTTCAATGATAAGGATTTTTCTATTTTCTAACTTTTTGCATTTGACTAATTTTGTGATAAAAGATAGACAAAAGCCCACACACAAAAACAACTTTTTAAAGTAACAGGAACTCCTTCAGCGTAAATAGAACCATCTTCATGACCCTGTAGCCATCTCTGATCCTTATCGTTGTACAAAATAGCAGTACACTCAATCATCAAGGTGATATGAATGAATTTGAAGCAGGATAAGCTGCGTGGGTGAATGTCAGGCTGAAGCATAACACACAGAGAACATCTTTCATAAACATGATGAGATTCAGAATTGTAAATAAACCCAGAGATTAATTGCTACTGTGACTTGCCTGAAAATAATCTAGAAACATGGGTGCCAATGGGGCATTTTCCTTCCAGGGTTTCATTATAAAAAATTTTAAACATACAGCAAAATTGAAAGAGCCTGGGGTATTCTCATCTGGATAAAGCGAATGACTGTAATTTATGGATTTGAAGGAAATGAAACTAGGTGAACACATTATTGAACAGAATTTCATGGGACTCTGCATAAACTGTAAGGGCGCCTGAAGTCTCAGTGCATGTGAGGTGGCCAGAGAAGAAGCCAAATAGGAGCGAAGGGACAGTAGCCTAATGAAGAAGGGGCCCAGCGTGTATTCCAGACCTTAACGAAGCAACAAGACCTGCACGTAGACAACCGAAATGCACAGATGGGAGATTAGGACGTCTTCAGAAAGGCAGTCCTTACTTGCAAGTAAAAATGTATTGTGTCTCATCCCCCTCACTGAAGAAAAGTAAGATCCTTGAAATTCTGATGCTCCTCGCTAAAGTAGTTTTCTTTTCCCAAGAGAGCAATCCCAAGACTAGGTCAACGTTGTTCCCTCGTTTTAAATGATTTGCCTTCTAGTTATGCTCAAGCTGTTTTCATAAACTCAGTCTGGAAAGGACCAGAAACTTGGACATCCTAAGTTCAGTTTCCATCATAGTCACCTCTTTGAATCACATCCAGAGTGTTCATGTGGAATTTAAATCTGGTTAGGGGGACATAAGGCTCAAATATGTGACCCATGGTTAACGAGCTTACTAACGGCAGCCGCCTTCTCTGTAAGGATTACAGCTCTTAGCTGCACCGTCCAGCCCTGCCCCCTCTCTCCATGAGTGTTCTTGTGCTAGCATTTGCTGTGGCTTTATAAACATAACTGAAGTTAAAGCTAGATGAGAATGATGTTTCATAGATGCTATAACTTCCATAGATGTGTCAGCCAGTCTGTCTTGTGTCATCTCCAGTGAAGGTGTGGGATCACAGTATCTGTTTGCAGGTATGTGGACACACAACCACAGTGTTAATGCTGTTACTGGTAGCTGTTACTTAGGGGCTCCAGCCTTCGCTTGTCTTGGTCATGTGGTATATCCACAGGACAGACCCTTTATAGTAAGAAGCTTTCACAGCAGATACCATTAGAATTACATTTTTATAAAACAAAGTGACTTGATTTTGCTATAGCTTAAAATATCCTTTTACTGTGATCTCAAGCTGCACTGCCCATTGTGATGGCCTGTCACCACGTGTGGCTATTGAAGCTACTCAGAGTTAAATAACAAGATGGTAAAATCATTTTTAAAAATAGAATTAAGTTAAAATGTAGTTGCTTATTCACCGTATCGGGAGCAACATGTGGCCAGGGGCTACTGTAATTGACAGCACAGATACACATTTCTATCCGCCCGGGTAGTGCTTGCAGAGGCTTACCTACAGAGTGAACCACACATCTGATCACTTTAATTTGTCTATGACTTTAGGCCTTCTGTACTTTGATAATAGCCAAAAATAAAGTAACAATGTTTGTATAGTTCTTTAATATTTAGAGAACTCTTTAACATGAAATCTCATTTCATCCTTAAATCAGCCCGGTGGAGTAGATGGGACTGTAGTATTATTGTCCTGATAATCTGTATGGGGAGCGATTTGGCCATGTTTCCAAAGCTAGAACTTTCGCTGAGGTCTATGGCTAGGTCTTTCAGTTCCTGACATAATAACAAACTATTTCACAGTTGCATTAATATTCTTATAAAAGTTCACTTCCCATAAATATTTTTAGAATTAACATTTATTATAAACATGACATAAACGCAAGTTCTAAATCTAGGAAATTTCCATCCCTTTGTCTCCTAAGTCCGGCCGAGTGCCTGTGCTCAGCTGAGGCTCCGTTAAGAGGTGGCAGGGGTGAGAGATGGATGGGAGTGCAGTTCACTAGCTTCAAGGATCCCAGCTGTGGTTGGTGGTACCCAGAATAGGCAGAAGAAATGAGTGGCTCCCAGATTGGAGGCCCCCTCTCAGCAGACAGAGAGTAGTAGAGTAAATGCTTAGGAAAAGCAATCTGTTAATTATTTATCCAAGTTCTTCTCTTAAAGCTGTGTATATGAATCACTGTTCCCTCCTCTGCTTGCCTCTGTTTTGCAAACTGGCTGATCCAGGCTTCCTTCATCGTTTATTCAGCAACACTTTCTTAATACCACCATTCTGCTCAGCTTCAGGATCCCCAGATCTGAAGTAGGCTCCTGATCTGAATTGACAGAGCAACATTTCATTCTCTCCCACTCTCCTGCCTTTACCCCCAGTCCACCAGATGCTTTGTGTTCACATATTTTGATCTATGGAGCACTTAAAGCATCAGATACTAAGCCAGCTGCTCTGATCTCATTAGACTGCAGTAGCCACCTTCTGTCTTTCTCATCTCCTAGGTGTCAGGCTCTGTGCTAGACATGTTCCCCCAGCATTGCAGTCCCAACCTGGGTTACTCAGGATGGTAGCACGTATGTGTGTATATGTGTATCGGAGTGAGGGAAGTACCAGGTCCCCCCTCTTATGATATAAGTATCGTATTAGAAGCTTTTCTAAGAGGTTCTATTATGAAGGTACCTGTTGAATTTCAACACCAAACTTGACCTCAGGATGCTTTTTCTTTGTGGAATACCTGTTGACACCCTGTTCCCTGTTCCATGCATCTCGGAATGGGGATTGCTGTGCTGGTGCTGTTGGTTTCAGACCCTCTGAGCATTCAGCCTTTCAGAAAACAATCAGGCCTAGAGCTTGCTCTGTGGAGTCTAGGATTGTGTCTCAGAAATAAAGAACAGAAAAATGATGCTGTGCAAAACCCTCTGTAAAACCATGGCTAGGATTATTTCTGTCACTGGGCTGTTATTAACCCAGAAAAAGGGCAGAATCCTTTTTCCACAAGGTTTTCATGTAGCACACCATCTTTCCCTGGCTATACTTTTTCAGAGAAGTATAATCAGTGCCGTCTCAGGATACTTTAAGAAATTATAAGTTCTAATTACAGGAATATGTAAAACTTCTTGAATGTTTTCTTTATTGGTTGTTGCTTCAAAAATTGGAGTCCAATAGACTTTAATGATTTCGATACAGTGATATGTTAGTCTGATGCTTCTGTTCATTAAATTATGAAGTATTATATAACTGAAATGTGTTTCCACCATGTTCTGTCAGAGCGTTTTGATCTTAAGAATATGTTGCAGCTCCTCTTGGTTTTGGGTGTTCTGCAGTAGCCATTGTCCGGGAGCACTTAACTGCTGACTTAGACCTGATGATTTATTAATGATGATGGTTAACCGCAATCAATTTGTGTTTGAAAAACACAATAATTTAATAATTGGTATTAAATGCAATACGGGAAGATGGTAGAGTGAAATAGAGCTCAAAAATACTGACAATCATCTGACCTGACCAAATTGACATTTATAGAACATGACACCCAAGAAATACTCAGTTGACACTTAATGCCATATGAATTGGCCTCAAGTCCTAAGGTCTGCATAGATATTTTTCTGCACTCAATAATAAAAGGATTTTCATAAACAGTTATTATTTGGGTGACTTGTCTATTTTAATGTCCTAAAAGTAAACTGGGAGTTTGTTCTTATATTTTAAGGGAATTATAGCACATTTCTTTCTGGCCAGTCGAGTATTGCATTTCAAATAGTCATCCTCTGCATTCCCTGCTAAGTAAAAAGATGTGTGAAGAACAGGAATAAAGAGGTTAAAACCGAGGGAAATGTGTTGATGTCTGTTTGGCTTAATTGAATTAGCTTTTTTAATTGGGCCTTCCGCACTTGCCTTTCACTCTTAACTGTGATGGATTTCGATAGGATCTCCCTAGGAAATTTGGCAGTGATTTCTCAGCTGTTGATGCATCCTGGAGATGGAGGGTGGCAGTGGAGGAGATTGAGCCAGGGTTGGGATGGCAGCTGCAGGGCTGTTCGCATGGCTCAGGCTTTTCCCATTTCCGTGCAAATTGGGAAGGATGGGAATGATGCCCCTGCCTCCTTAAGCCTTTCCTAAGATTCACAGAGAAGTTCAGGCCCCTTTTTCTTGGTCTCCTTTTAATTCTGGTGTCAATTTCCTTTTGAAACATAGCGGAATGGACTGGCTGCTCTTCCTTATTTCAGATAAATGATTTTTAGATATCTGGAACTTTTTCATTACATCTCAATGTAAAAGGAAAGGAATAAGGCTGACGTGTAGCTGCAGGGAGAAGGAGCATCCTGCTGTTGAGCCCTAGTGAAGGCGCACATGGGGAAGTCATCTTTCTGTCCTCCCTTGCTAGGAGTGCAGGGCAGTTAGAAACGTGGATTCACAGGTGGATTGGGAGAATTTACCAGAATGCCCAAAACAGGACTGCATTGCTCCAGGGGCACACACAGACCTGGGCAGCAGTCAGCTGAGGCATTCCTCTGAAATGCGGATTCCTCGGACTCACCCCAGTCCTGCTGGAACCCACTCTGGGAGTGGAGTCCAGGAGTCTCATGTGAGTTGAGGATGCGATTTGAGGTGGAGAGTCAACCGTGTTACATTCTTAGGATCTCCCTCAAGTCCCCTAATTTTCAAAACCATGTTAAAAAATGTCCACTTCTCAATATAAATTGTCATTGATAGAAATAATCTTTTTTTAACCTTCCAAGTATATGAGCAACGTGGATTCATGGTGTAAAGCTTGCGGTGAGGTAGACCTTCCCTCAGAGCTGCAGGACCTAGAAGATGCCATTCATCACCACCAGGGAATATATGAACATATCACTCTTGCTTATTCTGAGGTAAGTGGCCAATTTTACTTACATTGCAAAGCAGCATCATTTTTGCATCACAGTACACTGGAAGCTAGAAAAAAAAAAAAGTTTTGGGTAGCCCAGAAAAAGTTTATAGATTTCAAGTCAGGCTGCAGTTTAATTGTTTAGCATTTGAACCCCTCCGTGTGTGTGGGGTGGGGTGGGGCAGTAGGGGAAGCAGAATGGTGTGCAGGCAGTAGACTTTCCGATAGAGTGCTTGTATGCTCATTTGCTACAGTCAAGAAAAGCCTAGTCTTTTTTTCTACATGTATTTTAAAAATGTATATTTTGTGTGCTCTTCAGTCTAGTCAAACTCAATTTAATCTTCCCAAATGAAACCTTTTAGAGAAGATGTCTAGATTGCAAGGCACACATGTGTCTATTTTAGAAATATAAGTGTAACATTTTCTTTATTACTTTAGGGTATATTACATTATTTACCTAGTGAATCCCTGCTTTATTTTCTGCCACCTTCTGTGCCAGACCTTACAGTGTTGTAAGGACTTTATGTAATGACTGACTTAATGCTCACATACTGTATCTGTCCCTGCTGTTACAAATGAAGGAGATGAGTCACAGAGATAAATGACTGCGCCAGGTCAGCAGCTAGTGGAGCAGGGTTAGCCCAGGCAGGCAGGCTGCCTGTTCTCAGTCACCACCCTCTGCGGCCTCTGTGCCATACCACGTGGTAGCTGCTTGATGACGCAACTTTAGATGGGTTGACGAGTACCACCCTTGCCCATGCCTTGTTCATCTGGCCCTTGAGACCAGCCTGCCTTTGTGATAATAGTTACGTTCCTGGAGATGAAGGCGAGGGGCGTAGAGAGGAATTCTGTGTCCTTACTTTTCTGCAGGGTTTTCTCCCTGAGTAAGAAGCATCTATATCTACAATGTTCTATGTTAATATGAAAGATTATTGCAAGGCTTCTATAAGAGTTTCAAAGCACCTGGAAGAGTGCTGGGCAGTGTAGATGTTTAATAAATACTTTCTGTGTTTAAATCTAAATCTTGATCCAAACTTGTCAAAGTTGTTGGGAAAAAACTGGCCATTTGCATTTCATTCTGATATTTCCTGTTGTGCTTCACTGCCCAGCTGTCACTCTCATATCCTTGGGCCTGGCTCTCTTGACCTCCTAGTGTCCATGAGCGAATTAGATGGACATGTGATTTGCTGCTACAGTTTTGTGTCTCATAAAGATGTTTTGGTCAATGATGGACTGCAAATAAGACAGTGGTCCTATAAGATTATAATATTGTATTTTACTGTACTTTTTCTATGTTTAGGTACACAAATACTTAGCATTGTGGTACAGTTGCCTACAGTATTCAGTACAGTAACATGCTGTACAGGTTTGTAGCCTAGAGCAGTGGGCTGCTCCCTATAGCCTCGGTGTGCAGTAGGCTGCATCGTCTGGCTTTGTGAAAGTCCACATTGTGATGTTCACACAAGGACGAAATTGCCTAATGATTCATTTCTCGAAATGTGTCCCTGATACCACGTGATGTCTAACTGTATATTTGCTTCAGAATGTGGGCAGTGCTTCTCTTTCCTGTAGCAGCTGATATTTGTTTGTTTCTCTAGCCACTTTTGCCTAATAAGATACTTGAAATGCTACTTGAAAATAAGTTTTTTCAGGTAGCATTTCGTGTCGGCTATGGAATTAAGAAAGTCAACTCTGTATTGTTTCTTAATTTTGCACCAATGTTTCTTAACTAGTTTGGTTGTCTAGTCTGTTAGAAACTATTTAAATAAGTGATAGCCTTTTCTATAGTAAAACTGAAAATTGAACACAGTTATAATTTTTTTAATCACATTGGCTCATGAGGATTATGTCACTTCTAAAAACCATCAAGTTCTTTCCCCGATGTGCCATCTCTATGCATTGTCTAATTTTGACCTGTAACACAGAAAGCAAATGACCCTGTTAATTACACATGTAGTGAGGCCTCCACTCATCTGCTTATATGAATCTCTTGCTTTGGAGCTGTTCTTTGAATGCAGTGGTGGGCTTGCAGCCAGCTGTCTGCATGCCCTTGCCCTTGCCAGACCAAGATGGGATTGAATAGCCTTCATTTACAAGATGATCCGCAGGCCCTGGGAATACAGTCTTTGTGCATAACTTAAATCAGAATCACCTTGACCCAGCCAGTGTCATCCTCCAGCCAAGCTGGCTCTTTCAGTCTGCTTGTTGCTCTTGGTAGTTTTCGTTAAGTATAGAATCTCCTAATTGTTACCAGTGCATTCTGTAAAAATGGGGCATCTTGACACAGGAACTTATGTTTACCTGTGCTGTAGTTTTATTTGATTTCCATTGGTACTAGTATCTCAAAATAATTTGATAGGAAGTTAAACAGCCTCTCAAACTGAGGTCTTAGATGGAATTTTAGCCTAAGAACATGTTTGCAACTGAGCTATAAACAAGGAGACAGTAATTTGAACTGGATGAACTGAAAGGATTTTCAGTAGAACAGAATGAATTATTTTGCCTCTTAAATTATTTACATTTTGAAATAGTTTCAGGGCTACAGGAAAGTGGTAGAATAGCACAGAGAACTCCCACATTGCCTCGACCCAGATTTTCCAAGTAGTAGAATTTCACTAAATTGCTTCACCCTCTCTCCTCACTGCCTCTCTCTCCAGTCAGCAAAGCACCATTGATACAACATGACCATCCTATCTACAGCCCCTGATCCTATTTCCCCAAGTGTTCCAACGATGCCCCTTTCTCTTCTGGTCTGGGGCACTGTCCAGCAATGTGCACTACATTTAATTGCCATGTCTTATTCATCAGTCTCCTTTAAAATGGAACATTCTTTAGTCTTTCTCTGCCTTTACGTCTTTGACATACTTAAAGAGTACAGGCCTTCATTCTTTAGATGGCCCTCTACTTCTGGTTGCCCCCAGTTCTCGTAGGCTGACTTGGACTGTGCCTTTTTGGCACTGCATGTCCTTCTCTGGGTGTCATCCCAGTGGATACAGGATATTGACCTCTCCAGCTATGAGTAGTGTTCATCTTGGCCACTTGGTCAGATTGGTGTCTGCAGGGTTTCTCCAATGCACTGTCACCATTTAAAAAATTAGTCTTTGCTGCACATTTTGTGGGCAGCTACTCTAATAGAATACCAGTCTCTGTTCCTCATCAGACTTCTCACAGCCATAGTTTCCACTGAGGATTTCTGCCCATAGCAGCCACCACTGTGATGATGATCACCTATTTCCATTATTCCTTCTGTATTTATTAGGTGGCTTTCTAACATAAGAATGAGCTGTATTTCCTTTCTCTTTTGTTTGTTTATATCAATATGAATGTATGAAATCTTACTATATCGGTCGGTTATAATTTGATCCTCTTTTGATTCCTAAATTGTTTAGACTTGGCCAGTAGGAGCTTTTTTCTGTATCTTTTTGATATGTCCTTATTGTCCTTTGAGCACTTGTTCCCAGCTCATTTTGTATTTTCCCTGCCTATCCTGGGATCACTCGTCTCACTAAGTGGGATGGTTCCTTACAGTATTGTATGGTGTTTAGAATTTTAAAGACCTGGGTTCTCAGAGTTTTGTTTGTTTGTGAAGTGTCACTGCTTCTAGGCCCTCTTAGCAGACAGAGTTAGGAAACATGAATGCCATCCGTTCACCCATCCATCCATCTATCTATGCATCCATCGCTCCACCTAACCACCCATTGTTCATCCACCCAACCACCCATCCATCTACCCAATTACCCAGCCACCCATCCATTCATCCATCTATATCCATCCATCCATCCATCCATCCATCCACACACCCAGCCACCCATTCATCTGTCCATCCATTCAGTCACCCATCCATTCTTCCATCCAACCATCCATCCCTCCATTTATCCAATCACACATCCATTGTTCTATCCAACCAATTACCCAACCACCCATCCATCCATCCATCCACCCTCCCGACCCCCATCCATTTATCCATCCATCCACCTAATCACCCAATTACCCATTCATCTGTCCATTTATCCAATCATTCATTCATTAATGCATTCATTCATCCAACCAATCACCCAACCACCCATTCATCATCCATCCATCCATCCATCCATCCATCCATCCATCCATCCATCCATCCTCCTAATCACCCAACCACCTGTTCATCTGTCCATCCATCCATTCAACCATCCAATTACCCATCCATTCATCTATCCAACCAACCACCCAATCACCCATCCTCCATCCATCCACCTACATTCATCAATCTACCCATCTACCCATATCCATCCATCTGCCGTATCACTCAATTGCCCGTCCATTGACTCAGTCACCCAACCACCCATCCACATCTGTCTAGTCCATCTCTCCATCCACCCAATCACCCAGCCACCTATCCATACACCCAGTCACCCAACTGTCCATCTCCACCTCATCACCCAACCATCCATCCACCCACCCAGTCACCCAGCCACTCATTCATTTATCTATCTACCCAACCACTTATCCACCCACCCACCCACCTACCCATCCACACATTTATCTACACATGCACATACACGTCCATATAAAATTACTGCTGTGTCTATCTGTATTAAAAATGCATGTGTTTATACATTTCAAATCCGATACCTCAGGGTTCTTTCCATCCTTTCCCTTTCTAAGTTTGTTAATCTATTCTCACGCAGCAAGAAACCTGGCTTCTATTGTCCTTAATGTGTTAACTTATTTGTTCACTTGGTGTATTTGCTCCATTTCCCAACCATTCTGTCTGGGTTCTCCACCTTCAACTCCTACCACCCACTCCCTTAACCTGGTGCAGGGTCACCTCTGTTGGCACCTCCACCCCTCACTTCCTCATTTTCTTCATGCCAAGAAGGAAGGTGTCAGGAAGATGGGAAGGGAAGGACTGCTTTTGTTTTGTAGGTAATTTTTATTTTATATTCCTAAATCAGTGGTTTGCAGACCTGAGTGTCTTGGTTTAAAATGCGGCAGTACTCTACCCCAGAGACAGTGAATCTCTATT
This sequence comes from Hylobates moloch, assembly GCF_009828535.3. NCBI lineage: Eukaryota > Metazoa > Chordata > Mammalia > Primates > Hylobatidae > Hylobates > Hylobates moloch. Next base: position 13,215,637 of record NW_026652292.1, read on the forward strand.
TTCAGAGGCCTTCCCTAGTGCTGCAGCGACTGATGCCGATGGTACACAGATCACAAGCCCTTCAGCTTGCTCTAAAGAGTTGGGGGTCTGCTGAGGAGGCGTCCATGTCACAGATGCGGAGCCCCTGCTAAGTGCTAGACATCGAGCTGGATGCCGGGTCATGTGGGGATAGGAGTACTTATAAACAGGGCTTGCTTTGCTTTTTTTATTTCCTTTTTCTTGCCTCTCTTCTTCCGGTCCTTCCTTATTCCCTTTCTTCTCCCCTCCTCCCTTCGTTTTCTCTACGATTTTTTTTCTTTGAACAGTGTTTATAGTTTCTAGTCTCTGATCATATAAATTTGCTTTGGGAAACTTTCCCAGCATTTTTTTTTCCAAGACACAAGCACCTGCTCTGCTGTGCTTTAATTAGACCTGCCCATGTCACTCCTGTTTGTGCTTTAGCAACAGGAACGCACTTGGGCCTCCTGAACACTCACTTGCTTCAGCTTGCCAGGTCTGAGCTAATCTTGTTGGCTACAGTTGATCACAAGAGAGTGAAGCAGTGTAAATGTCGGAGATAAGTTGTAGTCATTTTTAACATTTTAAGTAAGCCAACTCAGCTACCAGTTTTTCAACAAACTGAATTTATAAAAATGATTTTCATCTCAGTGTGCCTGTGTTGCCTCACAAGCCTTAATGCCAGGTGTTTGGATTGCAAGGTGAGACTGCATAGTAAGCAGCCACACATCCACCAAAGGGCTACTGCTGCAGCCATGGAGCACAAGCAAGGCGAAGTACCGTGGGGCGTTGGCTTGCTGGATCTCATGTGACTTCAGGGCTTAGTTTCTGCATCCATTTCTCAGTTTAACAAATGTGCCAACTTAGTATGTGCCTCAACAGGGCCTCATGGGAATGACTGATTTGCTGCCTGCAAAGCTGGTTGAGCTCCTGTTTAAAGGCGCTGTATCAGTGGGTGATGGCAGGATCAGTGCTATTAGCATAAGATGAAAACACACAGCAAAATGAGTCACCTGGATAGGAAACTTCTTAAAACCAAAAAACCACCTCTCTGTGATATGTGTGGAAGCTCAGTTCCCTTGCGGTAGAGTCACTTCTTTTTTTGCAGAGTGGAGTCTTGTTCTGTTGCCCAGGCTGGAATGCAGTGATGCCATTTCGGCTCACTGCAACCTCTGCCTCCTGAGTTCAAGCGATTCTTGTGCCTCAGCCTCCTGAGCAGCTGGGATTGCAGGCGTGTGCCACCAGGCCCAGCTAATTTTTATATTTTTAGTAGAGACAGCATTTCGCCATGTTGGCCAGGCTGGTCTTGAACTCCTGACTTCAAGTGATCCGCCCACCTCGGCCTCCCAAAGTGCTGGGATTACAGGCGTGAGCCACCGCGCCCAGCTGTCACTTCTATCACAGTTGTATAAAGCCTCATTAAAGATCGCAGTGTTGCTGTAGCAACATGCAGTGCTATAGTCAGCATCTGCCATAGTATCAGAGCCAACAGCCCATACGACAGCCCAGAGCTGTCTTCTTCTCACCCCAAACTCAGCTTGAGGCCTTGCAAGCACTTGAAATATAAGAGCAACAAAAGTAGAGCCCAGGTGCAGTCTATGGAACATGCATGTCAGGCACATGTACCTGACTCACGCCAACTGGGCTGCTCCAGACGTTTCCTGTTTTGGTCTTATTTTAGTTTTTCCTTTCTGATAATCCCAGGTTTACAGGTGTCAGAGAGTCAAACCAAGGTAAACTGATCTGGTTTTGAATAAGAAACTGAATAGCTGAAAGAAATATAAATCAGCATTTGGAGGTCCATCCTATAAGAACTTTGCCTGGAGAAGGAACCAGCTTTCTCTGTGTTCTCCCTGAAGCATGGGAAAGTATCTGTCGTTGGGAACACATGACCTTTCAGGAGGTAATTGACCTGCACTGTTGGTAGGAGCATCTTATGTAGCCATCTGAAGACAGATTGGAACCTTCTTACTCAGAAGGGTTCAACTATTTGGCTGAGGAATGTCAACTATTGCTGCAGAATAAACTGGGTAGTTACCTTCTGACTCCTTTTCATTCTTTTCTGCTTTATTAGAACCTTGATATGAGAATAAGTTCAGCAAGAGTTGGAGAGGAGAGAGAAATCATTCCCAGGCTTCGTGTGGAGGTCTATGCTCTGCAGGCCATGGCGAGCTAAGCCTGAAAAAGAATTAAAACAGTGCTGGCTTTGAGTCAGCAGAAATAGTGCAATTCATTTCATGAAAGTTTTGAAGGAACACTTTATTACAGACTAAATGTCTTGGTGTATTTTGCCTGTTTTTGTTGTATCTTGGGAATGCCATTTTCTAGCACTTTTTAGATCTAAAACACTGCATTTGGACCTAGTTGATATGCTGTCACTCATCTTTATTTGGTCTTTGGGCAGTTGTTGCTTTTGCAGTGGTAAGCAAGAATGTCTAGATGCTGCTGTCTTTCCTTAGGTCAGAGCCACGTTCATCCCTTGTGCAGGTGAAGGAAGAATATTCCTGCCGGAAACGCTCAGCCCTCATCTGATTTTACAGGAAATGTAGAGATCCCAGTACCAGAAACAAGAATAGGCAAATCTCTGAAGTTTTATGGCTGTTTTTAAGGGTGGCATGCAGAAATCCAAGTTACAAGTCTATGTGCAGTTCTGATGAACAGTAAATATTCAAGAACCAGCCCATTGTTCTACATTTTAAATAGTTACACTTCCTTTTAAATATTAGGAACAAACATATCTTTGATATGGTAAAATTTTAAACTTGCCTTTAATTACCTTTTCTGCTTTAGTTAGTACTTGCATTTTTCTGAACTCATTTGGATATCAGAGCATTTTGGTTTCTCTGTTTATAAAATGTTAATCTTTGTAACATGTAACTTTGATTGCCCTTCAAGTTCCACAGCTGTGTATTCTAAGAAAAACAAAGAGCAGACTGAAAAATGAGCTGATCTGATTGGTTAAAAAATTATTATAGGAAAGTCCTGCTATTTAATAAGGTTGATTTTCTTTTTGCAGCTGTTGTCTCTTTGTGGCTCTGAGTTTCAGTGCCTAGAAGCTAAAAACAGAGTTTTAAACAAAACATATAACTGAAGTAAATTCACTCACCTGGTTCTGTAGTTAAGAAACGGTGTACACTACATGCCATAAACTTACATTACTTGTTTTAGCACTTACATTTTATATGAATTTTTTTGTCTGCTCTATACAGTCCCTTCTTTCATTAATTTTCTCCTGGTTATTCTGTACCATTTAAAAATTATTATCTCTATACAACAGAACAGCAGTCTTCATAAAATTGTAGCATATTTTTTCCACATAATATTACTGTAATTACAAAGACTAAGACATTTTGCCAAAGGTGAAACTATATATGCCATCCTTCATGTGCTTAAATCATGCGTTTTAATTGCCAAGTCTACAAAACTTGTACTGGAATAATATAGAATCACATTTGGAAAGGTTTGTTGGAGAAATGCTGTTTTTGAACATGGATTTGGAGTTCCATGCTGTCTGGTTTTAAAGTGGGTACAAGAGGTGTTTTCTCGCCCAGGGTCTTTACTGCCACTGTCACTATCAGTAAATGACAGTACCAGTGGTGGGACCAACAGACACATTAATCCCTGCTTATGAATTCTCAGAAGGTGGAGCTTTCCTTAATGAGTTATTTTATGTTAAGGTATTTGTGTGTTGACTTCCTCAGCAGGCATTTCCCACTACCCCTCCACCGCCATGAGCAAGTGTGTCCTTCGATATCCAGTCATGATCTCTGGCATGGAGATCTGTTGAACAGTTGCAGAGACACTCAAGGAAAGAAAGATTCCATGGAATGTTGTTGCTCAGAGTACTCCATTCTCAGTAGAAGAATATTAATGGTGTCACAGGGATGCGTTTTGGAAACTTGCTGAGGGCTGGGGACTCATCTTGTCCTTTTGCATTTGGTGGTTTAAGTTGCAAAACAATGGCTTAAGAGAGAAATTGGCTTTCTCCGTCTGTAAAAGAAATCCAAAGGCTGTCATTCCAGGGCTAGTGTGTTAGCTCTATTAGTAAGAGGATCTCTGGATCCTTCTGTCTTTCTGTGCTGCCTTTTTTAACAGGTAGGCTGCTGTTTTTAAGATTGCCTCAGAGTCATCAGTAACCGCTAAAGCTCCAGCCACCTCATTCAAGTTCTTGGCGGCAAGGAGGAGGAAGGGACAAGGGGAATGAGCATACCTGCCGGCTTAGCCCCTAAACAGCTTTTCTGGAATTCCCATTCAACATTTTTTACTTTTGTATATTGGCCACTCATATATGTAAGCAAGGCTGGGAAATGTAGCATTATAGCTGGAGTGTTGCTGTTTCTGACTGTAGGGGTTTGGCTATCAGGGAGGGGCAAGTGGACTTTGGGGAAGCAGCTGTCAGTTTCTGGCACATGTTCACCAAATCATACGCTCCGATGTGCATTTTCCAACAGTATTGCAAGGAGTAAAATGTGGAGGAACTATTTGTAAGGAATTCTTCTTAGGGTCAACACAATGTGAAATGTATGACTTGGAGCAGTAGCTCTCAGTTCTAAGAGATGCAGCACTCCAATGATATAACACAAATTTTATGACACCTGCTTTATGATCCTGAAATAAAATGCATATGTAGTTTAATCTACCTTTGCATATATTTTATATGTGTACATAAAAATTATATGCTACAGTGTAAGTTGGAGACAAAGGTGATTTATGATAAAATGTTTTTCAGTCGATAAATGCCTAAATACATCTATTGTAGGTGAAAAAATTAGATATTCATATGCTGGTCATATATATAAAACCATTGTGAATATAGCAACTACAACTGTAGCCTGGTCATGTGGCATCTTGGTGATGCAAGTATTGAGAATGGTTTTATTGTGGTCATGTGATATTTTGAAAGGGAAAACAGCTCTCGTAAAGTTCCAAAGAAAACCAAACACTGTCTTTCTTTGATTAACATGGTTTTTGGATTTGTGGAAAGATCAGTGATGTTAAAACTGGGCAAAAAGAGAAAAACTGTGTATTTATGTGTTAAAAACAGCCTTGCTTAGATGATCACAAAAAGCAGGACATTTCTTCACCATGTGCTAATACCCTGCTGATTTCAGAGTACCCTGCTTCTCTGAATCCACCACCCAAATCAATCATGGTGCTTCCTCTCTTGAAAATCATTGCATCAACAATGTCCACACCAATTTCAGTGACTTCTGGGCACAAGTGAGAACCCTGCTTTAGAAGACTCTTTAAATTTTCCACTTTTGTTTTAACTGACACTAACTCAGCGGTTAACTTGGTTCGTTTTTCCTTTGTTATCTTTGGTTATGTCAGCTGAGCTCATTTCCTCTTAAGTTTTGCTGTAAGGCTGTATTAAGTGAATTTTAAACCCTGAAGCCTTCGTAAGGAATAATCAGCATTCCCAACGTCTCAAATTCAGGTATTGAAAAGTAAACGTGTTACAATCTGGCACAACTACAGTTAGAAGAGGATTAAAGGAAGCGATTAGGAAATTCTGCAGGGTCACTTGCCACCAGGTTTTGGTTTAAAGGCTCTCAGTTTTAGCTTTTCCCATTTACCTAGTCTCTGTGTGCTCTTTTTTATTCTAAGGGTTTCTTCTAAACTGGGCTTGTGTCTGTTAAAAGTGCCCCTGAACTTGCTCCTCTTTTTTTTTGAGATGGAGTCTCATTCTGTCACCCAGGCTGGAGTGCAGTGGCACGATCTCGGCTCACTGCAGCTTTCATCTCCCAGGTTCATGCCATTCTCCTGCCTCAGCCTCCCGAGTAGCTGGGACTACAGGTGCCCGCCACCACGCGCAGCTAATTTTTGCATTTTTAGTAGAGACGGGATTTCACCATGTTGGCCAGGATGGTCTCGATCTCTTGACTTTGTGATCCGCCTGCCTCAGCCTCCCAAAGTGCTGGGATTACAGGCTTGAGCCACCGTGCCCGGCCTGCTCTTCTTACTAGAAACCCAAGGAGGTTTTTAGATTTGGAAGTATCTAAGCTGAAGGATCATGTGAAGAGGCCCTACTTAAGACACCTGCATCCCACACCTGGTTACCTTATGCATCACACACAGTTTGTGTTGTCTGATTGTCACTTTTTTTTCCCCAATAACATCTGGCATAATTAATTACTCATAAGTCTTATGAGCCACTTTTAAGTAGGAAAAATACGTAATGCTTTTCTTTCTAAATTGCACCCTCACCTTTTCTTCTTTCTTTGATTAACCCAAATGCTTTCATTTAATTGTAGTTTGATAATAAATTGCCGTAATATAGCACTTGATGGCATTTTAATTAAAACTACTTTTTAAAGTTAATGAACCAAATAGAATGGCATTTTAAATTTTCTTTTGTGAAGTTAAATTGCTCTCCAGCTATGTGAGAAAGTTTAAGTACATATTCTTTGCCTAGTGCTAAATTGATTTTTTTGTTTTAACTGAGGCTTTAAGGAACAATTTTGTTCCATTGTGATGATCTGTTGTATTCTCTCTAACATGCCTCAAGATAAAATTATTACTTTTAAATTTTAATTTGCAGATATCCCAGGAATGCAGTTTCTGTTCGTTGATTTATGGCATTTAAGGCAAATAGTATGCCTATTCCTTGAGTAGTATCTACTACAGTGTTTTGTAGTAATTAATGTTCTTTTATTTTCACCTAGTGTTTTGCATCATTTGGCTTTGTGATGTCATTGGATAGCTGATGGATTGTTTTAAATTTTATGCTATATAAAACTGCCTCTGAGTAAAACTGTGGTGTGTGAATGTCTGGGTGTGTGTGTACATGTACGTGTGTGCCTGTAGGTGCACACACATGTATCCAAGGACAGAATCTGTGGCACAGCCTAGGCCAAACCTCAGATCGTGAAGAATCACTCATTTCTTTTGTGGGCAGGTGAGCCAAGATGGGAAGTCGCTCCTTGACAAGCTCCAGCGGCCCTTGACTCCCGGCAGCTCCGATTCCCTGACGGCCTCTGCCAACTACTCCAAGGCCGTGCACCATGTCCTGGATGTCATCCATGAGGTACTGCACCACCAGCGGCAGCTTGAGAACATCTGGCAACACCGCAAGGTCCGGCTTCATCAGAGGCTGCAGCTGTGTGTTTTCCAGCAGGACGTTCAGCAGGTCAGTTTCGCCTCATGCCCTTCTGCATGGGAAATGGCTTGTATTGAGTAGAGTTTGAATACATCATCATATTGGGAAGATCTGTGCTTAAGGAGTGATGACTAGAAGGTAAGGAGAGGAGCTTTTTTGTTGACTGTAAGTGAAAACTGGGCTTAAGAACGCATGTTCAGGCTGCTGTCAGCCAGTAGCTCCTGTGCACTGAACCCAGGAGTGGATGTGGGGCCTGCACTGGGAAGTGTCTTAGTTTTCTTCTGGAATTGGATCATTCTCATTTATATTTATTTGTGACAGTAATGCTGGTGTGCTCACACCAGTGTATTGTTATAATTTAGTTAACACTTGTCTGCTTTTCCAACTATGTAAACAGTGAGGTGGTCATGCTTCACTTCCCACATGGTAGATAGTGCAGTCCGTGGCACACAGTAGGTGCATTGTAATTAGCTACATCCTTGATGAAAGGTAGACTTTTATGACTATTCATTTCTAAGCAGTTGACATCTCTTTTGTTTTAAAGAAACAAAAATAAGGCTAAGTCCAGTTCCCCATTGATTTGCTTCCTTATTACAGAATAAGAGTTTTCAGGATTAAAGCTGTGGGAGTAAAATATGACATAGCTTTAGGGATAAATAAGATAATAGCCATGTCCTTGCCCCCAAATAGAGGGAAAGACAAAGGAATGAATGAGGTGTCACCTTGGGGGAGGAGGAATCCTGGAGTGTGCAGGGCAGCCCATGGCCTCAGGAAGTTGGCAGGGAACTGCCGTGATAAGCCTGCAGGAGAGCCACTCTCAGGATCTCAGGTTTCCATCTCCCTGAGTGTCATGCGAAGGTGAGTGAGTTTTCTGCTGAATGGGCTGGGAATTTGGAGAGTCGCCCTGTGTTCTAATGAGAGGGAGATTCTATGTCATTCACCGTCACTCTCATCATTCTTCACGTGAATCTGGTAAGTTCAAAAGACACTGAATGGGCCAGGTGCTGTGGCTCATGCCTGTAATCCCAGCACTTTGGGAGACCGAGGGGAGTGGATCACCTGAGCAGCTTGACACCAGGAGTTTGAGACCAGCCTGGCTGACCTGGTGAAACCCTGTCTCTATTAAAAATACAAAAATCAGGCCAGGCAGGGGAGCTCACACCTGTAATCCCAGCACTTTAGGAGACCGAGGGGAGTGGATCACCTGAGGTCAGGAATTCAAGACCAGCCTGCCCAACATGGTGAAACCCCGTCTCTGCTCAGAATACAAAAATTAGCCAGGTGTGGTGGCGCATGCCTGTAATCCCAGCTATTCCGAAGGCTGAGGCAGGAGAATCGCTTGAACCCAGGAGGCAGAGGTTGCAGTGGACCGATGTCGTGCCATTGCACTCCAGCAAGACTCCGTCTCAAAAAAAAAAAAATTAGCCTGGTGCGCTGGCACATGCTTGTAATCCCAGTTACTCAGGAGGCTGAGGCAGGAGAATCACTTGAATCCGGAAGGCGGAGGTTGCAGTGAGCCAAGATCACACCACTCCACTTCATCCTGGGTGACAGAGCAAGACTCCATCTCAAAAAAAAGACTCTGAGTGGCCCTGTAATTTTTAATTTTCATAGACCATGCTTTGATTCTAATTTTATTTTTTGAGTTCTCTGAAGGTTACATATACAGAGTGCTTCAGGAGTGATCATTTTGTTATTATTCATGCTTCTTAACAATGTTGTTTTAATCCAAGAAGATAATTGCCAGAGAAAGAATACAGTGCAGGAAAGAAGAGGGTGGAGCCAGTGGTGAAGAGGGATTGAGAGGACAGACATTGTGGGAATGAAATCATGAATAATCGTGTTTTTGAATTGTCCAAAAACTTCTACAAACCATGAAATGTTGGCAGTTTAAATCTAATTGTTGAAAAATTCCCCACATTCCTTGTATCCCTTAGGTGGAGCATAATTCCACATCCGTGAACTGATGCACTTCCCAAGAGGGGGCCGCATTAACTCTTCTGAGGGAGCAGCAGCAAGGGCACCCCCTCCTTTCCCCCCACACCCCATTTCTCATGGCTCTTCTTTCTCTAACTTCATGCTTAGGTTAGAAAAGGGCACAAGGTAAGGAAGCCCTTGGGAATAGGCTGAATCTGGCCATCTAATTTGGTGCCAAATGCTTAATGTGCTTGAATTTAAAAACAGCAAACATGTAGAAAGGTAATTATGATAATTATGAGGCCAGTTCTTTAAGCTAGCTTTTTTCCCCCTCTCAAACAGCTTGGATGTCAGCAGGAGAAAGTGTTTTTTTGCAATACACATAATGCATATATGGTCCTGTTAGCATTCTATAGAAAATAGATATTGCTCATTAAGGTAAATATTTTTGTTGATGAATGATCTGGAATGGTTTGAACTTGCTGTGTGAACAAGAAGTTGCTCTGTAGGCTTTAAATTGTGAGGTAAAGAGTGAGGCTGATAAGATTAATCAAAGCAAGTACTGTGACACTAGGATGTCAAAACCAAAAACGTGTTTCTGAAACTCAAGGAATTAATGACACATAGGGAAGTTTTTGCCATATTAAGCATAGAGTAGGAGAGGCAAGTTAAGAATAAATGAAAGAAAAACAGTAGTATTTTAGAAGGACGTTACCAGCAGAAGATAAATTTGTAAAGACAGTAGTAACCGAAATCCATAAGAACATAGTAAGCCAGTTAGAGACACCACAGTGGTTTTCATTTGATTGTTTTGAGTGATGCAAAAGCACCTGTAAATACATTGAGAAAAAGGAAGAGCAAGTTACTGAACAATAAGCGAGGCATGGAATGATCACAGTTTTATGAAAGCAACCCCAGAGGAGTAAATGCTTGTCTGTTGAGAAATATTTGAAGGAGCAGATATGTCTGTTAGTGGGCCCTGAGGAACTGAATGGGGGAGGATGACAGAGGGAGTTTGGTTTGTAAAACATGGTTAATTTTGGTTTCATGGTTAATTTTTTCCCCTCTTAATAAACGGGGACCAATTCATAACTTCTGTGTAGAAGGCATTTTGGATGGTAGTCGGGCGTGGCAGGAAAGGTGGTTGAAGCTGCTGTGTGTAGCACACTTACCATGCTTCCAATTTAGAGCTGGGCAGGGAATTGGGAAGACCTGCTGAGGACTTTCCCAGATGCACGTGCTGGCTGCCTTTGCCATTGTTCACTTAAAAAGAAAATGGAAATTCTTTATCACATTTCCTGATGATCAAATAATATACATCTCTCCATTGCCTTATGTTTATTATCAGAGTAACTCTCAGCGAAGGTTTGGTTGAATGAATGAATGAATAGCTGTGTTACTGCTACACACTGTTTTCTGGTTTAGAGTATGCTTTAGTTTTCTCTAAGAAGGTAACTTATTTTTGCTTTACCTGTTCAGATGGGTAGAAGTAGTCCAAAGAGGATGCCATCAGACTTGTTTTTCTGCCTCACCTGTTCGGCTGTCCTGGCTCTTCTTGGATTGTTGAGATTTAGTTACGCCAGCATGTCAGGAGCAGTGAGTGGCCCCACAGGTTTGCTTTCCTGAAGCCGGCTGAGTCCCCTAGAGGAAGCCCCTCAGCAGGGATGCCTTCTGCAAAGCCCCCATTCCCCTGCAGCCCTTCATGTGTGAGCGCCACCCCCTTGCAAGTGTCTCTTGGCAGGCCCCTCCAGGGCCATGTTGGACCATTTTTTAATTAATATTCTTAAAAAAAAAGATCAGGCAAACCTAGTCCACTCTAAATTCTTCTTGTCCAGACTTTATTCTTTTTTTCTCTTTCCAAAATACCTTAATTGAATGTGCGATACTCTGAAAGTTTCAGAGATAAATATGTTGACAGGGTCCAAGTTCCTTTTCTCAAGGAATTTATAATCTGATAAGAGCAGATTATTTTTAGCAGATAGTTTTGTAGTCTACTAAATTTGACTCTGTCAGGCTCATCTGCAACACTCATGTCTTTGGTTAATGTGGAGTATAATTTGCTCAGGCATAAATTTGAATCCTGCCTGTCAAAGTGCTATCAGGAGTGAGATGCTATCAGGAGTGAATGAAACTTGTGACCTCTTCTGTGGTGTCTGATTGCCTTGCAGCATACACATTTTGATGGGGCATATCTACACTTTAGTGATCTGTGCAAATTTGGGTGTTCCTGAGAGCTTTTTCTGAATTCTTCTCAAACGTCAAGGGTCTAATGCACAAGGAAAAACGAAAGGTCCTACAGTAGAGGGGCAAGTAGCAGCTATCATATTGAGGGCTACTAGGAATATCATATTGAGGGCTACTAGGAATATCTTCATGGAAGAGGTGGAGTTTGAGCAGCTGTTTGAAGGATGAGAACGTCAGTAGATTGAGGAGTGGGCAATGGGAATTCCAGCAAGAGTAGGAAAGAAGAGGCAGGACCCATCCAAGGAGCAGCAAGTGCCTAGTGTGGATGGGGAGGTATGAGGTGGGGCTGGTGCCAGCAAGGTGACATGGGTCAGGCACAGAAAATGGGATCAGGCACAGAAAACGTGGGGTCAGGCACAGAAAACGTGGCCCCCATGATGAGGGTTTTGGGCCCCTGTTGAAGGAGCTCTTGCTTACCTGCACTGAATGGCAGTGCATGGTGCCAGGGCTGTGTGTGACGTCTGAACAGCACCAAGCTCATCTTGGTGCTTCGTGGGTGCTCACTGCCATGTATGTGTCTTTCCTCTCTGCATGCTCACAGCTGGCCCATTGAACTTTACCCATTTCACCTCATTGAGTTCAAAGCTCGAAGGATCTCCTATTCTGTGCCTTTTAACTTGATGCTGTAGGCCATGGAGGGTGGATAGCAGGAGCAAACCTGAAGGCCAGGAACCTCATTAGGTTCCCATGTGGACACCTGATATGGTTTGGCTGTGACCCCACCCAAATCTCATCTTGAATTGTAGTTCCCATAATTCCCACGTGTCATGGGAGGGACCCAGTGGGAGGTAATTGAATCATGGGGGCGGGTCTGTCCTGTACTGTTCTCATGATAATGAATAAGTCCTGTGAAATCTGATGGTTTTATAAAGGGGAGTTCCCCTACACAAGCTCTCTTGCCTGCTGCCATGTAAGATGTGCCTTTGCTTCTCCTTTGCCTTCCGCCATGATTGTGAGGCCTCCCTAGCCATGCTGATCTGTGACTCCATTAAATGTCTTTCCTTTGTAAATTACCTAGTCTCGGGTATGTCTTTATTAGCAGCCTGAGAACAGACTAATACAACGCCCCTGCTAGTCATGGGTGGGTAAGTCTTGGAGAGTAAGAACGTGAGGACCACAGAGACAGCCATCAGTGTTTCATTCACTGGTGTTTCCCAAGTGTCTGGAAGAGCAGATGTCAGTATTTGTTGAATGATTGAATGAGTAGTTGAAGGAATTTAAGGAATTCCCCAATTTTGCTAATTAAAGAATCTTTGGGGTTAAAAGTTGCTTCATTTATTCTAAAATGGGGGAGGGTTGGTCTTATATCTGGGAGATATGCCTGAAGGAATGGAATCTTTGATTGGTGTTGGGGAACTAGGGGTGTCCAAGGAAGGAGGTGATAATTTCAGTGCATGGGAATTTTGGAAGTGTGAGATCTCTCATGAGGATTTCGGTCATTTGAATGCAAAATGAGGGTCTTTTATGCTGAATTCCAGCTGGAGGAGGGAAGTTGGCATATGCCTAAGAGGCATAGCAACACATCCCAGGTCTATAGAGAAGTCATTTCACAGATTTGCTTCGGGTCCCAGCCTATTCCTTCGGCCTGCAAAAGCCAGCTCTGCAGGAAGCCTGACTCTCAGGAGCTCTAGGTTTAGCATCACCTACACTAGACCTAGCTTTTAAGTGAAGTTTGAGTTCCTGAACTCCCTTGTCATCTGTTCACTGAGTCAGGAGGGAGTTTTCTGATTCCACTCGTCAGAATCATATAGCCCTAGCTGTTTAACACTCGCTTCTGTTTACACTCCCACACTTGCAGTTTTGATTGTGTCTCTTAATTAGAATGGCTACAGGATTGCCATCTTCGCTGAGTTCTCTGTTAGAATTAGGGAGTGCTGAGTGGAGGCACAGGCTTGGTTTTGGATTGGGAACCACTGGGCGCAGGTAGAGGCTGCCTGCTGATCTTCTGGTGGGTCTGGAGCCAGCTCCTAATTACCTTCTGCAGTAGTGAGCACAGAGGAGGCGGGACTGGAATCCAGCCATCACAGGAACCACAGCCGGGAAGGAGCTGCAGATTTAACAGTGAGAGGAGAAAGGCTGGGGAAAGGGCTGGCTCCCTCCCACACACCCCTCACCTAAAACATCTTCATTGTCAGTCCGTGGTGAATGCTAGACCTCAGAAGTTCCCACTCTTCCCCTAGTCCCCAAAGCCCACAAATGTGTGTTGAATTCTGTGTCTGTTTCGTTTCACTTTTAAAAGTAGTCACACACACAGTAGAATTTGAAGCTGAAGCCCCCTCATTTTCCAGGTAATAAAAGCAAGCCTTGGAAAAGCTGAATGGCTTGGCAGAAGCACCGAGAACCTCTTGGTGTTTTTTCTTTGTCACCGCTCTGGGTCTGCGGAGGATGCCTACCTTCTGAGCTAAGCAAAGAGTAAAATCAACGTGATACTGAAGAAAGGATCTTTGAGTGGTGCTTTTAGTCACAGGGAAGAGGCTTTCCTAGAAGCTGCAATTGCCCGCGACTATGAAGGAGAACAGCCACTTAAGGAGAGAGAGAGAGAGAGAGAGGAGTTTAGTCCTTTAGGAGGGAGGGAATCAATGGAAAGGGAAAAGGAGCTCCCATGACCACTCTCCAGCCCCACCCAGCTATCTCAGGCCTCCCTTGCTCTGCCGCATGGCGATTAGACAGCTGGGGGTGAAAGATGCACTCTGGGGTCTTCCTGAGCTTGGCCTCCGTGGGAGAGGGAAAAATAAGACCAGGGATTTCATGAGTAAAACACACCAGAGTACTAGGAAAGAAAGTGTGAGCTAGACTAACACAGAATGAGTATATGAATTCCAGTAATGTAAACTCAGAAGGATTCCTTCATTTGTGATTTTTACTTTGTAAGTAAATTTCATTAGTAGCATAATATTGACTGTCCTTACATGTAGCACTGCCAAACACCAGCCTTTAATAAAAATTAACGTTATCTACGTGAAAGTCTTCCTTTATGGCCACCTACTTCTGTTTAACCGATCCGAAATGATGTTGCTTAGTCAGTGAGTCATCTTTTGTTGTATATCCGTAAAATACCGTTGATTTGATAGTCAAGAAAGCTCAGAATGTAATATGTTCATTTCTCTATCAGTTTCCCCAGTGATTTAAATAAAAGACAGTGATTGAGTAACTAAAGTAAATGGAACCAGGTTGTTAATTTTGGTTTTATAGAGAATGTGGGCTGGCAGGGAGGAAATCTTTATTTTTCAACTGGAAAAAAATCTGACTTTGTATAAAAAAGAACAAATTCAGAGTATTTTAGATTTACCTTTTTCATTTGTGTCATGTATTCTTTAAATGGGTTATAGAATCAGAGGAGCTATTTTCATTTTTGTGTGTGTAAGATGTGACTTAGAAGGGTTCTCATTGTTTTGACTTAAAACACACTAATTCATTATGTATTGTATCTTGAGGACAGTGGCTGTAGTTGACAGGTGATTATCTATTTTCTCTGTGTGCTCTTTGGATCCAGAATTACCTGTAAAAACAAACTAGCTTAGTATGTTCTTGGTTGCTTTATGTCAGATGTATTATGTAATTTTTCAAGTAGCAATTCTAGAGATGGAACTCTAGTTTTAGAAATATTTTAAAGATGGTGTTTACAAACTGAAGTGGAATGTGGTGAGCTTGGAGTTGAGAAGACCTCCATTTGAATCTCTTTTCTTGGGCAGGTTACTTATCCGAGCCTCAATTTCTTGCTTAATAGAAATAATGATAAAAGTCTGCTCTCTTTTTATTTGTAGCTTTTATTTGTGATTCAGAATTCAGAATTTCTCAAAGATTAGAAATGTAACACAGTGTATAATACTAACACTTATAGTGGCATCTAGACAGCCCCCCATAATCAAATGCATGGCTATTTCTATAGCTGAATGTTCAAGGACTTGCACTTATTAAGAACTCAGTAAAGACTATAAGTACCCTCAGGTTAGGTTTTATTGACAGATGAATTTTTAGAACCAAGTTTTGAAAAAATATTTGGAATTTCAGAGCTTTCTGTGGTTGAGATCATGGACCTGTATTGCCCTCCCAAGCAGAGCCATAGAACAGTCATTCAATAAATGGAGCCGATGGCAATGACACGATGCTTGACCATGATAGAAAACCATTCTGGGAAGTATTTGCAATCAACACCTCTGCATTTCAAAGGGAAAATATCATTTACATTGTTTTTCACATTGTATGTTGTTGTGAGGTAGGCTTTGAAGTACTCTCCTATTTGATGAGGGTTTAGTATGTGTTTCTTTGTCTGTGTTGCTATAAAGGAACACCTGAGGCTGGGTAATTTCTAAAGAAAACAGGTTTATTTGGCTCACAGTTCTGCAGGCTGTACAAGAAGCACGGCACCAGCATGTGCTTCTGGGGAGGCCTCAGGCAGCTTCCACTCAGCATGGAAGGCAAAGGAGAGCCGGAGCTGCGTGTGCAGAACACATGGCAAGAGAGAAGCAAGAGAAGGAGGAGGGAGGTGCTGGGCTCTTTTCAACAATGAGCTCTTGCAGGAACTAAGAGTTAGAACTCACTCGCTTGAGGTGGTACCAGGCCACTGATGAGGGATCTGCCCCCATGACTGGAACACCTCCCAGTAGGCCCCACTTCTGACACTGGATATCATATTGCAGTATGGGACTTGGCGGGGCCAAACAAACCATAGCAGAGAGAGAAAGAGAGAGAAATTTTTAAACAAATTTTAAAATAGTAATTACTGAGAGAGAGGAATCCATAAATACTCTACAAGTCCACAAATACTGAGTATTAGATAGTAGGGACCTACTACAGAAAATAATTTTACAAATAGCTTATACAAGATGGCCAGAACTCTGCAGCAGGACTCAGGGGAAGCATTACCTGTGGCCAGTTCCTGTCGCATCTAATCAAGGGTTGGTAACTATTCGCAGATTTACCCTAACTCAATTTTGCTGAGCATTGTAACAGCTTCATTTCCTAAGAGGTTGCTTACTCAATAGCCTGAACCATTCTGAAATAAAAGCGGAGCTCTTTCCTTTCTCATCTCACCTGTATGTCAGGGCAGAGGCAGTGTAGATGGGAGGATGAGCCCTGAGGCAGGCATATCCTGGCTTCTAGTGCACACTCAGTCTTTCTCATAAAGTCACGGAGGGCCCTGCCTGTGTCTTCATCTGTAAGAGGATAGGGATCGCCCTACCCCTGGCTCACTGTGAGGGTGGATGGCTCACCGCATGCACAGCCTTAGGTCAGGGGCTGCTTCCACAGCAGGTGCTTGGATGGCGAGATGATTGCTAGTCAAATGATCATAATCATATACCACCATCACGTTCAGTCTTGCAATTAGGGCCTTGGTTTCCTTTTCATTACAAACAGGGAGCTAAGCTAAACATTCTGAACAGCTTTCCGCCTTCTGACGTTTGACTTAGGTGCTGAGCGATGGTAGCTGTTTCAAGTGTGGGCGGTCCACTTTGGAAAAACCATGACCTTGGGACTGTCATTTTGTCCATTAGAGGGCACTGGTGTACTGAGGAATGAGCCCACACCACACCCTCTGAACAGAGAGGAAGGTGGTGGTGGTCTCCAGCTTTGCTCTTCTGCCTCTGTGCAGAGTAGCCATGGGAAGGGATCAGGTTTTGTGTTTTTCATCTGGAAGGGAAGCAGCAAGCCCCAGACCAGCCTTCTTGTCAGTGGAGTTGAGGACACAGAGCAAATAGATGACAGGACTGTCTGGGAAGGGGGCGGAGGTGCAGCTGGCTGGACTGGATAGATAAAGGCCTGTAATTTGCTTATCTTAGTATGTTTTAAATGGGAAGATTTCACAAGCATGTCTTTAAAATGTTACTTAGACCAGGTATATTGACTCAGGATCACTGGGTAATCTGAGTAATCTACCCATACTTAGAATCAACAGCCTCATGGGGAGTTTGGTTTTGAATATTAGCTGGATTTCATAGCTGTCTGCAATATTTTAATAAAGTGGAAATTATTATTGGAATTTGTACATATTCCTTTGAATTATTTTCATGTTTATTGGAAATACAGTTTCACCTGGTATTTACATTTCTGTCTGAAGGAATCACCGATAAAAGAAAAATGCCCATTATAATCCTGAGTGGTTGGTTTATAGCAGCTTTTATTTCCAACTTTAAACTTCCACTTGGAAACAAATTTCTTTTTTATTTTTATTTTTATTTTTTTTGTTGTTGTTGAGATGGAGTTTCGCTCTTGTAGCCCAGGCTGGAGTGCAATGGCATGATCTCGGCTCACTGCAATCTCCGCCTCCCAGGTCCAAGCGATTCTCCTGCCTCAGCCTCCCAAGCAGCTGTGATTACAGGTATGCACCACCACGCCCGGCTAATTTTGTATTTTTAGTAGAGACAGGGTTTCACCATGTTGGCCAGGCTGGTCTCAAACTCCTGACCTCAGGTGATCTGCCCACCTTGGCCTCCCAAAGTGCTGAGATTACAGGTGTGAGCCACCGTGCCTGGCCGGAAACAAATTTTTATTAATTTAAAAATATTGCATTTTGCTTCCTCTAGCCCTTTCTACCAAATAATGTTTATCTTTTATTTTTTGAAATTGTGCCCTTATTTCAAGCCTCTGTGGACTTTCCAGTAATCATCAGGTTTGCTGCTTACGGGTGACCTAATTTTTCTCTTTACGTAAGTTGAGTAATATACCGAATATACTATATAGTTTTAAAAAAGTCTCCTTAGCCCTCCTGTAGATCTTACAGGCAGGTGAACTGTAGCAGAGGTGTTACTTATGTACCTCTAAATTCTTTTCAAGCTAGAAATATTGGATACTTCTCTTTTGCATGGTTTGGCCTCATGCCCAGGAGCACATTCCATTAAATGTATCCATTCTCAAGGCTGAGAGGTCCAGAAGTTGTCCTTGAGACATTTCTTTAGCGGTGGAATGGACCTGTGTTTTATAATATAATAGACTGTGGAACAAACAACTCAGCAACTCTTTGTCTGCCTCGAAATCAGGTGGTGAATGTGGCAATACCTTATAGGACTCTCTTTAATCCCAAGAAAGAAAAATAATGTACTAAATACATGAGTTAAAATAATATACTCAATATGTGAGTTAAAATAATGTGCTCAATACACTAAAGCAACGTGCTCAATACACTAGTTAAAATAATGCAGTAAATACATTAGTTAAACTGCACGCCCAATACGCTAGTTAAAACAGAGCACTCAATACATGAATTAAAACAATGCGCTCAATATACGTTAAAACAATGTGCAAGTTAAAACAATGCACTAGTTAAAACGATGAGCTCAATAGGCTAGTTAAAACAATGTGCTCAATACACTACTTAAAACAATGCACTGAATACGCTAGTTAAAACAATGCACTCGTCAAAGTAATGTGCACTCAGTGCACTAGTTAAAACAATGCGCCCAATGTGCTAGTTAAAACAATGTGCTCAATACACTAGTTCGTGTGCTCAATACATGAGTTAAAACAATGCACTCAATACACGAGTTAAAACAATGCACTCAATACTCTAGTTAAAATAATGTACTGAATACACTAGTTAAAATGGAACATGTACAGCCTGTGCCATCAGGAGCTTGAAATGAGGTGGAAGCTTGCCATGAGTTCTGGTTAGAGGCGGGGATGCCATTTGCCACATTGACGTTAAGATGCTTGACATAGAGGCATCGAATGCTGACAACTACCTGTGACTGTCACCACTGGGCAGGTAAGGAACCTGAAGCTGAGAAGGAATAAAGAACTTGCCCAAGAGCACACAGCTAAATTCGATGTCTCTGTATGGGGGGCTGGAAATGGAGGGGTGGAAATGAGACCAGGCTCGGCCTCCACCCCCACCGCACACCTCCCACACGTCTGATTTCAGTGCCTGCCAATTCTAGAAGGGTCTGTACAGAGGACCACGAGAGGTTTGTTAAGGTCTGCAATTTACCTGTAATACCAACTTTGCTAGACCCTGAGCAGAAAGGACCTTCTGCCAGGCCCTCAGGTGTGAAGGTCAGTGGTTTGGAGCAATGAAGAACATGTCAAGCTCTGATGCTCACCAGCTGCTGCTTTTTTTCCCCTGTATCTATGAACATGGCTGATCTCTCTACAGTACAGTTGATCAAGGGCAAGGAACCACAAGCTAAGCCCCTTTTATTTTGCCATTAGCAGAGCTATGGCTGGTTGGCTTCCCAAATTGCCCTCTAGACCAGTGTCTTTGCTGTGTGTGCCCATTTGTTCTTTAGTCCAGGGTCATTTTGATCTGCATCGTCTGAATGTTTGTGTCCCCCCGAATTCACGTTGAAATATGCTCCAGAAGAGGTGGGGCTTCCGGGAGGGAATTAGGCCATGAGGGCCTCACCCTTGTGAATAGCATTAGTGCCCTTACAAAAGAGGCCTGAGAGAGCTCGTTTGCCCTTTCCTCGATGTGAGGACACATAGAAGGTGCCTTCAGCGAGGAACAAGCCTTCACCAGTCACTGAGGCTCCTGGCTCCTTGATCTTGGACTTCATAGTGTCCAGACTATGAAGCCCTACATTTCTGTTGTTTATAAATTACTCAGCCTAAGGTGTTTTGTTAGAGAAGGCTGAATGGACAAAGAGAGCACCAGAGTTATAACATGCAAAGTATGAGTGAGCCTTCAATACTATAGCTGTACATTAACAAATATGTTTAAATATTTAAAATCTTTTAAAGTTTTTAGTTTTTAGCTAAAGACATCACTGACTTAGTTTTTTGCTCGTTATCTCCTATCCATCAAAGAGGACAAAGTGGTCATTTGATGTAGCGTAAATGCAGTTGTCCCTCAGTGTCTGCATGACCGCCCACATATACCAAAATCTATGGGTGCCTAAGTCCTGCATTTGGCCCTCTGTATATGTGGGCTTCACGTTCTGCAAATACTGTAGTTTCAGTCCGCATTTGGTTGTGGATGCAGAACCCTTCTGTACGGAGTGCCGACTGTACTTATTTTTTAAAACCACATAAAAATGGACCTGTGTATTTCAAACCCATATTGTTCATGGCTCAACTCTAGTTTGTTAGATATTGTCAGTGTTTTGTGATTTAAGTGTGAGACCCAATGAACTACTCAGTTCCAACTACAAAGTTTAGAACATCAGATTGTACTGCTTTGCTTTTACTTTTTCTTTAGTGTGGTGGATTTCACCGAGCAAGAACTTTTAAGTAATTAAATTCATGAAATGCTTAGCTTTTGCAGCATCTTAGTTTAAAGAATAAATTACCCAAGCTCAAGACTGAGGCATGTAAGTGTTAGGTTTTACTTCATGTGTTTGAGTCTTCTAAAGAAGAGATGGAAAAAAAATGACTGTAGTTAAACTTGAATTGCCTTAGTAGTGTAGCTTTAAGCCTTATAAAATTGCTGAGTTAAATTGGCCCTGTGTGACTTCCTAATGACTGTCTTATACAAAACCCAGTCAGTTTGGTGGCTCAGTGGTGCATAGATAAGTTGAGATTTAATTTAATCATTATTGCATGTAACGTTTATACATAGGAAGATTTACACTTTTAATGTAAGAGATGATTAAAGTCCTGGTGGGAAAGCTGATGTAATTATCAGCTTGTAATTATCAAGTGTGTTAAATTAGTATCCAATTACTTCTTCCCATTTTTTTTTTTTCTCGTTTGCTTCTTGTTTCTTACAGAGTTTTGACAACAGAAGGTGTCTTCATTGGATAACCTTAAACACTGAACATGGCAGGACATTGTTTTTATGGCATATGTACCTGTATTTCATTGTAGGTGCTAGACTGGATCGAGAACCACGGAGAAGCATTTCTGAGCAAACATACAGGTGTGGGGAAATCTCTTCATCGGGCCAGAGCGTTGCAGAAACGTCATGAAGATTTTGAAGAAGTGGCACAGGTAAAACAATGGCTTCTATTATTTTATCCCATAAATACCCATGTGGTGGATTTTGGATTACAGTTTTAACCACATTTGAGATAAGTTAGCATTAGCTCGATGTGTTTGACACCTCCGATTTCAGAGTGAAGTTGTCATTGCCTAGGCAGAAACATGATTTGGTAAGTTGACCCTTTCTAAAAGATGATGTTCTTGGAACAGAAATGTGGCTTGGGTGTTTTTGTCTTGTTTATTATACCAGTGCCTTTTGACTACGTTGTGAAATTCCGGTTTATAATCAGGAAATAACAGTTCTTTCTGCGTTTCTATAATAGTAGGCTAAGCCTTACTTGTCCTGTTTGCATTTCTTTAAATGTATGTGCTTAGGAACTGGAGCCGGGAGTCCAGGGTGTTGCGAATGTGGGATTTGTGGGATTTGAGCACTGGCCGCGTGACTTTGGACAAGCCACCTAACCTTTCTAAGGTTGACTTTCTGATCTGAAAAATAAGCCCAGTAATTTATTTAATAAGATTTTTCTTATAGTCAACTTCTTTAAACTAGTGAGTTGCGGCTTGATGAAGTAACACAGCAGAGATTCAGAAAGGAAGTGGTGAAATGTTATGGTTGAATTCATTTAATAATGTACTAAATATAGATTTATTATATAGAACAATTCTGGTGTTCTGAGAAGGAGGAACTCAAAATTCGAACTTCATGGTTAGGTAGTGGAAGCGAGTCATACAGTGTAACTTCTGCAGACACAAGACCTAGCTGCAGGGGCCCTGGGTTTCAGAATTTGTTTTAGACACGGCTGCAGTCGCCTCAGGAAGCACTTGGATCCATTTTGCATGCAGTTTTGCAGAGTCAAGAACTTCCTCGTGACTAATTTGAAGGTCCATTCCTTAATTTTGTACAGTGATTGTGAGTAGCTCTATCCTGTTGAATGAATCCATGCTAATTGATGTGTATGTGTGGTGTGAATAGCCATCGTGCATTTTCTTGGGCTAGTGTAAAAAAAGAAATAAAAAATACTTTTCATGCGAAGCTTTTTGCAAATGACTGTCAGAAAGGAAGATACTCTTTCATGTTAATGTTCCTGTTTTAGATTTTAAAAGCTATGATTAAAACAGCCAGTAAAGCCCAGAAAACTCAGGTTCAAGGAAGAATCTGGTTTTGAGAGCACAGAAGGTATCTTTACTATCATTAGTAAATCTTTGGCATAGCATCCTTCCTAAGTACCTGCTCTGTGAATTCTTAAACCACCGTCGCTCTTTTCTGCTTATCCCCCTGGATTCAAATTACCTTTCAGAGATGTAACCTGTCACAAAGTTATTATCCAGGAAGCCATTTCTCTTAACAGCTTTTCGTATGTGCCATGTAATTATCTTGTCTTCTTGGATAAAAGAGTGTGTCATTTAGGAAAGCAGGAGACCTTGAGTTCATTCTTGATTTTTAAAAGAAAAGCAGACCAGTGACTGCCTGGTCATTACTCAACTCATTCATCTTCTGCAAGGAGGATAACTGCCTCCATAACACGTGGACATACAGAATGTCCCCACATGTGTAGCATGCTCTAAATTCTGATTTGTGACAGCCATTAGAGCATGCATATGTACAAAATAGGCTATTGTTTTGCAATAAGTTTGGTTCCTAATATAAGATGTATTGTTTTTAATCTTTTAAAATAAATTACTAGTGGAAAATGCAGGGCAAATTATTTGCTATCAAGCATTTCCTTTATACTGGCATGTATTTACATGCCAAATCTTCTCATCTGCTTATTTTTCCTTATTAAAAATACTTCTAAAATTTACCAATATGACTCCACTGCTTTCTGATTGCAAGACAGTGGAAAACTTCATCTCTCGGAGCCTCAGTTTTCCTCGCTGTAAAATGATGCCTAACACCTACCTTCACCGAGTTGCTGTGATGAGAATACATGTAGAAATGCCTGACACTCAGCAGGCGCTTGTGGTGCTGTCTTTGCCTAGAACAGTACGATCATTCAGATTATTCAGATCTTTTGGTGAATACTAGCCTTGTGTTTACGTTTTGGGACAAGAGCCACTAGAAGGCAAATGCGCCTGCGACTTTGCTCTTCCTGCAGTCTTCAGCTGCAGGACCAGTTCTTACTAAAGACTGCCAGAGGCTGTATTTGGAATCTAGTGGAAAATAATGAGACTTGGCTCTTCCTGCAATCCTCAGCAGCACTGGAAAGCAGCACCAGAGGATGTTGGAGTTGTATCACCCGCGGGCCACTTCACTTCACTAAAACCCTCCCACTCCCACACTACACAGCAGTGTGTGTCTGGTCAAATGGTGAGAGACATAGACAGTTGTCTGTGTTTTACTGTGTCTGGAGAAATCCACAGCACTTCTTGGGTCCACTGTCAGTTAGCGTTTGTGGTGCTGCTTACTCTGTCCTGTGCACACATGTTGCAGGGGCGGTGAGCTTGTCTCTTGGGATGCTGTGTTTTCCCTTCACGGATGAAAAGATGATCCCTGGGAATTTGTGTGCCTTTTAGGTGATAATTTAAGTTACCTGGGGCTTTTAATTTGCGCTGTAGATGTACTGGCCCATCATTCTTCTGATTACATTTCTGTATTAATAAAATAACTTGGAGGTTTTCAATATGCAGACTTTGTTTTCTTTTAAACCAAGCAAATGTAATGAAAGTATTTAGGCCTCAAATGCTCATTTTCCTTCTTTTTCCTATCTGTTCTAAGATCCCAAAATCCCTTATTTTCCATTGAATTCTAAGTGCAGCCTCTGGTCATCTTTAGTGAGAAACAGCCCTGCAGCCAAGGATTGCAGGAAGAGCAAAGTCTCATGCACATTTGCCTTCTAGTGGCTCTTTTTGTCTGCTTGAATCCTACCAAGTTCTCAAGAAAAAGAGAATACTGGTTAGGCCCCCACCCTGGCCTGGCCTTACCTTATTCCCTTTAATCCCCGTGGCAGGGATGACCCCCACACCACAGATCAGAAAACGGGTCCAGCATGAGATGCCTCGGGAACAGGATAGTAGGAACTGGACAGGAGAAGCCCAGTCGCTCAGACTCTCAAATGCTCTCTGACCCTGATGCCCTCCCCACTTTAGTCCAGTGTCTCAGTTTCCCCTCGTATGAGGAACTATGGCTTAGGTACTGGTTGTTTTAACAATCCCAGCTCTACTGACTGACTTGGTGGACAAGTTACTGCACCCCTCTGTGTCTCGGTTTCCTCGCCTGTGAAATGGGAATAAGGTAGTATCCATGTCCCACCGCTTTTGTGAGGCACAGTGTTAAGTGCCAAAAAGGTAGCATTTCTGATGAGTATGGTTGATGCTAGCATGAGGAAATCTCCGTTCTCCAGTCGCAGAAGGACCCAGGGAAGGTCTCGTTCCCGGGAAAACCTGGCCAGGGGTTTCAGAGACGCCAGTGCTGACACAGGCCCCACCAGCCCTGGCACCTTGTGTGCTGCCTCGTGTTCTTCAAGTTCTTCCCTTCATGAAAAGGGAAATAAATGATGACTGTTTCACATCTCATTCAGAAATGCACTTATTTCTTTGGGACATTTAAAAAAATATCTTTACCTGTTGGAATAGAGATGGGAAGGCTTTCAGAAACATAATACTTGGCTGTTGGGAGGTTCTGTCATCTTTAGATCCACTTATCAAATATGAGAAGTCCACGATTCCAAAACTGTAGTGGTGATCGTAGGAAAACAGGATTCAGCTCTTTAGAAATGTGTGTCTGTGGCACTCTGGATTCTCAGTACAGCTTGCTACACCGTTAGCTTCATTCAGCATGGAGGCCCCGTTGTGCCCATGATAGGGATGCAGACACAGGAGTTCCGAGGTGATGCTCAGCCGGGGGTAAGCAGGGACTTCCAAGCCTTCTTCCCTGGAAGGAAGCCACCTGCAGGTGCGGCCTCTGATGGTTAGAGAACCTTTGTAGGCAAGAGCGCATGCAGACCCTCCACAGCAGAGCCCTTGGTGCTCATGGCTGACCACGGTCACAGGAGTGCCCACTCTTGTGCCCAGAGGCCCAGGTGGCAGCCATAGGAGGGGAGGGCCTGGATGAGAGACGCCCTGGAAAGCAGTCAGGAATTGTTCCATAGGTGAAAGCTGCTTTGTAGATCTGTCTCGTGTGTGTGTGTGTGTGTGTGTGTGTGTGTGTGTGTGTGTGTACACATGCGCATTCACATCTGTCTGTTAAAAACCATGTATTCACATGAATAGCTCCAATTCCAGCCCAATGCCAAGAGTTCACTCAAGTTTTCTCCTTTTCTATATTTATAACTCCCTTTTCTCAAACAGAGAAACCTGGCCCCGATTATCCCTCAGGTATTGGCTTACTTGTGTAATTCCATTCTGCTAATGTAACCAGTCTCCAACTTGGAGGCCACCCCTCCCCACATGACGCCCTCACATCCTGCTCAGACCCTCACCAATGAGACGCCTTCCCTGCTCACTTTACAGCTCTGAGAAGGGTAAGGATTCACCTTGTTTCTCAAGGGAAACCAGAAGCTGACTTCCTGGGGCCTTCTTAGAAGGCCTGAGCTCCGTTTCTTTCCTGTCCTGGCATCCCCCAGCCTCTCCCGGGGCTCCCCTCCCACCCGCGGGCCCCTCCGCAGCAGCTTCCTGTAACAGCATCAGGGCTCTCACATGCCTTCCTGTTGGAGGAACCCACTTACAGCCTCAGATTATTAGGAATTAAGGTGATTTTTAGACATGTGTTTACACTTTGAGCTCCTTAAAACTCTGGCTGCTTTAGAGCCATTATAGTTATTATTTCCTTTTTCTCAAAAAATGTGGCCAGGCAAAGTGGTTCACGCCTGGAATCCTGGTACTTTGGAAGGCCAAGGCGAGAGGATTACCTGAGCCCAGGAGTTCAAGACCAGTCTGGGCAACATTGCAAACCCCCGTCTCTCCTAAAAATACAACATTTAGCCGGGCGTGGTAGCGCATATCTGTGGTTCCAGCTACTTGGAAGGCTAAGGTGGGAAGATTGCTTGAGCCCAGGAGGTCAAGGCTGCAGTGAGCTGTGATCATACCACTGTGCTCCAGCCTGGGCCACAGGTAGAGACCGTCATGCAAGCTGGAAAACAAAACAGAAAGATAAAAAATATATAGCCTTAAGCAGAAAGAAGACGAGCACAGAATTGACCAACAAGTAGAAATGCGTGAAAAGGGATAGCAACTTATGTTTGTTTGGAATTTAACCTTTAACTTGTACTTCGAGAATTATCATAAAGCATTGTATCATATGGAAAGACACAGACTGGAACTCTCTGCTTGGTGATAAAACTGGAAGAAAAAGTGAAGCAGGCATTTGTTGCTGGGGGCCGTCTCCTGACTCCACCTTGGCAAAAATCTGAAAGCTCTGAGTCATAAGACAGCCAGCAATTGCCTGCAGATAGTCCATCGCTACCTTCAATACAAGGGTTTTGATATGGGGTTCAAAGTTTAACAGTCTAAAACAACAGCAGGAAAGGAATTCTGCGTAGCATTCCTAAAATCATCTCTCCCCATCATATTTTTCTGTTTGATTCATCTGAATGATCAGAAATACCACAAATTGACTGTGTTGCTATATATTATGGCGCCCAGCCTGGCCGGTTTGCTTTTCATTTACCTTCTGTTTCTCTGGGATGTTCTCTTGTGCAGAACACATACACCAACGCGGATAAATTACTAGAAGCAGCAGAACAGCTGGCACAGACTGGAGAATGTGACCCCGAAGAGATTTATCAGGCTGCCCATCAGCTGGAAGACCGGATTCAAGATTTTGTTCGGCGTGTTGAGCAGCGAAAGATCCTACTGGACATGTCAGTGTCCTTTCACACCCACGTGAAAGAGGTAAGGCACCAGGAGACCAAAACATGATCTGTGCCTGAAAGGGTCTTTGAACTCTTTTGGAGGAACCTGAATTTGGTCATAATGTGAGAAAGTGGACAAAGGTGGCAAGTTGTAAGATGCAGCCCATTAGTGCTGAGTGTGTCTGCGTGGACAGGGAAAAGTCAGCCTTGTGCTGGCCTTCCTTGTTGTATGAGTGCATGGCTGCCTTTGCTGGGGCTGTCCATAAAGAGAGGACCCATGAGGATTGGGAGAGACAGAGAACGTCCATTTCCATAAGTAGGGGACCTGTGTGGTGTTGGTCAGAGCTGTTGGGTTTCCTTCCTGGATGTGAACCTGTCATATGGCTACCGTCATGATTGCCTCTGGATTTTATGAGACTTCTCTCAGGTGCTAGTAAACGTGAGTGTTACCTAATATTGAGTAATATTGAGTTTAAATGTGCCAGAGCCAACCTGGTACAAATAATACTAAAGCTAATGTCATAGGCATGCACCTGTTAATCAGCCCATATCATAATGTTATTTGGTGTGTGAAAAATAGGTAGGTACTAATTATACCTTGTATATATATAATGTTATTTGGTGTGTGAAAAATAGGTAGGTACTAATTATACCTTGTATATATATGTTGTTCTTGGTAGAAATCATATAAAGTTACATGAAAGAAACTACTGTGTAGCTTTTGAGGAAAAAAGAATTTAAAATAAAAGTTCATATTCAGGGTGACTACAAATTGAGTACGGATGTCAACTTACCACACCTTCTGTGTAAAAAAGAAAATTCCCTGCTTCACTGAGGACCTTCACAGAGGATCATAACTTATTCTGATGCAGCTCTTGATGAATTGGAAATGAGGGGCCCTTCTTTGTAACTGGGGATTATGCACATGGAAGCTTGTGTTCATAGGATGGGAAGAAGGATCTGGAAGAGTAGGACTACTGGGGAGGGCGAGGCCTGACTTGCCTCATTTCAAGGCATCAGCCCTCGAAGACCCACCAGTTCCTTTAAAGGAAAAGAACGGCACTACCAGCTCTGAGATCTTGGGCAGTTAGTCCTCAGTCGGGTCATTTGTCGCTGGAATGTTTGGACTGCGGGTTTCCCTCTGAAACCCTGTGAGGCTGTGAAGGAGTGGAGGCGAGTACGCAGCAAACCACTGGGACCCCTGGGGTTTACGCTCAGTCCTGCCCCGGGCTGGCAGCTGGCTCTCTCAGTCCTTTCTGCCAAGGGGCTGTGCTTCTTGGTTCCGAGATGGTCATCAGGATAGAAACTGGCACAACTAGCTTCTTTTCCTGCTCCTCAGAATGCCATCACTCAGATTGCTCTTGAAAATTCTTACAAAGAGGCTATTTTTTTCTGAGGAGACACATTAAGTGGACATTGTTCTGTGGCAGTTTCTAGTCATTGCTGCATGTGCCACTAGACTGTAAGTTTCCCACTCACTTTGAACCGAGCTTGTCTCCTGCTGCCCTCCAGCCTCTGCTAGCTCCTTGCCCCAGCCTCCCTGTGGCACCGCTACCAGAGTAATTTTTCTGAAATAGAAATTTGACTAGGCCGTACCCCTGCTTTTAAACTATCAGTGGTTCTTCTTGTATGTGGGGAGGCAGCCTGATACCTCCGCGTCCTCACAACATAGACCACGTTTTTCCTTGCAGCCTGTCTTGTGCTATGTCCTCTTCCAGGGCACCTCACGCTCAACACAGTATCTGCCGATCCAGGACTTTCTGGCACCTTTGAGACAAGGATGGGCGTAGTTAGCTGCTCTCCCTTGCACCTTCTAGAGTTCCCTCCACATGCACCTGTTAACGGCAGTTGTCATGCATGTGATTGTGTGTTACTTTACATGTTTTTACACCCTAGCTGAGAGAGAAGGAAAGGGTTAAGGTGATCTGTGTATGAAAACAGATTGTGGCATAGTTCACTAAGTCGTGACATTGACAGAACATGGGCCAGAACCACGGCAGACTGGACCCTTCTGAGGGCAGGGGCCTGGGCAGGTATGTCCAGTCTGCAGGTTCCTCATTCGGGGCCCAGTGACCACAGTTGCCCTGGATGCCATAGATGCCATAAGGGAGAGGCAGGAAGAGTGTCAGGCAGCTGAGAGTGGTGGAGAGGCCAAATCGAGAGGAAGGGGCAGAGGGCAAAGGGCCTCGCATCTGTGGCACGTTCCGGAGCCAGGTGATTGGAGCTGGTATTTGTGTGGCATGCCTGGCCATATTCTGTAGCAGCTTAGCAGTATGAGGTAAGGATCTAGCTTCCTTATAGGACAGAAGACTCTTCGCACCAAGCAGTATTTGTGATTTAAGTCACCGTTTCAACTCGGCAGTGGTTTTCAGAAACCAGATGCTAAAGGATAACTGGAAGGAAAGTGCTTTTTCAAAAGATGTTCTCTACAAATAATTAAAAAAAAAAAAAATAGCTGGGTGTGGTGGCACCTGTAGTCCCATCTACTTGGGAGGCTGAGGCAGGAGGGTCACTTGAGCTCAGAAGATGAAGGTTGCAGTGAGCCGAGATCACACCATTACACTCCAGCCTGGGCGACAGAGCAAAACCCTGTCTCAAACACAGAAACAAAGCTCTTGTCCAGAGGCTTCGTTTGGGCTCATTGACTTTCGTAACAGTAGCGTTTTTAAGGAAAAATCTTCTAATAAGAACATCCACTTATAAGACCATGGAGTCCATATTGTCACTAGGTTTAGAAATTATTTAAAAGTAAAAATACATTTTGTTTTCATTGACTTACACAATAGGAATTTCTAGTATGTATGAGTTTGTAGACTAAGGAGACTTTAAATCAGTTTTAAGGACTAAGTGGTTCACTTTTACAATTGCGGGATTTTTATTGCAATCTATGAAAGGCCATCTTAGTAGCAGAGAAACTGGCATGTTTTCCCTGGTCTGCTCCCTCTACTGCACTTCACATAACCTGGGACCAAGGAGGGATCGGGGCCCAGTTAGGGAGGGCGTAGCAGGACACACGTGTGCCCGTGTAATTGGCATTCAGGGACGCTGCCCGCAGGCTGGAATGCTGCCTGTTTCTTCAGTAGGTTTGTATTTCCCTGACCAGCCTGAGAATTTCCCTCAGTTCTTTCTCTGTGCTGCACAAAAGCCCTAACACTCCCAGGAATCCTTGGTAGGTTCCATGCAGGAAAGAATGGTTTCTTCAGTCATCGTATTTTGAAGCTGGTTATTGAATGAAAACTAAGATAAGCTTAGAACAAGTTTAATTAGTTTAAAATGAAAAGCTAGATGGGCCAAGAAGAGGAAATCATGCTAATTTGCTAGGTGTTTGCATAAAGTCACTAAATGTATTTACATATCAGATGAACAAAAAATTCCTAAAAGATACACATTATCTGAATCTGTTTTTCTTAAGCAGATCATACAATTAAAAATTACATGGAGGAAGATAGAAAAAGTAGCTTGTCTTGGTTGGGCACGGTGGCTCACGCCTGTAATCCCAGCACTTTGGGAGGCCGAGGCGGTTGGATCACGAGGTCAGGAGATCGAGACCGTCCTGCCTAACACACAGCGAAACCCCCTCTCTACTAAAAATACAAAAAAATTAGCCAGGCATGGTGGCGGGCGCCTGTAGAACCAGCTACTCCGGAGGCTGAGGCAGGAGAATGGCATTAACCCGGGAGGCGGAGCTTGCAGTGAGCCAGGATCGTGCCACTGCACTCCAGCCTGGGCGACAGAGCAAGACTCCATCTCAAAAAAAAAAAAAAAAAAGAAAAAGCTTGTCTTTTTCATTTAGGCAAATTCATGAAGCTTTTTTAGAAGTTGCCCACCCAGGGCTTCTCCTGACAGTGAGAAGTCTTCCCCACTGCCCTGTATCCCACAGTGGCTCTCGTCCTCACTTGATCTGGAGTATAGTTGTCACCGTCTCTTTTTGCAATAAATTCCTGGCCCTCTGATGAACAAGTAATACAAACATGAGGTCATAACAACTCACTTTAAAAAGGTGCGAAGTCAAGGTGATGTTTACTGAGCATTAGCTCAGGAATCTCTTTAAGAAACCCCTGGAAGAAGGTGGCTGCCGGAAGTCTTGCTGAAGACCAAGCTCTTAGACTCCAAAAGCTGAGACCTCTGGACTCATTCTTTTACCCCAGACAACAGAATAGACACTTATTCCTGAGAAGAGATAAAAGGGGATACATTTTACCTAGGGGACACTTATTTTCTACCTCGAGGTAGAATGCAGCAGGTGGTTGATAGAAATTTCAGCCCATTTGCCCCTCAAGCCCAGATTTGGAAGTATTTCAAGACGCTGTTTTCTCTAAAAAGAATCCTGAGGTTCGTAGCCTCCTTTCAGAATGCCTGTAGCCTGGTGCTTTATTCTGTTTCTGTTTGGTTTTTTAAGTATTTGAAAGGAATGGTGATGGGCCTGACATAAGTTTGGGTTTGATTTGGGGAGGATCTTTCTCCTCCTACACGTTGTCATTGATTCTCAGTCCCCCTGCAGTATGCGTTCTCTTCAGTCCTGTGTATGGCATTTATTCACATCAGTTCCGTTGATAATGCTTCTGCTATTTGTCCTTTGTTGTTTGTCCTCCTTTCCTTTTGAATTCATTTGTCACTGTTTATTTGTTCATTCACTGTTTTCACTCATTCATTCCAAAGGGTCTCTCAAGGCAATGGTAATGTGCAAGGAGGTGATACTAAATGAATGACCAGAGGAACGTGCTTCTGCTTTTGTGTGTCTCCTACATTTTAGACGTTTGTTTCTCTTGGTAGCCTTTCAGTGCCTTGAAGCCCAGGACCATGTCTTACTTACCTTTGTATTTCCACTAACTAGTCTACCTCCTGGAATTGGCAGATACTCAGTGAAAGCCTGTGAAATAAGTGATGTCTATTTCTAGCACATTATTCTGAGATTTAATGATAGATTTAGTGATTGAATGAGATTTCCATTTTCAAATACAGCAAAAGCATAACTGTTTTCATTCATTCATATGCATTCAACTTCATTCTCAAAATTACGTCCTGAGTTAACTGATAATTACCTTTGAAATGTGTGGGTTATTTGAGGCAACCAGGTGGTGACATTGAGCTCTCAGCCAGTTTGTTTCTGGAATTGATTCAGTGCCATTGCATTGATTTTTGTTCTCAGAAGCCAAGGTTTCCCAGGAAAAATCATTCCCACTTGAATTGGGCTGTGATTCTTGCTGGATTTAAGTAAAGGAAGCTTCTTAGTTCTGTTTCTGCAAACTTACACACTGAACTGGGACAAGTTTTTGTTTTGAGTAATGGCTGGGAAAAGAGGAACCTTTCGTTTTATTCAGAAGTCAAAAACAAAGGCCTCCCAGCCACCTGGAGATGTTTTGTTGCAGACACCAGCCTGGCTCTGTCTTTATGCCTAACACTTAAGCATCCAGGCTTCTTTGTGCTGGGACCATTGCTCAGCTCTGCAAGGGAAGAAGAGGGAGAAAGCCAGAGCTGCCAGGCTTCTGCACTGGGGCCGGGGGAGGGTTCCTGGGAAGCAGGTGTGCTCTGGCTTCTTGGTGTGTGAGGCTTTCGGAGCTGCCTCTCCTCTGACCCTCAGGTCCTCACCGAGTTTGCTCCAGGAGTATTTTGAAAACATACCCAGTGCTCTCTCAAGCACCCACTGCTTAGAGGGCCCAGATTTCTTTTCCGTCTTTCCCTTGCAGAGCTGGAGACTGCATCGGGCATCTGGTGTTTAAACTAAACAGGAAAACTGACTAAAGGTCCACAGTGCTCATTGTGTAGACTAGCTGCCCTCCGATGGGTGCTCTGATTATCAGTGGTTCCCGTGCAGAGCCTGTCACTAAGCGGGCCTGACTTCCTCCTTGGGGGCTTTCCCAGGGGAGGTGTGGCCTTTTGCTCTACATGGAATGACTCTCCGCAGCCACAGAACACAGTCAGTCATTTTCTGAATTATCCCAGTCTCTCATGTGCCCTGGATTCCTCCAGATGCCGTATGTCTGTTGTGCAAAGTTGTCTAAAATTTGGTTCCCAGCTTCTAAGCCTTTTCCTTCGGCCTTCCTGGAAGTATTTTTGTTGAGGAGTCGTCTGTGTTTATTCTCTAAAATGATTTGTTTTTTGTTTCATTCATTCCTGTTTCCACCCCACATATATACACATGCTTCTTAACTTAGGGGGTTACATCCCAATAAATCTATTGTTGAAAATGTTGAAAATGCCCTAATACTATCGCAAAGATGAAAATTCACAGGTTGAACCATTGTTAAGTCCATATGCTTCTCGACTTACATGTGTGATAGAGTTATGCCCAAATAAGTCCATTGTAAAGTTGAAAAATCAAAGTCAAACCATCTTAGGTTGAGGACCGTTTGTTTGTACCTCCAAAGATGTCATATCTTTAAACCTACTCCCTAGCTTTTCTTTTTACTTTTTATTTTGAAGTAATTATAGAACCACAGAAAATTGCTAAAAAAAAAAAAGAGAGAGAGAAATGGACAAGGAGGTCCTGTGCATCTTCACCAAGCCTCCCACAGCGGTAGCATCTTGCATAACCTCAGTACACAGTCAAACCAGGACATTGACTTTGCTGCAGCCCACAGGGCTTATTCACTTTCCATGAGGTTTAGATGTGTATGTGTGCCCATGTGTATGTGTGTGTTTAGTCCTATGCAATTTTATCGTGTATAGATTTGTGTAACCACCATCACTTTCAAGATACAGAACCATACAGAATTTTCCCATAATCAAAGGGTTCCCTGTGCTGGCTTCCTTCAGTCATATCTAACCCCTGCTCCATCTCTAACCCCTGGCAACCACTTATCTGTTCTTCTCTGCTTCTATTATTTTGTTATTTCTAAAATGTTACATAAATGGAATCATGCAGCATGTAACTTTTTGAGATGGCTTTTTTTTAACTCAGCATAATTCCTTTGATACACCCACTTTGTTGCATGTATCCGTAGTAGTTCCTTCCTCTTTATTGCTGAGTAGTATTTCATGGTCTGGATATATCACAGTTTATTTAACTGTTTTTCCATTGGGGACATTTGAATTATTTTCAGTTTTTGGCTATTACAGGGAAATATACAGAAGTTATGAACAGTCCTGTCTGGGTTTTTGCGTGAACATGGTTTTCATTTCTTTGGAATAAATGCCCAGGAGTGCGTTTGCTGGGTCCTTTGGTAAGCACATGTTTAGTTTTTAAAAGACACTGCCAAACTGTTTTCCAGAATGAGTGTACCATGTTACATTACCACCAGAAATGTATGAGTGATCTTCAGCTTTTTAGCATCTCACAAGTCCAGGATTGCTTTAAGCTTGTCAGTGAGAATGGTTAAAATCCAGCATGTGATATTTTAGAGTAGAAAGTTCACCGTATATGATCAAGCCTCAGTAATTTTTGTTTAATATGAATTATTTAGCTGCACTCTTTAGTGCATTAAACTCTCTATATGCTCTTACACATTTGATTTCTTTAACTTATTTTTCTGACATGGGTACAAATGAGTAATTAAATATGTCCACCAGCTGGTGAAAGCAAGAGGAAACTAACAGCCTAGGGCTGTCGACTGCATCATCAGCCCCTGTGTGACTGAGCATTAGATTTGACCTTGGCATCACTTGGCACCTACTGGCATAGCATTATGTCTTTACATAGACTGCAGTATCTAGTGTGGCATACGGATTTTAAAAAACAGATGGCCTTCCCATTGGTGGGAATATCCAAAAAAATAGATCTAGTCAATTATAAAAATATAATCTTTATTGAAATAATTGAGAAAATATAGTATAACAAACACACCCCCTAAATTTGCTGAGTGATCTGGGATAAGTTACTGTGTAGTACCTCAACTTCCTTAGCTACAATATAGGAATAATACAATCTCTAAGGAATGTGAGACAAATTACATTACACATGGAAAGCACCTCAGAATGCTTTTCTTAGAGTAGCTGCTGGCCAGTGTTCTTTTTTCCTGTCTCGACCCTGATTGTAACTTACCGATATAGATAAAATAATACAGACTTTAAAGTAAGGGGCAAAGATACAAATATCTAGGTATAATGTTGTCTCTACCTCATTAATCTTTGAGCAACAGTAACTGCTTAATCTACTTCCTGTCTTCCTCCGAGTACTAACCTCACTCTGATCCTGTTCTTAACATCAAAACCAAAAGCCTTTCGTGGGATATACACAACTCTGTCCATCTCTAGCTGCTGCCCCTCAGAGCAGAGTAGACTGTTGGGAAGAACCCTTACCCATGGTTCCATTCATATTGGCAAAAATCATTTTGTACACATCACTAAGTACAAAGTATTTAGATCTTAGATCCCAGCTAAAGTTTCAACAGAAGTAAGTGATTTTTTTTTCCTCCAAATAAACATGTATAAAGCATTTGTACTGGCCAGTGGGAAGAGAGTGATATTATAATATTATCTGAAAGGAAAGTCCTTTTATCAGAATAACTTAAAACACTAAATTTTTTTCTGTAAGGTGATGTAAATTGTGGTTTAAATTTATACAATTTTTATTTGTTAACATCGGTTCAATGTTTTCAAGTAGAGAAAAGTTTTATGCCAACAGACAGCTTAGAAGTTATGGTGGAAGATCATGCAGCACTGATATACCTGACATGTCATAGTCACCAAGTAGATGATTATCGGGTGAAGGAATTAACCATATATTATCTTCATTTGTAGCGCAGTTTTTCAGTAGGGATTGATTGAAAATATAAGACTGTCCACTGACTTCAGATTTTATAGTTTCTTGCTGAGGGTCATTTCTAAATGGAGGGTTGTAAATATCTGCTTTAATTAGCTGTTTGTCGGTAGGACTTTGATTAATGTAATGTAAAAGGTGAGGCACTTCAACACGAGGTCAAGAGATGCAGTGTTAAGGCCTTAAAATGCCCAGTTGGAAATAGGTGTACATGAATAGCCCTGTTTACTTGATTTTTTTTTTTTTTTTTTTGAGACAGTCTCACTCTGTCGCCCAGGCTGGAGTGCAGTGGTGTGATCTTGGCTCACTGCAACCTCTGTCTCCCAGGTTCAAGCAGTTCTTCTGCCTCAGCCTCCCAAGTAGCTGGGATTACAGGCACCCACCACCATTTTAGTAGAGACAGGGTTTCACCACGTTGGCCAGGCTGGCCTCAGACTCCTGACCTCAAGTGATCCACCCACCTCAGCCTCCCAAAGTGCTGGGATTATAGGCATGAGCCACTGCGCCCAGCCCTGTTTACTTGTTAAATTTCTGTTTTTAAGGGCATTTTATGATTCTCTATTTCGTATTTTGATACTCAGCTTCATAAACTAAGTATTTTATTATCAAAGAACCACAAGTCTTTGGTTCAGTGAGGAAAGAGGTAAACTTACCTGTATGTATTTTCGTGTGTATTTCTGACACGTTTGTACTGATCGTTGCTGTTCTTATTGAATAGGGAGGAAGGTTGGCCAACAATGTATTAGCTAGAGTTTTGCCAGGACAGCTTAAAAGCTCCAGATAAGCCAGGCTTGGAGAGACTGGTAAGGCTTTTTGGGTTTTGTTATCATTTGTTTGTTTTCCCTTCCATTTGTTGAAGTACACAATTCAGAACCAGAAGATCAAGGAAGGGTTGAGCTTTCTGCTTGAGAGCTGTGATGTTGATGGACAACAAGCAGAAAGCGGACCCCATCATCTCTCACTTTGCTTCTTGGTCTCCTCGAGGGGACCACTCTCCAGACCTAGGCCAGAAGAAGCAAAAGCCCCAGATGGTGAAGGCTTTGTAAGGAAAGACTTATTTAGTCTAAGCACGTTCCAGCCTCTGTTCTAGGACAAATTAGATCCCTGGGTACCAGAAGAACTTGATAATTATATCACCATATTGAGCATATCAGTCCAAGCAACTGTGGGAAAGTGAGGGGATGCCAGAAGCTGAAAACACACTTGTGCTTTTTAAAGAAGGTGGATTTCACGCATTACTCAGAGTGAGGTTAATCCTAGGCAGAGTTCTAGAGACAATTTTTAAACCGCTGGTCAGGAAAAGTGAATGAACAAGTTATAACATGTTAACTTCATTTTGTTCTGTGCTAGGTTTCTGGCTTGAGGAAGGACATGTGGTGGAATTAGTGGGCGGGCATTTGACCAGGCCTTTCAACATTTAATTTGTAGACAAGAAAGGAAACTATGGGCTGTCTCTTAGTATAGTTACTAGAATTAGACTGTTGAATGGCTATAACAAAAGAACCAACCAAGGGTGTTAGCACGAGACCGAAACTCTCCTCATCCTCCCACACTGATCTCCAGGTAGAAGATGGCAGGAGGCAAGCTTCTGATAGTAAGACAGTCCTCATACCCCACAGGTCAGTAAGGAAGTCACCTCCAGTCTAGAGCCAGTTAGATCAGACATGCTGACTGACAAAGGGAGTGATGGGCGATGATAGACCAGTTATCTCAGGTGGACCCGACGTCCTGCAGAACAGGCTAGTTTAATCCCTGGTGTCACCTCCTGTAGGGGAGAAGAATGTAGTCTTGCCTTTTAACTGACTCCACGTAACCTATTCAGAACTTTTATGTCTGTATGTGACATCTGGAGAGATTGCTCATCCCAATTCAGGCGTCCAGAAAACTACTTTGCTGTGTTCAGCGCGATTTTTCTTAAAAATGGGCAAATTTCCAGCATATATCAAGGACAGGCTTAGTGCCATAGCCGAAATAATTGTTGCTGCATTAAAAGCTTTGCAAGTGAGACTATCAGTGCGGAGGTTGGTGAGTGGATGACGTCAGCAGTGCTGGAGGGAGTTTCCAGCATCATGTTTCAGATGTCTGTTCTCATGCAGAAAGCCTGTGAGTGGTTGAATTGATTTGGAAGGTGTGTGCATCAAATCTAGACAAGGGCCTGTCAGATATGTCAGGTGCTAGAATTTAGATCCCAACAGATCTCAGCACCAAATCAATCACAGAAAGTTTCATTAATCAGTTTTAATATATGAGTGTTTTGAATCAGTACAGAGTAAGAATCACACAGGTGGCAACAGCATGTGTTTAACGAAGAAATGGGCTTACACATGTTATTTGATTGAGTCCACAATGCTGTCATGCCCCCAAATAACTCCTTCCACTATGGTGACCAAGGGAAGCTGTCGTCTTGCTTTCTGGCTGCTGTTTGGATCACGTGGGTATTGTGTTCAATTGTCCAGCCCTTATGTCATTTTGTTTTGCTTAATGAATATCAGATCAATTTAATGTGTCCAAACTGGGCAGAACTGACTGGAGGAGTGTGAGAGTAATAAAAACAGGATATATTCCAGAATGATCATCTAGTAAGAACATGCCCTGGAAACTATAATTATAATATCCTCGAACAAATTACACTGGTTATTGATACACTCTTTAGACTTCTTAGTGCTCAGCAATTGATGAAATATCATTTCTGGGGAGTCATGCTTGTGTTTCATTTTCAGTAAGGACTGGCCACAGTTCTATTTATTTCTACTAGAAACATCTCCTTGGCAAGGAAAATGCCCTTTCCATTTTCCTGCTTGTGTGCGTGTGCGTCTGTGTGTACGTGTGCATGCACGTGAGGATGTGTGTTTTTCCTGTGTGTATATGTGTCTATGCACATGAGCATGTGTGTTTTTCCTGCATGTTTGTGTGTGTATGCAGATGAGCATGTGTTTTTCCTGTGTGTATATGTGTGTACGCACATAAGCATGTGTGTTTTTCCTGCGTGTTTCTAAAAAACTGAGCATGTGTGTTTTTCCTGTGTGTATATGTATGTGCACGCACATGAGCATGTATGCTTTTCCTGTGTGTGCACATGAGCATGTTTTTTCTGTGTGTTTATGTGTGTATGCACGTGAGCATGTGTGTTTTTCCTGCGTGTTTATGTGTGTGTGTGCACGTGAGCATGTGTTTTCCTGTGTGTCTATGTGTGTGCACGCACATGAGCATGTTTTTCCTGCGTGTTTATGTGTGTGTAAGCACGTGAGCATGTGTTTTTCCTGTGTGTATGTGTGTGCATGCACATGAGCATGTGTTTTTCCTGTACGTATATGTGTGCATGCACATGAGCATGTGTGTTTTTCCTGCGTGTTTATGTGTGTACGCACGTGAGCATGTGTGTTTTTCCTGTGTGTATATGTGTGTGCACACACACGAGCATGTGTTTTTCCTGCGTGTGTGTGTGCACGCATGTGAGCATGTGTGTGTTTTACCCCATTATTCCGTATCTCTTTCCGTGCTCTTTTTTTTAAATGTTAAAGACTTTTACTTTCAGACTCTTTTAGAGGAGTCATTTTATTAAAGCTTAGGAATCCCACTGAAGCCACAGGGCCGAAGGTTAAGCTGTGCTCTTCCCTTAGGAATTGACAGTCGTGGCGACTGCTCTCTTTAGTACATTACCAGGAAGTTCCAAGAGGCAGTTCTACAAGATGAGCCTTTGAAGAAGCCAATCCTGTTTTCCATCTTTTGCTTTCAACATACGAGTTGAACTTTTACCTTTCTCCACTTAATATAAACCAAAATCCATCTTTTAAAAAAATGTTTATTTTTAACTTTTATTTTAGGTTCAGGGGCACGTGTGCAGGTTTGTTATATAGATAAACTCATGTCACGGGGTTGGTGTACAGATTATTTCTTCACCAAGGTACTAAGCATAGTACCCAATAGGTATTTTTTCTGATCCTTTTCCTCCTCCCAGCCTCCCCCTTCAAGTAGGTCCTAGTGTCTGTTGTTCCTCTCTTTGTGTCCATGTATTCTCATTGTTGAGCTCCCACTTGTAAGTGAGAACATGGGTAGTTGGTTTTCTGTTCGTGCATTAGTTTGCTAAGGATAACGGCCTCCAGCTCTATGTTGTTGCAAAGGACACGATATCCTTCTTTTTTATGACTGCATAGTATACTCTGAAAGGGGAGAGTGTTGGGGGGAGAGTGAGCTGGTGTCAAAGGAGGTCCAGGTCATGCTCTGCCTGCAGAGTTCAAGAAATAAAATGTCACCCTAAGGAAAGGCAGGCAGGCTGCAGGAACATGGGCACTATCTGCAGGTGCTTGAAGACTTGTCACGGCAAAGAGGAATTACGCTTTGGCCAACCGCAGTGAGAGACTATGGCTGGTCTCCAAATGACCCGAGAGTGGGGGAGCAGCATTTCCCAAACGACACCCCTGGATAACAACTTTTGCTGAAGAGAGTGTCTTATCTTGCGAGGATGTTGGGCAATGGAAAGAAAGTCAAAAATTCCCAAAGCCAAATTCTTCTTTTAGACTTGATACTATTTGATTAGTTTAAGTCCATGTTGCTCCCTCTGTGAGCTTTGGCCCCAGGTTAGTCACATCCATCTTCTGTCCTACTTGGGTGTCATCGCCACATCCCCTGTGCCTCATCTGTACTCAGTCTTGCGCCTCTGCAGGGCGTCCACCCTCTGGTGCTGGAGTGTCTACGCACTGTCCCATCTTAACGTGCATAGCTGCCCCAAATATGCCCCTGTGTTTCTTCTGCTTTTTCCTCCTTTCTTACGTGTAATACATTTGCATGGATAATTACTTCATGATGCTAACTTTGATTTGCCCTCTGTTCCTCCCCACCTCCATCCCATACATCCTTCATAAATTGTCTTTGATCGTATTAAGGCGGTGGTCCCCAGGGACCGGTTTTGTGGAAGACGATTTTTCCACAGACCAGCGATGGTAGTGGGGGCAGGGATGGTTTTAGGGTGAAACTGATCTGCCTCAGATCATCAGGTGTTAGTTAGATTCTCATCCCATAAGGAGTGCACAACCTGGACTCCTCACATGCACAGTTCGCAGTAGGGTTCACACTCCTGTGAGAATCTAATGCCACTGCTGATCTGACAGGAGGCTGAACTCAGGTGATAATGCCCGCTCGCCTGCTGCTCACCTCCCACTGTGCAGCCCTGCTCCTAACAAGCCACGGACCAGTACTGGTCCGCAGCCCACACATTGGTGACCCCTGTATTAAGGGATCTTTTACTCCACCTACCCAAGAATGAAAAGGTGCTTCCCGAACTCATACTCTTTTTTTTATCAGGACAGCAGGCATGTGGACCCACAGTACAGTTTGTCATTTCAGACAGAGGAACATGCTGCACATGGATGAGGCAGTTCCGTTTTTATCCCTGGTTTTTATACCTGAAACTGAGTCACATTTTATGTGCATAGTCGTTGTCCTCTGAGATTCCACCTGCAAGTTGCCATTGAAACTTCTGCTTCTGACTTGCAGCAGCTCTGGGAAGCTGTGGCTTTCATACTTCCCCTGCTAGCCCTATGGCTCGCCCATTCCCACAAGTACCCAGATGATTGTCTTTGTCAAAAACCAGAGTAGGAAAACAGATACCAATGGCAACAGCTTCTTTTCACCAAGTGCTTGTAGAAGTTGAATACTTCACATGTGGGTTCTCACTCTGGCTTCCCAGTTTTAGAGAAGATGCATATAGTAAAATGCTTTCATTTCATACGGGAGAAAACTGAAGATAGAGTGCTCCAAGAATTTCCCAAGGCCACACATGGGATAAGGACCCCAGGAGATGTGTTGGGCCCCTCCTTCCATACCCCACCTCCAGACAGGCACTGATTTTAGCCTGGGTTCAAACTGCATCAGAATGTACCCCACTGGGGAGCACAGAGAGGTTGCAGCTACAGCAATTCCCAGCTTAGGGCCCTGATCCTACTTTCGACTTAACTGGAAGCTTGGTCCTTTCCTAGGGTCCCCCACGCCAGCCAGGTCCTCTAGGTGTCCTCTGTGGCGGGTTTCCCTTTCCAGGTAGTGAGGGGGGCACTTTTCATCTCAAAGCTAGCTTTTCAAGGGAATTTCTTCCAGCAGAGCTGCGGGGCCCATAGAGGCTTGTGGGAGGCTTCCCACATCTTAATCACTCGGGTTTTCACCACAGAACTCCATGTCCCTTCCTAGTCATCCTTCTGTGTGGATCCTGGTCCATGAGCCAGGTCCTGTACACACCTGCAGCCCACTTGTGGGCTGAGTTCAGGTCCTCTTCCACCCAGCCCTCTGGCCTGCAGATCCTCTGGGTACCTCTCAGCACTAGAGATGGCCAGCAATAGCTCCGATGGCCTCCAGGGGGCAGCCTTGCCTAACCCTGCTGCTGCCAGACCTGCTCGTGTTTCTCAGTAGAATCCAGACTGCCGTGAACTTCCGTAGGACACAACTCTCTTGCTGCTGGGCAAAGGTTTATCTTTTTATTATAAATTTGCAGCATGCTCAGAAGTATAATTTTTTCCCTTAGGAAGTTTATGGTAAGAATTTTATAGGCATCCTAGAGGTTTTTTCTCATTTCTTTATTCAGGGATATTTTAGGCATCATATACACCATTTTAAAAACTTAAAAACAGACTTTCCTTGAGTGATGTTTCATTATGATGTGCGCCCATTCATCCCCAGTTGATATGAGAAGTGACCTTTATCTAAGACTTTTTTCTCCAGATTGAATGAGAATATTTCCTGTAGGACCAGACAGAAAAATTCCAAAAGGGCAAATATTTTAAATGGTTAAAATGAAGCCTTGCTCCCTCTGCCTCATTTAGTTTGTCCTTTTTTAATGTCATGATCCCAGGATCAGTTCCTTCGCGGTCTCCTCAGTACCCGCACTGGTTTCACCGGCCACCGGGAGGGTGAGCACATCCAGTGTGCAGTAAAATATCCAGGATGTTGCGGGGAATACGCTAGTTTTTTTTTTTTTTTAACTACCAGGTGGAAGGGAAAACGTTTGACCCCTAAAGATTCATGGCACTTCCCCTAGAATTGAGAGGAAGTGATTTCTATAGAGTCTAACAGACTAATTCTAGCACGTTTTCCTCATACTGTACTATTTTTAGGAGTAAAAAGATTTAAATATGGGATGATGTTAAGTTTACTAGACCTAGTGACATATTTTGAGCAATTGGTAGGAACCCGAATGTGTTTTGAAAAATATCTAGAGAAAGAAGATTTTAAAACTGATTTTTCTTATTATGAGAAGAGTTTTTCTTAGGACGAAAACAGTAACAGTGGCTAGCATTTACTTATTTCTTCACTCTGCATTGTCTTCTTATTGAAACTTCTAAGCACCTTTTTTTTTTTTTTGAGACTGAGTCGCCCAGGCTGGAGTGTGCAGTGGCATGATCTCAGTTCACTGCACCCTCTGCCTCCCAATTCAAGCGATTCTCCTGCCTCAGCCTCCCAAGTAGCTGGGACTACATGCGTGTGCCACCACGCCCAGCTATTTTTTTGTATTTTTAGTAGAGACAGGGTTTCACTGTGTTGGCCAGGCTGGTCTCAAACTCCTGACCTCAGGAGTCTGGATTCTACTGAGAAACACGAGCAGGTCTGGCAGCAGCAGGGTTAGGCAAGGCTGCCCCCTGGAGGCCATCGGAGCTATTGCTGGCCATCTCTAGTGCTGAGAGGTACCCAGAGGATCTGCAGGCCAGAGGGCTGGGTGGAAGAGGACCTGAACTCAGCCCACAAGTGGGCTGCAGGTGTGTACAGGACCTGGCTCATGGACCAGGATCCACACAGAAGGATGACTAGGAAGGGACATGGAGTTCTGTGGTGAAAACCCGAGTGACCTGCCCGCCTCGACCTCTGAGTGCTGGGAAATACAGGCGTAAGCCACCACACCCAGCCCCAAGCAACTTTTTGAGGCAGGCATTATTACCATGCCCATTTCATAGGTGAGAAAACAGAACTGGATCCAGGTAACTTGTCAAAGTTACACCCTAGGAAGTGTTAAGTCAATGCTTGAACCCAAGCAGTCTGGCTTCGCAACCTACACTCTTAGTCATTATTGTCTATTACCTCTTATGAGAAGTGTTTGATCTGAATGATCGTTTATGGAAGAAGCACTAATAGTAACTCTTAGGCTGTTGCAGTGGAGTTGTATAGAAGCACAGCTATGCATCGTGCATCCGGCCAGTTCCGAGTCATTTTTCATCTTCTCTTCACCAGAGTATAAAAATAAGACTTAGTAAAATGGTTTTGTATCTTAAGTGGTATTTTTGGTAGTATTTGCTGGAGAAGAGGAATTTTGCAGAGGTCCTCACCCAAACAGCCAGCCTGCCCCCCTTCCTGTACCACAAGTTGGGTCCTTGAGTGAGGCCTCGCAGTGAGTCAGGGGACAGGCTGCTGGTCTCCCAGTTCAGGGCCCAGACATCCCCGAGCTTCAGCTGCCAGGGCTTCAGGGAGAGGGCCCAGCGGTGCTGGGGGCCTGACCCCTACTGTCTGAGCAGGGCTGGGAGGGTGGTTGGGACACCTGTATTTCAGGGCCCTGTTATGAGGTGTGTCCTGTCCAGGGTATGCAGATTCTCTACTGCTGCCTTGATTAATTTTGTTCTGTTTTGCTGATTTTGCTGTTTTTCTAGTAGGCTTTTTTAAAAAAAGTGTTTTTATTTTCTCAACAGATTTAAAAGAAGAGATACTAATTTCCATTAGTGGCATGAGAACCTAGCTAAAGGGGAGTAAAGCTACAGCCAGAGGCCACCATTGGCTCCTGCCAGCAGGGGACCTGGTTTCTCAGTGCCCAGAAGGGCAGCTTGTCACCGAGTGAGCCAGACACCCTCCTGCTGTGCTGCAGGTTCAATATTTGGGTCAGAGTTGGCTCCTTTAACTTTATTTTCAGCTACATTTCTTCCAATTTGATTGGAGTGAGAGGAGAGCAATGGGCTGCAGGATGGTAGAGTGTCACCTGTTTTCTGAGGACTTTTTTCAGATGTACATTTGCTTAAATCATTCACTTCTGCTCCAGGTTTGAACATAAAGTGCAGAGGCAGCACTGTTGCTAGCATCTTGGCAGTGGGACAGAATAATAAGTTGACTGTGCAGAGTCCCCTGTTGATTCTTTAAGTGTTCTCCATTTTTCGTCCATTGATTAGTACTATAGTTATCACAGGCAGGGGACCCAGGAATACTCCATTTCCTAGGTCCCATTGGACAGTGACAAGGGAGGGCGCAGCTTCAGTGAAGCAAATGTATTCAGGCCGAAGATACAGTTGAGATTTTTTTTT
Organism: Hylobates moloch; assembly: GCF_009828535.3. Lineage (NCBI taxonomy): Eukaryota > Metazoa > Chordata > Mammalia > Primates > Hylobatidae > Hylobates > Hylobates moloch. Next base: position 13,260,496 of record NW_026652292.1, read on the forward strand.
ATTATTTTTATTATTATACTTTAAGTTTTAGGGTACATGTGCACAATGTGCAGGTTTGTTACATATATATGCATGTGCCGTGTTGGTGTGCTGCATCCATTAACTCGTCATTTAGCATTACGTATATCTCCTAATGCTATCCCTCCCCCCTCCCCCCACCCCACAACAGTCCCTGGAGTGTGATGTCCCCCTTCCACAGTTGAGATTTTTGAGAGAAAGGAGTGAAATAAATGGTTTATTTTCTTTGTGAGCAGAATCAATGCAGTTGCACAGCATTGCTTTTTCATCAGTGTCCAACTGAGGAGAGGAATCGGATGGTGGGAGGCTGCAGTGGCTCTGTGCGACTCAAAGGGTTTGCTTTGGGAGTGAGTGGGCACCCTCTGTGTGTGGCCAGTTGCCCATTCCACCCCACCACCTGCATGTGGAAGGCAGGTTACCATCTTAAGTAGAAATGTCCATGGATTGGATAATGTCATGGATGTTTTTGATTAAATATTTTGACTCTTTCACAAAACATTACAACCTTGCTCTGGTAAATGGTTGGTTATAGCTCAGTGCAGCCAAGTTGGCACATACTTGGTTTCTTTGAGCAAATCTTGCCTGTTCAGTTAATTTAAGTCCATCCTTATAACCAGGGTAATAATTTTGTCCAGAGTGTTGCTGTTCATGTGAAGCCCTCTGCTGTGTGCTCTTTCATCTGCTCCTCGTAACGACGCCTTTAGGTGGCATTGGTATTCCTAGGATCCCTGTTTTAGCAAACTGAGTCTCTGAGAAATTAAGTGATCTCTTAGGTCACACAGCTAATGCTTTGTAAAGCATTTCCTAAATCCAGATCGCCTTACTCTAAATCTTATAATACTGTTACTACTATACCATGTGACTTAGCAACTTAGAATGTTTTTCATGGGAAATGTTAGTGCAAATTGGAAGAGTCCTTCATGCTATGATCTTTCCTATTTATAAATGCAGTTGCCGTGTTCATGAGAATTTAGAGGAAAACAAAAGAACAAGAAAGCATCTTATTGATTATAAACCCTTTATAGATGGTGCAGAGCATCAGTTCAAATTTGATGAATTGGTGAGTGGCATTTTCATGTGGAATTAAATATTGATGCCAACTGTGGCTGAGTATTCTTTCTGATACCAGCTTTTGGGCATAGTACTTCATCACCTGGGGCTTCTCTTCCTTAATCTATAAAATGAAAATTTTGAACTAGCCTATCTCTAAAACTCCATTGATTAAAATTCTTTAACTGTATGAAATTTGATAACTTAGACACAAAAAATAGGTAGATAATATGAGAAAAGTTAACAAATGTTTTATTTACTTTAATATTTTCAGTAAAATTCTTAGGACCCTGGGTAACAGGAATGAAAAATAACTTCTTTGCCAGCACTTTTCTTATTTTAAAATTGGCCTGCTATATTTTAAATGTGTATTGACCTGCACATAACAATAAAAGTATATTTTATGTATGCAAATATTGCTCAGTGAACAAATTGTAGTATGGAATTGATACTAAGATTTTCTGTGTTAAAAATGGAAGTCAGTTTCTCTATGCATATTTCAGAGAAACAAAGTCATCTGGTAATAGTGTGTTTTTAAAGTTATGTTTGACAGCAAAAGAACACTTAAAAGCTTAGCTTGGATTTGCCATCATTAGTAATTAGGGAATTGGAAATTGAAACCATAGTGAGATATACTACTCATTTAGAATGGCTTAAGTTAAAAAGACTGACCACATCAGTTATTGGTGAGGAAGTGGAGGAATTGAAACTCTCATACGCTGCTTTTGGGAAGGTAAAAAATGATACACCACTTTGGGAAAGCTTGACAGTTTTTTTTTTTTTGAGACGGAGTCTCGCTCTGTTGCCCAGGCTGGAGTGCAGTGGCGCAATCTCGGCTCACTGCAAGCTCCGCCTCCCGGGTTCACGCCATTCTCCTGCCTCAGCCTCCGAGTAGCTGGGACTACAGGCGCCCGCCACCACGCCCGGCTAATTTTTTGTATTTTTAGTAGAGACAGGGTTTCACCGTGGTCTCTATCTCCTGACCTCGTGATCCACCCGCCTCGGCCTCCCAAAGTGCTAGGATTACAAGCGTGAGCCACTGCGCCCGGCCTGACAGTTTCTTAAGAAGTTGAGCATACACCTGCCATATGATCCAGCCATTCTACACCTAGGTATTTATCTAAAAGAAAGGAAATCATAAGTTCATACAGAAGCTGTGCCCAAATGTTTATAGCAGCTTTATTTGTAGTGGCTCCAAACTGGAAATAACCGAGATGTCCACCAGCAGATGAAGGGATAAATTGTGGTTTCACACATACAGAGACTGCTATTCGACAGCAAAAAGGAATGAACCCTTGATACACACAGTAGGGTGGATAAATCTCAGGGTAATTATGCTGAATGAAAGAAGCTGGACAGAAAAAAAAAAGAGTACATAATGTCACATTCCAGTTCTAGAAATTATTTTAGAAAATGCAAGGTAATCTCCAGCGGCTGAGAGCAGGTCAGTGCCAGGGAAGGAGCATGACAGAGGGCATCAGCCAGCTTTGGGGTGAGGGAGAGGCTCATGGTGAACTGGGTGTAGACAAATGTCAGAACTCACGTTGGACACTTTACATTTTTGCAGCATATAGTATGTCAGTTAGTCCTCAGTAAAGCCATTTTGTAAAAAGCTTGGCTTGGAAACAGAAGACCACATGCACACACAGTTTCTTTCTGCAAGTACGGTTTTGACTTATGAGCCTTGAGGCAGCAGGCATTGGACAGGGTGTCAAGCGGGAGGTCCCGACTTGCCCCATCTCGCCAGCTGAGCCGGCTGTCCCCACTAGACATACAGAAGATGCGTGAGCTGACTCTTAGTCCCTGAGGAGGCTGAAAGCATTTTCTCTACATGCAAACCACTGCCAAGCCACCAGGGCCCACTTAGTGTAATTAATTGTCTTTTTCGGTTCCATGAACAGTACCCCAGAGATCTGCAGGAGGTAATGGACTTTCAGGAAGTAGGCTCTGCTCCCCAGCTCCCACCAGGCCCAAAGTCGTTCTTGCCGCTCTCATTCCAGGGTGTCTTTGCTCATCTAGGTCCCAGCAGCCTGTTTTATGGTGGTGGCAGTGGAGGTGTCTGCGTCTTTTCAGCATGCACACTCTTTCTGTCGAAGGCCCGAACTGTTGGCAGCCTGACCGTGGGGCCTGGGCTAGTGCTGTCACCTCCCTAGCTCCACACCCTGGTCCCTGGCCAGGCTCGGTGGTGAATTCCTTTCACCACATTGTGCACTTCCTTCTGTGTGCTTCCGGGGGAAATCGGTGGTTTAATAATGAAAAATTGAAATAAAAGTGTCCACCTGCTAAGTAAGAGCCCGATTCATGTCAGAGAAGCTGTCTTATGTCAGCAGATGTTTCTGCGGACTGAGGGTCTTTTCTTATTTCCACCGCACTCTGGATTGAGCCTCGGGAGAATGGGAAAGAGCAGCTTCCCTTCCCTTTCCTTTTTCTCTTTTGTGACAGTGCTGCCCGCCGTTCGCCTGTTTATTTTCCTCCCTGCAGCGGTGGCATGCTGCTTTTGTTGTGCATGTGTTCCGCTGGCAGTGGGACTGGATGCCCCTCCCTCCTGTCCTTCCTTCCTTCCCTCTGGGAGCGGTCTGTCACCAGTCCCCTCCCAGGGCAAGTCATACACCATCTCTGCTGGGGCCCCTTGGACACCGGGCGGCTCACCTGGTGGTGCAGCCAGACCGGCCGGCCTTACCCACCTCTCCCCTTCCCCAGCTGTGGACGTGGCTGGAGGAGCTGCAGAAGGAGCTGCTGGACGACGTGTATGCTGAGTCGGTGGAGGCGGTGCAGGACCTCATCAAGCGCTTTGGCCAGCAGCAGCAGACCACCCTGCAGGTGACTGTCAACGTGATCAAGGAAGGGGAGGACCTCATCCAGCAGCTCAGGTGGGCCTCGCCCCTCTCCTGGTCCAAACAGATTCTGAAACCCTGCCTGTGACTCCCCTTCCCCTTTTACCCTTGTGAGTTGTCAGCTCTGATTCTCTGTCCAGCCGAGTGCAGAGCAAGTAGTGTCTGTGAAGGCAAAGGAGAGAGAAACGGCTCTCTTCTCTGTCTTCTTTTCCCCTCCCTTCTCTCCCTCCTTACAGTTTAACTTCATAATAGTTTTCACTATAACATCGACTAATAAACCACATAATTTAATTTTAATATTTTCTCTTAACATCCACCTAGTAATGATTGACACTTCTTTATAAACCAGATTAATGTGAGCTTCCGAGGATTGCGCCCTCAGGCTGGTCTAGAGCAGAGCAGTATTCACCTCCCAAAGTCCAGACTCAATCAGGCCTGCATGGGGCGGACGCCCACCCCCAAGTGCTCTTCCAAGCAGGATATGGAGGCAGAGCCAGGATTGGTTTTGTTTCCTCTGGAAGCAAGTTTTTTTTATTGGGTCAGGGGGACCATTTAACCCCCTACTATGTCACTCAGGAAAATTTATCAGATCGTTGACTGATAACTTTACGTGATGTTCACTTTGCTGAGAGAGGCAGGCAGCAGTTACTTAATAAAGGCGTAATTGATTGCATTAAAGGTTAACCTCTCATGTCCAATATGACTCTGTCATTTATACTAACCAGGTATCATCCATTTTTTACTTAAGAAGAAAAGTGGCTAAAAATACAACTCTAAAGTAATTTTCTATAATTATTAGCCTTCTTACCGAGTGATTTCAGAAAATGCCAGAGAAATTCTTCAGTGTATCCTCAGATTCGGCAGGATTGCTCCAAGGAGGAAGCCTAATATTGTTTTGCAGGGGAGCAGCCCATTCCATTTTCTGAGACAAGCAGTGCAGCTTCCTGCCAGCTTTCTTCCCCTGAAGATTTGCGTGGCCGGATCTGGTATCTAACAATGTGTGACTTTCTCATCCAATTCCTGTTCCTCTGTGTGCTCTCGCAGGGACTCTGCCATCTCCAGTAACAAGACCCCCCACAACAGCTCCATCAACCACATCGAGACGGTGCTGCAGCAGCTGGACGAGGCGCAGTCGCAGATGGAGGAGCTCTTCCAGGAGCGCAAGATCAAGCTGGAGCTCTTCCTGCAGCTGCGCATCTTCGAGAGGGACGCCATCGACGTGAGTGTCCCGTGGCTGGCGCCTGCCTGCCTGTGGGAGCCCTTGGCTTCCTCCACAGCACTGGCGCCCTCTTGTCTCTGTCCCGCTGAGCTCCTGTGTCCTCACCCACACCCCCACCCTCTGCACCAGGAGGGGGTGTGGGAGGGAGAGAGGGTCCCTGGAGGCTGGAATTGGATCATCCCTGTGAGGCTGGGGGATGCTCAGCCCTGGGCCCTAATGTTGGAAACTATAGAGCAGGCAGCTCACGTGGCAAGAGCAGAGCCCAGCAAGCGCTGAGCGGAACAGAAGGAAGCCAGCACAGCTTTCTCTCGGCCTTGGGGTGTTTAAACCTTGTTTGGGTCACACACAGCACTCCCTTGTCCTCAGTTTAGGCACAGGCATCAGCTTCAGGCAGCAAGTCTTCCTCTTCCTCCCTGTCGTCTTCTCATCCTCCCCCCTCTCCTCCTGTCCTCACCCTCCCCTTTTCTCTCTCTCCCATCTTCTATCTTCCTTGCATCCTCCCTTTCTCTTTCTGTCTTTCTCTTGTCCTTCTCTCTCCCAGAGTGGGAATAATCCTGACTTGTGGTCGTAGCATTTTAGATAATAGAAAACCCAATTTGCCCCCAAAGAGGTGTTCTTAGATTGTCCATAATTCTTACCTAAACGTGGACTTTTGCACCTTATACGTGAACCGGAGAAGGAACTTACAGGTGTCTTTTATCGTTCTTCAACAAAAAGAGAGTGGCTCTGGGTTCTGTGCTTAAGAGGAGCTTGCTTTTTTGACACCGTGCGAGCAGAAGTCCAATCGCATGAACGCGAATTTACCTGGGAACATGACGAAAGGAGCCAAAGCTCCCCTCAGCGGGTGAGCCTGCTCTCCTGGAGTCTGGCCGCTTCATACAGCTGGTGGCTGTGACAGCCCGAAGGCCTCCTCCACATACCTCTGGGCTGCCCTGTGGGTCCTCTGTGACTGCTGATGGACACCTGTAGAGCACACCCTCTCAATATTTATTTCTTGTCTCTGGTTTAGAACTCATCAGCAGTCCTTGGCACTTGGGCTGGGGATGGCAGGGCTGTGCGTAGCCTGCCCTCAGTCACCTCAGTACAGGAGGGACCTTCTGCCCATAGTGGGCCGTGTGGCTTCTCCTGGGCCTGTCTATAGGCCTGCCCTGGGGAGTGGTTTTGGTTTGTGGTGCAAGGACCAGACCAGCCCTGCGCAGTACTCTCCTGGGTGCCTTTGCTTGGCCACTTGTCTAAATCTCCAGCACTGTTTTCATTAACAACAACAGACCTTCTTGGCTCTGCTCATTCTCATCGTTAGTGAATAACAAGAAAAGAGTCAAACCCTAAACACGTGGCTTGGTGAAACCTGCTCAGATGCTCTCAAAGTCTTGACAGTTAGATCCACGTGAAGCCATGCAGAGAAGAGGCACCTGCACGCCGGCCTCTGCCCTGTGAGGGCCTGCCGTGTCCTCCCCAAGGTAGCAGCACAGAATAAGCGGGAGGCCAGCCAGGCCCACTCTCCTCTCTGCCTTCAAAGGTCTCGCTTTTGTAAAACTTGGCTGCATATTGAATATTTTCAGCCAGGAAACACACCAACCAGAAGCATTAGTTGCAGTTTTTCTTCCAGGACATTTTGATACTTGAAAAAAAAAATCGATTCATTTATCTTAATACTACTTTAAAGAGAAAAAAATTTTTAATATTTAAAAAATTGTATTCATCGTAAGTATATGAAAGTACTTCCCCTTTCATTGAACCAGATTAGGAAACAAAAACATACATTTTTCCCCCAACGAAGCCACAAAATTACAAGTGTCCTAGATAGAGCCAGCGTGCCAGAGCCTGGGGGAGTGCATCCTGAGCAGAGGAAGCTGTACCTGCAGTCCAGTCTCAGGCCAGCTTCAGATACGGTTCAGAAGCTGTTAGAAGATCACAGCCTGAGGACCTCTGTTCTCTTTAATCCTGAAAAATGAAAATCTGAGCAGTTCAGGCTTTGGCTGGGTTTCCTCTCATCCAGGAAGATGCCACATCTGACGGCCCATAGGAGTGTGGAGTTATGTCGATCGTAGAATTGATCTGTTACCTGGTTAATTTATTTTAAGTCCCTCATGTCTCTTGTCTTTCAATTGGAGTAGTGTCTCCATCTCAGAAGTGGATGGAGATCCAGTGTGGACAGTCCTCCTCTGGAGAAGGTGCATAGGATCCACGGAAAATGTCACTCCACTGAAGTGGGTGGTGTCATCATCTCTCGCAAGAAGCTTTTCCTGCTTTTTAGATTTTATAATTTTTTTTTTAAGTTTATTATGGCCAGACGTGGTGGCTCACGTCTGTAATCCTAGAACTTTGGGAGGCCGAGGTGGGCAGATCACCTGAGGTTAGGAGTTCAAGACCAGCCTGGGCAACGTGGTGAAACCCTGTCTCTACTAAAAATACAAAAATTAGGCGTGGTGGCATGCATCTGTAATCCCAGCTACTCGGGAGGCTGAGACAGGAGAATTGCTTGAACCCTGGAGGCAGAGGTTGCAGTGAGGGGAGATTGCACCATTGCAGTCTAGCCTGGGTGACAAGAGTGAAACTCCATCTCTGAATGAATGAATGTCTTCAAAGCTATACAGAAGTACAGAGGACAGTACAGTGGAACTACCGTGTGCCTGTGCCACAAATTCAGCGTAGTTGTACCAGCCTGGTTAACCTTCTTTGGTTATGGCTGTGCTATAGTATTTTAGAGAAAATCATTGCCAGCTTATTCTTTCACTCCTAATGGCTTTTCTAAAAGATGAGGCCATTTTCTTACATCCCCACAATCAACTAAACATTTCCCCAATTTAACAGTCATTTCTTATTGTCATCGACTCCCAGCGTGTTCAGATCTTTGATGTGGGTGCTTCAATTAGGAGGCACATGAGGTTGGCTTTTGTGTTTAATGGTCAGTTTCTTAATCTAGAATTGTCTCTCCTTTGTCCTCCTCCTCTTCTTTTCATGCCATCATTTGCTGAAATAACTAGATCGGTTGTCAAAGGAACCAGATCCCACATTCAGTGTTTGTTCACTTGTATTATTTTAGATTGTGTAACTTTTAGTTTCCCTGGCGTTTCCTCTAAACTTAGAAGTGGTTCTGTTTTTGTGCACGAGTCTTTGCGAGGTGGTGCATTGTAGTTCCCCATGCGAAGGCTGGGCCTGTCTAATCCCACTTCCCTTGGGACCCTGAGGCCGGTTCAGGCACCATTATGCTGAGCCTTCTGTGGTTAAATCCCCTCAGCCTTTTTCTCACGACAGTTTACTATGCGCTGATGATCATTGCTTATGAGAACGTGAAAACAATTTTCCAATTTTATTATTCTTTCTGCATTTAATAACTAAATTTATCTATAAAGAGGAATTCCTCATTATGAAATGTTCTTTTATCTTTTAATTAAGTACCAATATTTAGGATAATGATTGGTTTTCTGTTTACTTTTTTTTTTTTGAGATGGGGTCTCACTCTTGCCCATGCTGGAGTGTAATGGTGCCATCTCAGCTTACTGCAACCTCTGCCTCCCAGGTTCAAGCGATCCTCCTACCTCAGCCTCCCAAGTAGCTGGGACTACAGGCACATGCCACCACACCCAGCTAATTTTTGTATTTTTTGGTAGAGATGGGGTTTTGCCATGTTGGCCGAGCTGTTCTTGAACTCCTGACCTCAAGTGATCCGCCCACTTTGGCCTCCCAAAGTGCTGGGTTTATAGGTGTGAGCCACCACGCACAGCCGATTTACTGTCTACTTCTAGTAGAGACCAAATATTTCTTTTCTTTTTTTTTTTTTTTTGACTTTTAGCTTCTCTTACTATTTTTGAACACCATTAGGAATATTACTGGATTTTTGTATATACAATATATTTTACATAGTTTTGGTAATTTTTCTCTTTAGATACCCAAAGAGAAAAATTATTTATCTTCTCTTTCAGTATCTTTGGCCATTGGGAACCCCTTCATCTGGCTTCTGTGTCCATTTATTTATTTATGTTTAATTTGTTTAAACAGCTTTATTGAGGTGTGATTTTTATACCACCAAACTCATGCATCTTAAGTGTTTGACGTCTCTGTCCTTTGGCAGAGAGACATCTCTTCCTTCCTTACTTGGTACAGAGTGAGAGGTGGCTGCGTATGTTTATTTTTCGTCTTGATCTTAAATACCTTCTTCTTTCAGATTATCTCAGACCTCGAGTCTTGGAATGATGAGCTTTCTCAGCAGATGAATGACTTCGACACAGAAGATCTCACGATCGCAGAGCAGCGCCTCCAGCACCATGCAGACAAAGCCTTGACCATGAACAACTTGACTTTCGATGTCATCCACCAAGGGCAAGATCTTCTGCAGTATGTCAATGAGGTCCAGGCCTCTGGTAAGAGGGCTCACTCCATCTGTGTCCGTTGTGATTTCTTCATGTCGTCATGGCAAGTCAGCTTATTTCAGTGGGATGACTGCAAATTTTGTTAGTTCCTATGATATAGGTATTATAGATACCTGTTCTTTAAAAGAATGTTTTGCATTTTTATGTAATACAGTCACATTTAACGTGGTTAAATGATATTCTCACATACTATTTTAAGTATCATGAACTTTAATTTTACACAGTAATATGTTGTATCTCTGTAAATGAACTATAAATCCCAGGAAAACATTTTCACATTCTTTATTTTTTTAGTTTATTATTTACCAGCAGATGTCACTATAGGTTCAGAAATGTATTAGAAACTTAGCAACAACCTGCATAGTGCATTATTCATTTTACACAAATTAAATGCTTACTAAAGAGGAAACTGCATGTAATGAGGATAACAACAAAAAAACTCTGAAATTCGCTCATTTGTAAAGAATGCTACACTTTCCCAGTTATCAGTGTAGGAGTAGAAACGGATGGGATGTGGATGTGGATTGATTGCCTATACATCCTTTGACACACATTGCCCTCCTTGAACTTGCCCTTCAGCATAATGGCTTGGCCCCCAGCTGGGCAGATCATTCACAAAAGCAGATTTTGTGCCATCTGCCCTTTGAGAACAGAAGGTTGAAGGGCTAGCTGAATTCTAGGGTCTCCCTTTAATGTCCACAGGCGTGGAGCTGCTTTGCGATAGAGATGTAGATATGGCAACTCGGGTCCAGGACCTGCTGGAGTTTCTTCATGAAAAACAGCAGGAATTGGATTTAGCCGCAGAGCAGCATCGGAAACACCTGGAGCAGTGCGTGCAGCTGCGCCACCTGCAGGCAGAAGTGAAACAGGTGAGCAAACAACTAGATGCTTGGGGAGGCTGCGCTGCAGACGCTTGATACCTCATTGACTTCCTGGAAATTCTGACCTGTAGCATTGGGGAGCATTGTGCCTGCTCAGAACACAGCTGTCCTGACATGTAAGATAATGCGCACATACACACACCCTCCATTACAGCCATCCCTAATGTGTGAAAAGGGAGCCAGTGGCCAGGACAGCTGGCTGGCTGTTCACCCAGCACGGGCAGCACTTGAAGGTAACAGCCCTTGGCTTCTTTCGGTATTGATAGTCTGTCTCTTGCTTGAAACCCTGAGCATATTGCTTCTTATATGACTTTTTCTGCCCAGTACTGCTAGGATCTGGATTGCTTCTCAGACTCCAGATGCCTGGGGCATTTCTTGTGTTATCAGGTTACCGTAATACTACACCCTGATGGCATGACAAAGTGAAAATGGGACATGGGGAAGGGATTGCTTTTGGCTCAGTGCCAGTGGGCTTCTATGCATGGATATGACATTTTATTAACTGGCCTGATGGAGGGAGAGAAAAGCTTATGGTGCCCTGAAAGATGCAGAGAAAGCAAACAGAAAATAAGTTTTGTTGGAGGGGACTTAAGATGCCTCTGGAGCATGAGCAGGAGGTGGTGCAGAAGTAGGTGGCACTCACATCAGAGCAGGTAGCCTCTTCAGTCAGAACTGTTGAAAAGAGCACCTTTCAGTCTCCCACATGCCATCTGTAGTGTGGGTATTTTTACATATAAATCAGTGTTGTGACCTGCTAACAAAGTGCTCCTTCTTGCCAAAACACAATACAATTTATTTAAGAAATAACGGAATAAATAAATGTATCCCTTAGGATTCACCTTTGCCTGTAACAGAGACTAAAAAATAGTGACTTTGAAAAGGTGTTTTCCCCATGTGACAAGTCAGGATATAGAAGATTGCTTGTCTGCATTCAGTGGTCGCATGGTACATTAGGCTGAGATCTTGGTGATGGCTGGCCTTTCCCTTCTGGTTGCCAAGTGGCTGTTGTAGCTCCAGCCATCACCTCCATATCCCAAATTATCCGGAAGGGGAACGCATAATGAGAAAGAGGCAGCCCCTCTATCAGAAAAGAAATATTTTCACAAACTTCCCCAGAGACTCCTGCTTTGCTTTCATTGGCTAGACTTGTACATTACTGTAGCCAAGCTGTAATAGGAGCTGAGAAGTGGTTTTATTGTTTAAGCCCTCTTCCAAAGTTGGGGTTTTACTTAGAAAACCCCAGCCACAGAAGTGGTTTTATTGTTTAAGCCCTCTCTCAAAGTTGGGGTTTTACTTAGTTGGAGTTTTTCTAAGTAAAGCCCCAACTTTGGGAGAGGGCTTAGACAATAAAAGTACTTCTGTGCTAAGTAAACGAGAGGGCAATAGGTATGATATAGGTTACTTGAGGTCTCTGCCATACCTAACTATCCAGAAGACCTCCCACAATCTGTGGTTTCCACTGTCAGAATTTACTTCCTCTGAGTGTGTGTGCGGTTGAGAAGCTCATGGTTTGAACCTGATCATTACAGCACAGTGTTATTCATACCTTGGTTATTATGCCATTCAACACTGCAGTTAAATTGGAAAATGAGTTCGTGAAATAAATTAGTTCCCCTTTTTCAAGCATTTGCCAATTTTTCAGTCCTAAAAATACTAGAAGGGAATGAAAAATGCTTTTCTTGATTATCAGGGAATTCTTGGTGTCAGTAGGTTTTCTAAAATGTGGCCCATAATCTGTTTTGACTCGTGGACTAATTATCAACAATCCACTGGACCCTCCACCTTTTCATTTCCCATTTGCTACTAAAAATAGCAGAACTAATTAAAAAGATGCAGCACTTGCAGTCAGGTACCATGGAAGAACATCAGACTGTTGCCAGGATTTTAGGATGATGAAGGCATCAGTGCCTTGTACCTTCCAGGAGCAACTGGACTATCTTGCATGCTCGTATCTCACCCCTGGTGGTCCACAGGATTCTCTGGAAAGTCCCCGGCTTGGAGTTATCCTGTGTAATGTTTCAGGTGCTGGGTTGGATCCGCAACGGAGAGTCCATGTTAAATGCCGGACTTATCACAGCCAGCTCGTTACAAGAGGCAGAGCAGCTCCAACGAGAGCACGAGCAGTTCCAGCATGCCATTGAGGTAAGGGCGCTAGGCCTGTCTGTGTGTTGGCTCTTTCATTCCTTAGGACAAATATCCTGAATCCCCCAACATGGCACTGACCATGGGAACCACACGGGGCTGGCTTGGTAAAGACGACTCAGAGGACCCAAATTGACAATGCTTCTAAGTCTGCAGTTGATTGCAAGAGAGGGAGACAGTGTGGTGCCACGGTGAGATGAGGATCTGCATCCCAGCCAGGCAGCCTCACTGCAAGGATCCCAAAGGTCTCGGAGGCTAGGGGGTTCCTGTTCTCCTATTATAGGAGCCCTGGCAAGATGGACTTTCTCTGATCTGGAACAGCTCAGAACCATAGAGCCCACATTGCAGTCTCAGCTGAGGTTTTCTAATCTTGCTGGTCTTATAAGCATATTTCTGCTATGTTACCAACCTCAACCAAGCAGAGAGCTCAGCAAGACCAGGTGTATATCATGAATTCACTATCAGTCAGTAAACGATGCCCACAGCAAAACTCCTCAGATTCCTGCTGAAAAGCAGCCTCGTTCACCTTGACAAGGGTCACTGCCATGCCAGAACTGTCGCAAAATGACTCAGGCCAATTCCAGGCCTGATCCAATTCACTGTCAGCATGTGGACTAATTATTTTTATTTTTTTGGTATGGGTAGGGCACATGGGTAATGGTTCTGATTGGTAGTGGCGAGGTAATGTCAAAGGAAAAAGAACATTTAATTACAGAAATGTTATCTCCTGCTCTGCTCGCATACATGTTGTCAGCCAGAGAAGAAAGCTATAGAAGTTGCCACTAATTTATTCCCTGGATTAATTTATTGTCAACTGCTTGGTGCCATTGGACAGGCATTAACACCTCTTCCTGAGGTGCAGACTCTGGGCATCTGTATACTGTGCCAAGGGATTTCTAGTAATTAAATTGCAAGTAATAAATCACTGTGTCTGGGTAAAGGGTTAGAATATATTGTATGTAGTGTTTTATGGGATCATTTGTACTTTTTCAGGTGAAATGAGAGGTTTTGCTACTGTTTAAAAAAAATCTGTGTCCTTAGAGACCTTTGCTCTCCCTGACCAGCCCCTCCCTTGGCTCTACGGCCTCACTGGAGAGAAGCTGACCTCTCAGCCCATCCTGGCTCTTCTAGTGAAGACAGATGAGCAAAATCTTACTGCATTTGCCATGCCATTTGCATAGATTTATCAGATGGCATGGACCTCCAGAGAACACAGTTGTTTAATTCTTAGCCTTTTGTTTTTTCTTTCCTTTTTAAAATCAATAGTTCTTGAAAACTTTTCACTGGAGTCCAGAGTTTAAGTTGCAAGTAAAAATAAAAAGCATTCACTCTGGCCACCTTTTCTCTACTTGTTCATTTGCTTCCAGCAGCTATTATGAGAAGGATCAATAGGAATAATAAATTTGGAACATTTCAACTGCTTCTTTGGCTGTTAAGGGTCTTTCCTGCTATTTCTCAGACTGAGAACCCTACAACTGAGACCCATTCTGGGAGGTCCTGATGAATTTCATCCTTCATTAGCTAATTTAAACATAGACCTAGTTGTTTGTGGGCATAAAACCTTTTTTGCTAAACTGTCTGCTGTGCTTTTAGAAGCGGCCTAGTGAGTATTAACTGAAGGTATTTCCACAAAATTATGAAGAACAGAGTAACTGTAGCCATCCTGGTTCCTTTCTAGTCAGTGGGGACACTGACAAATAAGCCTTCCCTTTTCTTCTCTGTCTCTAGAAGACCCATCAGAGCGCCCTGCAGGTGCAGCAGAAGGCAGAAGCCATGCTACAGGCCAACCACTATGACATGGACATGATCCGGGACTGCGCCGAGAAGGTGGCGTCTCACTGGCAGCAGCTCATGCTCAAGATGGAAGATCGCCTCAAGCTCGTCAACGCCTCTGTCGCTTTCTACAAAACCTCAGAGCAGGTCAGGGGAGAGGTTCCCTTCCTTCAACTCTCCACTGATACTTTATTTTGAGCTTAATTTATTGGACAACTCAATCATTGTTAACATGTTCATCATTACTGAACCAAGCAGTTGCAAGTCAAGCAGGGAAAAGGCATTCTGGAGTTAAAGTTATTCCTGCGCACCTTAGTTGTCAAAGAGTAATAAGCTAGAAAGTAGCTGAGAAGACACCTCTCTTCTTGTCATTTAAACATAGGACCTGAAGCACATTAGAGAGAGACAGGATATTTGCTTTGGTTTTGTTCTTGCTCTGAAAGATCTGCCTGCTTTTGACCCTGTAGTTGTTCTCCAGCTAGGTAGAGCTCTTGGCTTCTTCTTATGGTCTTGATCCTCCTGACAGCACCTTCATCCCCAGAGCCCGACTGAAAGGGCTTTCCAGGGATACCAGTCAGCAATGGCAGATGCCAAGTCTGAGCCTCAAACTTTTCCTGCTCACAGGTCTGCAGCGTCCTTGAGAGCCTAGAACAGGAATACAAGAGAGAAGAAGACTGGTGTGGCGGGGCGGATAAGCTGGGCCCAAACTCTGAGACAGACCACGTGACGCCCATGATCAGCAAGCACCTGGAGCAGAAGGAGGCATTCCTGAAGGTAGGGGCAGTGCTGCGGAACGGTGCACCCATCAGAGGCTTCCTGCCTGCCAGGCGCGCGTGGCACAGTCATCACTTCCCAAGGGAGCCTGCCCCATCCCACACCTCTTGCCTGTTGTGGAATGTAACAGGGGCAGTGTCGCGTCAGTGAGAAGTCAGCTGAAGAAAGAAAACCTTAAAATCTTTTTCATGTGTGATTGCCCTGTCTTTCTGGTTTTCACAGGGAAATAGCTAGAAATCTGTATGAATAAGGATTGGTTGGAAGTCACAATACCAAGTGATTCTGGAGACAGAGTGATTGATTGGTTGATTGATTTGGTGAAAAACAATACCTATAACTTAAAATAATCTTCCTTTGGAAACTCAGCCTCCTCATTCCCTTCATAGGGAATGAAGATTGCATCTCAGAAGAGGTGTACGCACGGCATGGAGTAGACGCGGTGTGAGCGCCACATGGCTTGTGGTGGCAGTCGCTGATACCTACTCAGGAAATGCTTCCGACGAGAAATGTGTCACATGCAGACCAGGCTGGGAGTTTTCTCTCAGAGAAGCTTTAAATGAGGAATTTTTCAAGACTGCTTTTTCTTTCTTTCTTTTTTTTTAAAATTCAGAAAAAGGGTCTCACTCTGTCACCCAGGCTGGAGTGCAGTGGTGCAATCACAGCTCTCTGAAGCCTTGAACTTCCTGGGCTTAAGCAGTCCTCCCTCTTCAGCCTCTCTAGTAGCTGGGACTACAGTGCTCTGTCATATTTTTATATATGTCACATTTAGTCATATATAGTCACAGATGTGCTTTGGAACAGTTAAATTTTTCAAAGTAGTTGAAACATTTAGCAACATTTGGTGCTGAATGTTCTATGTTGCATTCTTGGGCTCTTACAGAATTTCTGAGGCTCTGCTTGTTATCACCACCCAGACCCATTAAAAGTAGGGGTGGTGGTCACTTTTCCTCCTGACCTTCTCGTTGCTTCAGAGTTCTCACCTCTCTGACCACTTTCCTTTTATACTTAACACTTTTTGTGTTTTTCTCTGAAGTCCATCATCTGACACAGTTATTGTTTAGTCTGGGAGGATACATTGTAACTCTTTGGAAATTATATCTGGTAACTTACTTTGTGCTCCCACCATAGTGATTTTCTTTTTAAGCAAGCTCCAGGGGTGAAAAAACCATCACAGTTTCCACGGTCATTCATTATAACTATGTCAACACCTTTTTAAAGCCCCTGCCCCCAAAATGCCCTACTGCTTAAGTTTACCAAATGCTGACCACTGTTAGGATTTCGAGGTGGAATCATTAGAATTTTCCCCTCTTTGTCCAGGATCTGTTTAGTATGAAAGAAAAATGAATGCCACTTAGTTCATATAATTAAGATAGCTATTTAGGTAAAATTACAAAACAAAAATACAGGCGGTCCTCAAGTTACGATGGTTTGACGTGATTTTTGGACTTGTTGGTGCCAGTGCGCCGTGCATTCAGTAGAACCTGTACGTCAAATGCTATACAACCGTTGATTTTCACTTTCAGTGCAGTGTTCAATAAATTACATGGGATAGTCAACATGCGATTATAAAATAGGTTTTGTTTTAGATGATTTTGTCCAACTGCAGGCCAAGGTAACTGTAGGCTTAAACCGAGCACATTTAAGGTAACTAGGCTAAGTTAAACTGTGATGTTGAGTAGATTAGATGCAATAAACTCATTTTTGACCTGTGATTTTTTTAACTTACAATGGGTTTATCAGGGTAAATCAAGGCGCACCTGTGATCACAAGCCTTTTTGGATCCCTTTGTTCAACTAGAATTTTGTGGTGTTTGTGTATAGGATATTTAAGTACCTTTTTATTATGGGAATTTGAAGATATGTACAAAAGGAGAGAGAATGGATTCTCCTCCTATTTTACTCCTCACCCAGCTTTACTGATTATCAATATATGGGCATATATTCACCTTCAGTGGATTATTTAAAATTCTAGATATATCATTTTATTTGTGAATTTAAACATTAAATTCTCCCTTTCAGAAATACAAATAAAATACCATTATCGTATCTTTAAAGTTAATAGTGATTCTTTAATATTATCTGAAATCCAGCATTTTAAAAAATTTTTTTGATTGTTCTGTAAATGTCTTTTTTTTTTTTTTTTTTTTTGAGACACGGTCTTGCCTTGTCACCCAAGCTGGAGTGCACTGGTGTGATCATAATTCACTGCAGCTTTAGACTCCTGGGCTTAAGTGGTCATCCCACCTCGGCCCCCCTAGGAGCTAGGACTACAGGCACTTGCCACCACACCTGGCTAATTTTTGTGTTTTTTTGTAGTAATGGGGTCTCCTTATGTTGCCCAGGCTGGTCTCAAACTCCTGGGCTCAAGTGATTCTCCCACCTTGGCCTCCCAAAGTATTGGGATTACAGACGTGAGCCCCCACACCTGGCCTATAAATGTCTTTTTATACATGTTTTAATTAAGATTCAAACAGGATCCACATAATTGATTTGGTTGGGTATGTCTTTTGAATCACTTTTAATCTAAACAATACTCCCTCCTTTCATTACTATTTAATTAATTGAAGAAATAGGTTCCTCACATTGAGACATTTCCCCCATTCCAGATTGGTAATTACATCCTGTGGGGTCATTTAGCACCATCCACAATTTCTAGATTTTTGTTAGGTTGTTAGCCTTGATCAGAGCTGGTTTGAAAGTTGCGGGGGGAAGAAAGAGAGGCAGGGCTGTGAGAGAGAGAGAGTGTGCAAGCGAGCTTGGAAAACCTTTCCAGTGGTGCTTGTACTTCCTGTGGGGTTACTCAGGAAACATATAATGTCTAGTTCTCTCTTTTGTCTCTGTGATTGGTAAGAAGATTGATCAGTGGTTCAAGTATGGTGAGTGCAGTTCATCCCTCTGTACTTCCCATCAGCCTTTCAGCTAATGGGGTTAAGTACCCAGTGGTAATAACTGTTTTTTAGAAATTGCAAAATGGTGATACTCTAATTCTATCATTTCCTTTGGCCTCTGTTAGCTAGAATTATTCCCTCTCAGCTATTTGGTTATTCTAAAATAGAATTTGTCCAGAAAAGGCAGAGTAAATACTTTCTTGATCCTTTTTATTTGCCATTTTCAGGATAATGAATTGTTGCCATAGCAACTTCTACATATGACTTTTTTTTAGTATCATCATGGATTTAAATATATTTGGTGTGTTTCAAAGCAGTCACTGTCATTTATCTTTTAACACGCAGCTCATCCTATCCATAGGAGCCCTTTCAAGGCAGGTTGCTTAGCTATCCTTAGCCATCACCCTCGTAGTCTTCAGCATCTTCCTTGTTGTTTGGTTTGACAGTGTATTGGTCCATTCTCATGCTGCTATGAAGACATACCTGAGAATGGGTAATTTATAAAAGAAAGAGGTTTAGTTGACGCACAATTCCATAGGACAGGGGAGGCCTCAGAAAACTTACAGTCACTGCAGAAGGGGAAGCAAACACGTCCTTCTTCACGTGGCGTGGGAAGGAGAAGAATGAGAGAAGTACAGGGTGAAGCAGGGAAAAGCCCCTCACAAAACCACCACATCTTGTGAGAGCTCACTCGCTGCACGAGAACAGCATGGGGACCACCCCCATGATTCAGTCACCTCCCACGAGGTTTCTCCCCCTGACATGTGGAGATTACAATTCGGATTACAATTCAAGATGACATTTGGGTGGGAACACAGAGCCAGGCCATATCAGACAACTTGAAATTTCACACGGATCAGTGGAGACTCATGATGTGTTTTTCTCTTAATTGAAAAAAAGATAGCCTCGCTCCATCTCCTGAAAAAGTCTGGAAACAGTGACCAACCCCAAAGCCCTGATCATCCCGAATGACTAGACTGTGGGCTCTAAATACCATTTAACACTAGAAGGAGATAGAGCTCCTTGAAGAAAAGATTAATTCCAAACCCCAGACAGGAAATGCACAAGATGTTTCCAATTCACATACAATTAAAGGTTTTTTCCTTACCTTCTTTGATTTTATATTTGTATTCTTTTATCTAAAACCCTTATTTTAAAATATATGAATGAAACTGGTTTGGTTTATCCTGCTGCATAAACATAAACACATATTGTCAGTTACCACAATAACATCACGTAACAAAGTTTCAACCAGGATTGGCAAACTCTGAACTGAGGGCTAAGTTGGGCCACATTGATACAGTTTACCTGTCACCTGTGGCTGCTTTCATCTGTTGTTTGTTTGAGTTGTGACGGAGAAAGAGACTGTATGACCCCCCCAAAACTGAAAGTGTTTACTGTCTACCCTATATAGAAATCCAGGCACAGCCCAGCTGAGTTCTGCAGCTCAAACTCGCTCCTTAGGCCGTGATCCAGGGGCAGGCCAGGTGTGCAAACCTCTCTAGACTGGACAGAGACAGGGCTTCCCTTCCTCCATGACCGTAAGCCAGGGGCTGCCCTCTGTTTCCTGCCCCATGGGCCTCTCTATAGGGCAGAATGTAGCAGCAGGTGTCATCAGAGCGAGGGCTTCAGGAGAGAGAGATTTTTTTTTAATTGAATTAGGTTTTTTCCTATGCATTTTCTAAACCAGAAGGTGTCCAGATAAATGTTTTAGGTAAAGACATATGTTAGAGTCCAGTGATGTGTACTCCAAATACACATTTGTAGAAGTCAAATTAGCAACACGTTGCTCTCCGTTGTTTTTTAGGCTTGCACCCTTGCTCGGAGGAATGCAGATGTCTTCCTGAAATACCTGCATAGGAACAGTGTGAACATGCCAGGAATGGTGACGCACATCAAAGCTCCTGAACAGCAAGTGAAAAGTGAGTAGAGCTGAGAATCTCCAGGGGTGGCCCACTGCATGCCTGGCAAGAGACAAAAGGAGCCTGCACGGTGTGTTCTGAACTCTCAACTTCAGTTTCATTTTAAATGTCCGTTTCATGTTAATGAAGTTCTTACTAATGATCTTAGTTTAATAATAAAAAGATTAAACATTTATAGGCTGATATTATATTGAATAGGTTGATAATTTATTGAATAAGTTGAAGAATATAAACAGGGAGAAAATGCAAATTCAAGATGATGTTTACTGCCATTGGCTATTTTGTTAAAGTAAGTGAAAAGTAAATAGGGGGAAGGGGAATACCAGAGTTATCTATAGGCAAAGTATTTTTAAAAGCTCAAGTAGAGAAAATAATCCCAATTTTATCACTATAAAGTATTATTAATTTTGTATATCTAAGGCATAGTTAATAAAAACAAATTGAAAAATAATAATCTATAGGTTATATCATTTGAATATAAAAACCTATAAAACCATGTTTGTGTGTGTGTGTGTGCATATATGTAAGTGTTTAGAAAAAAGTCTGGGAAAGCGTATACTGAATTGTAATAGGATTGATGTGGAAGGAAAATGGATAAAGAAACTAAGGCACAAAGCAAGTAACTTTGACCAGGGCTGCACAGCCTGAGTTTGGTTTTATAGGAAAAAAATTGTGATAATCAGTTAGCAAATGATTCATCTCACACTTTTCAAAACAATATGATTGGCAAAAACTTTCTACGTTACATTCTACTGTCTGCTTATCTGATTCATCTATTAGTTGTCACAAAATAATTTTGTTACACCACTATAATTCTCTAAGTTCTATCAGTAAAACATATTTATTGATGGGCTTTTTCTTCTGGAAAAATGTGCAGCTCACAAAAGCAACCATTTTTCTGCATGAATAAGTCTTCTGGGCCAGCAAGTTATTTGCATTGATAATTGGTTTACTTGGCTTATTTCCTGTAGAAATAAGTTCACCCATCTCTCAATATTGCTTTTATTTGTTGGTTGTGTCCTATTCTTTCTGATTGAAGATCTTGTGGTCCTTTCTAGGTTGCGCTAGTTTGACACACGTTTGTGTGTGAGAGGGAGACTGTGTTTCGTTTATTCCCTCATTAGATCTTCATTATGCCTTTGCTGTTGTATATCCTAATGTTGGATGCTGTGAAGAATTAAAACAGAAGTGTTCTGTTTCCCTCAGAGCCTACTTGGGGGTGAAAGGTTTATTTATGCTCGAATCAGTGCACTAAGTTCCTGTAAGAGTAATGGTGGCAGAAGAGACAGTATAACCCCAGGGCACAGGCAAGGAAGAGTCTCAGACCACGTGGTCAGAGGACCCCCAGGAGCTTGAGGAAGCCCCATATCCAAGAGGGCACTTGGCACTGTTGGCTGCTCACTTGCCCAAAATCAGTACTGGCTGAGGCAGAGACTGTGGAAATGAGAGACTAGAAAAAATGCGTTAGCTCGTATTCATTTTCATGTGCAATATTTTCATGTAAGTGATAGCTTAATTTTTTAGCAGACTTCAGATTTCAAAGTTTTAATTTATCTCACTAAACTAGTTTACCTCTTCAGTGGAGTGAAAATAACAGCATGACCACTGGTCCCTGGGGGATAGTTGGCAGTGTCTAAAGGCATTTTTTATTGTTATCAAAAATGATGACACCATATTGTCACCATAAGAATATGGTGGTATTTAGGGTGATAATGGTAGAGATGGAGAAAAGTCAATAAATCTGGTGTTCATTTTGGAGGTAGTATTGAGAGAGTCTGTTGTTAGGCTGGATGTAAATGCTGCTCTTCTGTTCTTACTTATCACAAAGTACAGCCTGCTAGGAACTCAGTAAGTGTTTGTGGAAAACTTCCTATATTAATGGTTTTCCAATACAATAAAGTTACCAGGAGCCCTTTATTTGATTTGCAGTTTCAGTCTTGGGAATTTTTTTCTTAAGTTTTTTGTTTGTTTCATAAACTTCTAGAGCAAAACAGACTTAGTGTCAAAAACTCAAAAAGTGTACAAATGTATATAAGTTACCTAATTCCTTAGCTACTGGTAACCACTGTCAAGACTTTTGTGCAACCTTTCTGTGCATATAAATGTAAATATGTGATATAAACATGTATATTTCACTCACCCATCCCACTTTAATTTGTTACAAAAATAGGACTATATTACCTTGCAACTTGCATCTTTCACTTAATAATGTATCTTAGTCATCTTTCTATGTCAGAATTTAAAGATCTGCTGTTCTTTTTAATACCCAGTATAGCATTTCTGAAGTTAATTTGACCTGTCCCTCAATTAATGGGTCATTCATTGCTGCCCATTTTCCACTGTTCTAACCAGCGCTTCAGTGTTCCAACATCTTTGTACAAACAGTTTTGAATACTTGTGTGAGCACTGTTCATCTGAGAGATAGATTCCCAGTTCAAAGGTATGCATGCACCTTTCCAGTGTCATTCCCCGGGGTCATCATACTCAGTTTTTCTCCCTCCATAATAGAGGATCGTGATTACCTGTTCCCTTACTCTTTCCAACACTGGATCTTATCCGTCTGCCAGAAAAGCAGTGAAAGATGGTCTCATCCTTTGAGGTTAAATGTGTTCCTGTATATTTAGTGACTGTATTTTTTAAATTGTGAACTTCACATTTGTCGGCTTTGCTCATTCTTCTAAAGAATTGTTCATCATTTTTCTGTTGACTATTCTGTGTCATATGTTCCCAATTCTTCAAAATTTTTTGTCTGTGCACCAGTTTTTGGTGGTTCTTGTTTGGTTATGACATTTTAAATGTTTGTATAATGAGGGTTTTTTTGGTTTTTTTTTTTTGTTTTTTTTTGCCTTTATAACTTCATGCTTCTCTGCTTCCCCACTTCATGTCCTTTCCTCTCCTAAGGGGTTATGGTTTTGTGTTTCTTTTTCTTTTCTTTTTTTTTTGAGACAGAGTCTTGCCCTGTCGCCTAGGCTGGAGTGCAATGACGTGATCTTGGCTCACTGCAACCTCTGCCTCCCAGGTTGAAGCGAGTCTCCTGCCTCAGCCTCCCAAGTAGCTGGGACTACAGGCACCCACCACCACGCCCTGCTAATTTTTGTATTTTTAGTAGAGACAGAGTTTCGCTCTGTTGGCCATTCTGGTCTCAGACTCCTGACCTCAGGTGATCCACCCGCCTGCCTCAGCCTCCCAAAGTACTGGGATTACAGGTGTGAGCCACCATGCCTGGCCTGGTTTTTCTTTTTTTTTTTTAATCCACCCTTGTTGATTATTACTTCACCATTTTGATACAACCTTTAATCTGTATAAAACTCCATCTACACAAGGTTTTAATAGTCTTGAAAAAAATGCTGATTTTTTTTTCAGGCATTGTCGAATTGTATATTATAAAATAGTGCATTATGTCGAATTCATATTACAAAATACACATATCCCACGAATCCATCCAGCCAGAGGTATTATAGACTGACCTTAAATTTCCAGTGGTCTCTTTATCGTAAGATGATCGGATGGAGGTGAGAGTGAGAAGAGGTCTGGTCGACATGCTCACTGAGACAGGAAAGCAGAGTGATTCTTTATTTATCGTGCTGTCTTGCCATGGCATTTGCATTAAAATCTAAATAAAAATGAATGGAATTTTGCGGGTGTTTTAATTTATTGCAAGCACCAACATACATCATTTTCTTTTTCCTCTCAGATATCTTGAATGAGCTCTTCCAACGGGAGAACAGGGTATTGCATTATTGGACCATGAGGAAGAGACGGCTAGACCAGTGTCAGCAGTACGTGGTCTTTGAGAGGAGTGCCAAGCAGGTCAGTGCACACCTGGTGCCCAGCCTCCCCCCACACCCCCATGCTCACACCTGTCTCCACAGAGAGGCCGAGCTTGACATTTCCGCCATCTTGAAAACCACTTTCTAATGACAAACAGTATAGCCTTCTAGTTAAGTTTGTTATAAAAAGAAAACCCCACAGCCTGGTAAAAGCATGTCACTCAGTGATTTTGACCCTCAGCAAATGTGCCTTCCCCTACTGTCTTTACCTCATCTCTAAGACAGCAAAGTACAAGTAATAATGATGAGGATTATTTAAAAATTATTGGGGAATCTTGGTTCTGTACTTAGGTAAATACCATGGATTTTTTTTATATTGATGTATTTATATTTTCAAGACAAAGTTTTTATTTTTCTGATTAATCAAGTTAAAATTAAGTAGGAAATGTGACAGAATATCTTCCCTTTTTTCTTTTTCTGTTTTTTTTTGAGACAGAGTTTTGCTCTTGTTGCCTAGGCTGGAGTGCAATGGCGTGGTCTCAGCTCACTGCAACCTCCATCTCCCAGGTTCAAGCGATTCTCCTGCCTCAACCTCCCAAGTAGCTGTGATTACAGGCGTCTACCACCACGCCTGAGTAATTTTTATATTTTTAGTGGAGATGAGGTTTCACCATGTTGGCCAGGCTAGTCTCAAACTCCTGACCTCAGGTGATCTGACCGCCTTGGCCTCCCAAAGTGCTGGGATTACAGGCATGAGCCACCACACCTGGCCCAGAATTTCTAATAATTTAGTATAGTCAGAAAGTGTTGATGTATCAAGGGGGTACATTTGGAGTATCCCCTTCTTAAGTCATTTTGGGATGAAGTGCTTCTGCCTGTATCATCAGTCATGGAAGAAGATCATTTTATTGTAAAATCTGACCTCATCTTAAATATTAAGATTCCTGTCACTTCTGTTTTGCCTTAGCGATAGCTTAAGAATCCGTAAACTTTCATCCAGAATTTGGGGGGTCTGGAGGGAAGCACAGGGGAGAAGATGATTCCTCCAGTGTCTGTGTGTGGCCCAACCCTGGTCTGGATGCCTTAAAGTCACCCAGGGCAATTCTGTGATGACAGTTGGTGTTGACCCACATTCTGACCATGACACGGACCCATCTTCTGAATCCAGCTTGCAGCCTCATATGCAGCTGATCCAGAGCAGGCATTGGATACATGCTTTTTAGCTGAAGAAAAATTAACTTTCTTAGCAGAGGTTTCACGCTTAAGGAACAGCTTTTGTTCCATTTTGAAAAATGTAAGTCTCAAGGACGCAGCCCGTGCTCAGAACGGCTCAGTTCCCAGAGTTGGATGAACTGGGTTCCTAGGCCAGGGATCTGGCGCCCCACCTTGGCCCTTCTCTCCTCCCAGGTGTAGCCAGCATGTTCCCAACAGCTAGGTGGCATGCAGTCGTGTTTGGTAAATTACACTCTCTTAACATTTTATTAGACAGTTTAACCATATTTAAGATCATTGGAGGCCCGGTTGGATTTCTAATTAGAGATGGTTTCAGGTTCTTTTCTCACATAACTATGTTATCTCTCCATTGAAAGACAATCCCTCAGCTATAGAGAAGCAAAATTGTACATAATTCTGTTGGCAGAGAAAGATAATGGAATGTATTGTTGCATTTTCCTAAAGTCTGCTTATTCACCGAAAATAAAATCCTGAAGTGCGTGCTGTTGCAAGTGGTGCCCTGTCTGCCTTCCGGCCGTTCCGCTTCTGTTCACTGTCACAATATGCAGCGGATACCCAGTGCTTCCGCAGACCGGCCTCCAGGGCTCTCGCTGATCTTGCCTTGGTGCAGGCCCCTCCCACCTGCTGGCCACCCACCCCAGGCCTCGCTGCTCTGCTTCCTATCTCCCACTCTGGTCATTGCCTTTCTTGGTGCTCATTTGTGGCTTGTTCTCATCTCTCTTTCCTCTTCTGTCTCTTTCTGTGTGCTGTCTCCCAGCCCAGGCCTCCATTTCTGGTCTCCGGATTCATAAATCCCAGTTACATCCTTGACATCGCTCCACAGTGACTTTATGAAAAGCAGAACTGCACTCTCGGTTCCCTGTCTCCGTGTCCCTCTTGTCTTACTTGTTGTTAGAAACGACTAGGTGTGGTGTTCTCAGTTCCTTCTTCCCCGCGCCCCGCCTCCTCCTTCACTCCTTGTTCCTGCACCAGGTCCAGGAGGCGCAGACCTCTGGGTTTCTCAGCCCCGTCCTGTCCCGTCCCGTCCTTTCCACTGCTGCCCTGGCCATGTCCCCTTGCCCCTCTGCTCCAGGGCGCTCCCCAGGGCGGCTGCCTCCCCTCTCTCTCCACTCTAGTCCTTTCCTGAAAAAGGCTCATAGTAGTGGTTTCTTTCATTGTACTTTTATTGTGCCTTTAGGTTCACGGTTACAAGAAACTCAAACTATTTTTTTTTTTTTTTTTGTGGGAGTGTACATTAGTTCATTACGACAGTATGACGGTTCCTCAAGGATCTAGAACCAGAAATACCATTTGACCTAGCAATCCTATTATTGGGTATATACCCAAAGAATTATAAATCACTGTACTATAAACTCATGCACACGTATGTTTATTGCAACGCTATTCACAATAGCAAAGACTTGGAACCAACCCAAATGCCCATCAACAATAGACTGGATAAAGAAAATGTGACACATACACACCATGGAATACTAAGAAACTCAAACTTTTTATTGTTGCAACATAAGCGATACCATTATAACCATCTAGAATGTCCTTTTTAAAAATTTTGTAATTGTGATCAGACTTCAGTTTTATTTCAGAAACTTGTCTGTCTGGGAGGGAATGCTTCTCGATGCTGCCAGCCTTGGTTTGTGATTTGACCTTTAAATGAGGTGCTCGGGGCTTTGGGCTCCTCTCAGGAATGTTTAGCCCTCTGACTCCATTCATTCCTTCCCATTCCAGGCTTTGGAATGGATCCATGACAATGGCGAGTTCTACCTTTCCACGCACACCTCCACGGGCTCCAGTATACAGCACACCCAGGAGCTCCTGAAAGAGCACGAGGAGTTCCAGATAACTGCAAAGGTGGGTTCAGAGTGGACTTTGTGTAGTGGCCTCTAAGTCGAAAGGGAGTCTTCAAAAATATCATAAAGAAATACCTCATGAGATTGGAGAAAAGAATGACCCAGTGGGCTGTTCCACATTAACTGGGGGATGCTTCCTCCTTCCGTTCACGTGTGTCCCTCCGTGTCCTCCACCTCCTCCCTTTATCTGTGTCCTTTGTCCCTCTGATGTCTGTGAATACTGCCATCTCTCTCCTTTTCTTCCTTGTCCTTCCCATTATTCCCTTCTACACTTTCCCCTTCCTGTTTACTTCTCTAAGATGTTTTCTGAGGACTTGCTATTTTTGTGAAACATTATTTGGTGTCCCCAAGTTGACCTTTATGTATTTTCGGGGTGTTTCCTTTCCTACACCTGGGGGTGTTTCACCGTCTTTAGATGGTGAAAACTGTTACAGTCGTGTTGCTCACGCTCAGTCCAGCCTGCAGTTGTCTGTGTTTTATGGTTGGCAGAGTCTTGTGTCATTGCCTCTGTTAGTGCTTGTTCAGAGGTGTCTAAAACTTGAGGCATTTTCATTTTTCTCCTGAAAATAAAAATAAAATTATGAAATCAAATTATCTTTATGGCATATGCCATATATGTGAGTAAATATGGCTTTTTGAGGAAAAATATAAGAATCTGCATATTGACCTGAATGTTGTCCCAATTAAGGCTTATACCTGTAGAGGCTGAGTCCTTCCAAGAACTCACAACAGTTTTGAGACTCTTGTCAAGTCACCATTGCAACCTGTGGGGTTTTTGTTTTTCAAAGTCTGAATATACGTCCTTTGTAGTATTTTCTGAAGTGCCTCTATTGTTGATGACAGATTTCGAGTTTTTGGAAAAATCTGACAATTATTTCAAATGTATAAGAGTGGGAAATAAATTATAAGTGGGATAATATTTTTGGTTAAAAAGAAGTGTATCTATAAAGTAGCAAGATTGGTTATCTCCTGTGGCCCCTACCCTGGCTAAAACATAACAGGAATTTTTCAATCATGTAGGAGAGGACAGCTACTTTGTATTATGTTTATTTGTCCATGTTTATGTTTTCTGTTACTATTGCTGACTCTTCCTGCTCTTCTTTGCCACCCTCTACTCCTGGTCCCCAAAGCTCTCTTTTCCCTCGGCCCTGAGGTGCTGGGCTCTCTCCTTTTCCACGGCTCCTATCGTGGAGGCTCACACAGGCAAGCAGGGCTGCAGAGAGACCAGGCATGGGGGGCGCAGCAAGAAGACCCGGCCCAGGGTGGGGGTGTGGTGAGCACTGGGGGAGGGCAGGGCGCAGGACCGCGGGACAGTAGCTGCCCCCAGAGGCACAATGAGCACTAAGGAGGGCCGCCTCACCCTCCCCTGCAGGTAAGGATCATGGCTTTTCCACCTCCACATACACACCTGGCTGGACAGTTTTCACTTTTTGTTAATATTTAGATATTAAATAATAGTTATGCACATTATATGATCTGTATTTAGGGGCGTATGTGTGTCTATGTGTGTGTTAGACATGGGATCTTGCTCTGTTACCCAGGCTGGAATGCAGTGGCACCATAATGGCTCAGTGCATCCTCAAACTTCTGAGCTCAAGGGATCCTCTTCAAACTCCTGAGCTCAAGGGAGGCTGAGGTGGGAGGATCGCTTGAGGCCAGGAGTTTAAGACCAGGTTGGGCAAGATGACAAGATCCTGTCTCTACAAAAAGAATTTTTTTTAATTAGTTGGGCGTGGTGGTGTGTGTGCCTAAACTCCCAAGCCATGTTTGCTTATTTGAATATTGTTTGATTATAAAGGTATTAAGAAAATGCCTAGCATCGCATACCACACTCAAAGCTAGATTTAAGATTTGCCATCTTTCACCTCTGCTCCACTCTGCAGGCCATTGTGTGTGGCCAGACGGCCTGCTCACTGCCCAGCTCCAGGTGCGGTGCGTGGGGGATGTGATGTGCACTGTCTGGAACTGAGTAACATGGTGGCCTGCTCCACTAATAAAGTGTATATGAAAGAATTCTTCCATTCCTGAATATTCCTTTTCCTCAAGTTTGATGTGTGGTTATTGAAAGATTGGGCAATGATAGGCTTATTTTTATTCTTGTATTTTATAAGAAATGTCTAAAATTGTGAGTGATATGTGACCTTTCTGATCCTCAAATATGTAAAAGTATTTCTTTTGTTGGGTTTATCGAATTGGTTCTACTAAGAGGAACTGGTAGATTTTGAAAAGAACACCCCTCACCTTTCCTTTTCTTAGCAATCTTTTTCTTTGGTTTCTGACTGCCTTTCCCTTAATCAGAAAACACCTACTTTGGTGTTTGGAGATGTCCTTTGATTTTTCATCATGAGCTAAGGCTCCCTCACTTGCCTTCTGTCACCCGACCTTAGAATCTTCTAAGAAACCATTTTGCTTTTACCGTATAGAGAATTCTTAGCTCTGAAAGGAAAGTCTTTCAGCGCACTTGTTATGATGTTATAACATTTTTAGTGTTGATGGAAATGAAGCTGGAAGGCTAAACAAGAGTCTCCCATCACTGGCTCACTGAGACTCGGCTCGGTCCCTTTGCAGCTCTCAGTGCAGTCATTTCTCCACGGGTCTTGCAGGCACCACCTGCATCCAGGTTGTGGGTGTTTATTTAAGAGAGATTTCTGTCCTCACCCCAAACCTAATGACGTAGGCTCTCTTGGAGAGAGGCCTGCGGATAAGCATTTGAACAGCTCACCACGTGATTTTTGCACACACTGAGGTCCGGAAGCCCTTGCCTTACTGACGCCACAACCTTCTTCCCATAGGGCTTCCTGTGGTCCTAATCATCAACGTCCCCAGTGCCAAATGCCTTACTTTGTTAGAAAGTGTCTAACACCATTTAATTTCTGTCTAAGAACATGATGAGCAAAGCTTTCTTGAGCTTGTGGACTTAAGACTTCAATTTGCTTTTATTTTTCTCCAGTTCCTCGATTATGCCTACAGATGAGGTTGTTCAGTTAAAATGTTTATGTGCTTTTTAAGCGCTGTAACAATCTCTAGAGATAACAAATAGAATAAGAATGAAAATCCTTACAAGATCTCACTTTAAAAGATGTAAGAATTTTTTTTTTAAATGATGTTTTCCAAGGTAAATGGCTTTGGAAAAAAAATTAGGTTGGATTTATATCTCACCTTGATACCGAGATAAATACCAGAAGAAGATTTAAATATCAGCAGTGGTACCTAATAGTACCAGAAGAAATAACAGGATATTTTTTATATCCTCCTATGCAGAAATTTGTCTAAATGACACAAAATCCAAACCCATGAAAGAAAAGGTTAATAAATTCACCTACACAAAAAAATGTAAAACTTTACACAAGACAGTCCACCATAAGGAACATCTAAAGATAAAAATCAAATAGAGAAGATATATAGGCAGCTCATATCACAAAGGACTGATTTCCCAGTAAGAAAGAACTTTTACAAATCAATAAGGAAAAAAAAGACCAAGAAAATGGACAAAAGATGTTAAACATATGTCATGGGAAGGGAATAAATGGCTTTCACCATGAGATCATCAACTTTACTTAATATAAGAAAAGCGTACATCAAAACCACACTGAGTTCATTTCACCCAGTGGATTAGCCGAGATCAAAAAGGTGGACCCCATGCTGCGTGGACGAGGCTCGGTTGCTGGGGGAATGGAGCAGGGCAGCCCCTCAGAGGCCTCTGGCGGCATCTTCCTGCCCGCTCGCACTCCTGCCTGCTCGCACTGCACTTCCTGTCTGCCCCAGCAGTTGCAGGTCTCACAATGTGTGTTACGGCAGCAGCACTCAGGCACATGTCTAACCACTGGTCATGCAACTGATTGATTTCTTGCATTGTTGCCGTGGTAGACAGAATTTGGAAACAACACAGAGACCTACTGATAGAGAGACGTTAACTTACGTGCATCCATACAGTTCACATCCATATGGTGAAATATTACCCAGCTCTAAACACAGGCGAGGACTTTAGTTCTGATCAGGAGGGACAACTAGGATTTGTTCAGTAGAAAATGCTAATACAGAGCAGTGTTTGTTGTATGCAAGCACATGTGTAAGAAATATGAGAGAGAAAAATACTATGTACATTTGTGCACTTGCTTGTACATGCACATAAAATGTCTCTGAAGTGATAGCAAGAAGCTGGTAATTGGAACTGGTGACAGTGGAAGGTGGGGTGAGAAAAGTTTTTACTTTGTATCTTTTTTACCTTTGGAATTTTGAATCCTGTAAATGTATTTTAAAAATTACCAATGCAAGTAAAAATATATTGAGATATTTTTAAAGTTCTTAGGTTAGCAGATTTATGGTACTTAGTTTTTATCACACCATTCAGTTGCTCGATAATTCTTGTTTAATTTTGGCAAGCTGCATTATCTTTTTATCTTCACTTCTGTGTCCCCATCACTTAAAACACTCAATAGCTTTCTTAACCCCTTAAAGATAGACATACAGGTAGTTTACAATGCCTTCCACAGATGGCCCCTGTGGCAACGTAAGAGATGTTAGCGAGACAAGCAAAGATTTCTGGGCTGTGAAGGTGACATTCTCACAGGAGAAGGACAGATGATGATTGTAAAAAATCACTTGCACCCTCTGTCAGAGGGCCATGCATGCTATGGGAAGCAGCAGAGCAGAAGAATAGGCAGGGAAGCAAGCTGCAGTTTAAGGGGGTCCAGGGAGGGCCCGCTAAGAGAGTGGCGTTTATTTGAGTAGAGACGTGAAGGAGCCATAGGGGTATCTGGGGGAGTGGCTTTCCAGGCAGAAGCACCAGTGCAGAGGCCCCGAGGAGGGTGTTGGCCTGGAAGGGTGAGTTGGTGAGCCACAGCTGGGGGATGGGGTGCTGTTGGGTGGCTGGGGGCTGGCTGGAGTGTTGGGGTTATTTGTGTAGAGTCTGGAGGATCTTGACGGCTGACTTCACAGGTTACCCAGTGAATTATGTCTTAGAACTTTGATTTTACAAGCTAAGATCATTTATCTGGGTTTTGAACTCTGACCTTCTTTCTTTTGGGGATTTTTAAAGTCAGCTACCTGAATATGTGTTAAAAAGATTTTCTAGTTAAAACTTAACGAAGAATAGCAGGTTCCATAGAAGAGGAGTAACTCACTTGTTTGAAAACACTATAACAAAGGAAGCCTAATAGTAATAACCCTCGAAATGGATGTGAAGAGAGAGAGCTGTTGAGAAATCAGAGTTGAGTGAGGTTGCCAAATGGTATATATAACTTGTTGTATGGTTGTCCGTGTATCTCTGTGAAAAATAATAAATTATGCTTAACTTAATGAAAGATCTTTTCTGTGTACATATAAAATAGGATAATTTTAGAGAGAGCTCTTAAAACAGGGAAACAAAATTTACAGTACCTCTATATAGATAATTTCCTGACTAGTGAATTTTCCTTCACATTTTCTAAGAGTTAAAAAAGCAATCAGCGTGATGCAGAGGAGCTTCATGAGGGATTTTGTTGAGTGCCTGCTGTGGGGACAGCCTTGGCCACACATGCTTCAGGAAAACCAAAAAGTCAGATGGCTGCTTGCCCCGAAAGAGCCGTGGGTCCAGTTGGGTACAAAAAGTAAACGTGCATAGAGCGAGGAGTGGTCTTTGCTCAGCGGCTTTGAGGAGAGTAGCGGCGCTGTGAAGACCGCGTTCTTCACATACATTCCTTCACGCATCCATTCTACACGTTTTTACTAAGCACCTCCTAGATGAAGACGTTGCTGAAAAATAGTCTAAGTTTCTTCTTTGAGGTCATAAAAGTGCCATTCACTGTGGAAGAGCTAAGGAGAGATAGCTGGTCAGGAATCCAGGAGATGGAGTGGGTGGACCTGGGGCTTTGGTCTCAGTTTCTACCAGCGGCCGGTTTTCCTGTTCAGAGCTCAGAGTTGGAGGCAAGTCGCCACTGTGTTTCAGGTTTCTGGCAGTCGGGTTCATTTGCCACACAATACTTTCCTGTTGTTTTTTGCAGCAAACCAAAGAGAGAGTGAAGCTATTGATACAGCTGGCTGATGGCTTTTGTGAAAAAGGGCATGCCCATGCGGCAGAGATAAAAAAATGTGTTACTGCCGTGGATAAGAGGTACAGAGATTTCTCTCTGCGGATGGAGAAGTACAGGACCTCTTTGGAAAAAGCCCTGGGGATTTCTTCAGATTCCAACAAATCGGTAAATGGCCTTGTGCAAACTGAATAAATTATGGTCGTCTTCCTAATGCCCTCTCTGCTGATTTAATTAACTGAGTTCATTGGCTCTCTTTTTCCACAGAGTAAAAGTCTCCAGCTCGATATCATTCCAGCCAGTATCCCTGGCTCAGAGGTGAAACTTCGAGATGCTGCTCATGAACTTAACGAAGAGAAGCGGAAATCTGCCCGCAGGAAAGAGTAAGCCAGTCTTTCAGAATCTACCAGGATTCATTGGAAAAGTGAAGAGAATGTCATTTGGACAAACATGCTGCTGTGTGTGCTTTGAAGTCACATGGCACCCAGGCTTTGTGTTGCTCTGGGTGGACTTAGTTGTGTCAGCACAGACTTCACTGGGTTCACTGTCCTCTTATCACCTGGTTCAGAAACAGCATCTAGTTTTTATCTCTGTGCCTGTGTTTCATGTGGAGTTGATGAATTGTCATTGATAGGTAGTGAGACTAAGGAGAGGAAATTAATAGTTTTTATCACACCTAAAACAAATGTAGGTGTGTAAAAGTTGCCAGTTAGTAAACTCTGTATAAATAAAAAAGAGTGCTCTAATCCAGTGGTTCTCAATTGGCAGTTTCGTCCCCCAGGGGCACTTGGCAATGCGAGGGGACACTTTGGTTGTCACAGTGGGGAGGGGGAGGGAGTGCTTTTGGCTTCTAGTGGGAAGCTGCTGAGCACTCTCCGGTGCAGAGGACAGCCCCACAGCAGAGTTACCTGGCCCCAAATGTCCACAGTGGCAGATTGAGAAACCCTGATCTGTCGGTACCTCAGTAAAATGTGTGCAGAAATATTTTTTCCCCTTTGAATTAGCAGCTGGATACTGTTGTTCTGTCTATTCGTGATTTACCTCTCCAAAATGATCACTCTAAGACTAATACTTTCAGACCCACTCTTGTTATTTCATAAATCCATAAAAGTAGATAGTGAAGTAAGCTGCACCCTGACTGTACTCCTCGCTGTCTTCCTCTCTTGAAGGTTCATAATGGCTGAGCTCATTCAAACTGAAAAGGCTTATGTAAGAGACCTCCGGGAATGTATGGATGTAAGTAAGTTTTTTTTTGCTTGTTTATTTAGATTGAGCATAAGCTTGCTGTTTTATTCTTACCTGTTGGTAGTCCTTAGAATAATCACAATTTTTTTCTGTCATTTTTTCAAATGTAAAGTATGCTTCAGCAGCCGGTTTCGTGTTTCTGCACTTCTGTAGAGTTCTAGGTTTGTTTTTCACTCATTACAGAGATGATACAGCATTAATCCTCTCATTCTGTTTATCACATGATGGCCTGGCTGACATTCTCTTTGTATAGAATTGTACAGCAGCTTCAGAGAAATGTGCCTACTAATTATGACTGGCAACTAATACTCAGTGGTATCAGGAATATTGGTTGTACTTGTGGAGTAGGTTAATTCCAAAATTTGAAGCTGGGAATCATTTTACAGTTGAAAAGTATAGGAACTCTTTTCAAGTATTAACAGCAACTGAGGGCCTTTTTAGGAGGGTTTTTTATGTTTTGTAAAAGGGTCCAGTCCTCAGTTATACTTTCACTTATACATTAACTCTGTGTATTTACAGATGTCAGAAACAGCTGTTTGTTGAAAATGTGGTGTTTATTTTTGTCTAACCCCTGTTTCCCTCTCGGCCAGACCTACCTGTGGGAAATGACCAGTGGTGTGGAAGAGATTCCACCTGGCATTGTAAACAAAGAACTCATCATCTTCGGAAACATGCAGGAAATCTACGAATTTCATAATAAGTGAGTGGCTTTTTCTTTTGGAGCAGTTACTCTTGAAATCCACATGTTGAAGTTTCATCACAAGAAATGAACCATTCCCTTTGAATTAAGCAGATTTCAGCGATTTTGTTGCCATTTGAATGAAGCCTATCAGACTTTCTCCAAAAAGACTGACATTCTAGAAACTCTTTTAATACAGACTCAACTTTATGTTTGTACTTATCTTCTACAGAAATAAGATCAGGAAAACTATGGAGATATTTTCATAGGAAGCTTAATTTCTCTGAAGCCGAGCCGTCAGGTGCCCCTGTGAGTTACTTCTGAGGGTTGAGAGACAGTGGAGCCCCCTTGGGACTGCAGGCCTGTGCTGTTTGCTCTCTAATAGTAAGAGATAGGAACTGAAGAAGCAACAGAAGTGTATTCTGACCAAAATAAAATGCACTTTCCATTGGCCACAGGAGGTACATGATTCTCTTTTAATATTTTTAAAAGCAGTGGTGGCAGAAGCTCCTTTAGGTGGCCTGTGGTGAGATGATGCTGGGGTCAGCAAGAGCGCAGTCCCCTCACTCCTCAGCAGAAGGCAGAAAAGACCAAATGGGTTTTCAGCCAAATATTTACATCTCTGAAGTATATCCTTAGTGAACACACTAGCACTTTCCCAGAAATAAACTTGTTAGAAAGTGTTTGAAGGCTAAACTGGCTAGCTGTTTGAAAGTCACAATAACTTACCCTAGTTAAGAGCTACATGTTTTGTTCATTCTTTAGGGGGCACAGATTTCTCAATTTCTGGCATATCTCACTAGTAAAATGTTTTAAAACACCTTCATAATATGATACCATTTTTATTCTTTGCAGCATATTCCTAAAGGAGCTGGAAAAATATGAACAGTTGCCAGAGGATGTTGGACATTGTTTTGTTACTTGGGTAATGAAACCTCAACCGTTTGTTCTCTCCCAGCTATTAGGTGACGTTGAAGGAAGTTAGGAGGGATGGTCTTCATTTCCTTTAAGTCACTATCTTCTACTCATATCCATACTTGCAGAGAAATAGACTTTACCTCAAAGAATTGCATACTTCAACTAATTGTTTTTGTGGAGTGAGTTTTTTTATTGGCCCTGTTGATGGTTTGAAATAGACTATTTAGTGTGCCAGGCCTCCGCCTGACCCTGGGGATTTGCTGATAGGTGAGTTCCCAGTCCTTCTGGGGGATCGTCAAGTCTAGAGGGGAGGCAGACAGGTGAACATGCGGTCATGCTGTCCAAAGCCCACAGCCGGGTCTGCACGCGCCGCTATGGAAAGAGAGGACAGGTTCTCAGCCTGACATGCCGGGGTCGGGGAGGCTACTGCAGCTGCATGCTGTCAGAACGATGTGTTTCTTATTTCAGTAGCTTTCTTTTTAAAATAGGGTGTCTTCACCTTGAGGCTTAAATTTCCATTATCCATACTGCTGCTTTTCTATATGAAAGTTTATCATGCGTTGACTTGTTATGGTTTAAATGAGATCTTTTTTTTTTTTGGCTTATAGGCAGACAAGTTTCAGATGTATGTCACATATTGCAAAAATAAGCCTGATTCTACTCAGCTAATATTGGAACATGCAGGGTCCTATTTTGACGTGAGTAATAGATTCCTAAAGAGACCATAATTTTCCAAGTTGTGTACATAAAATGTAGCATTACTCATAACTTTCATCTAACTGATAGTACAATATTTTCGTTTTTGTCTATCATGTTTATATTGGGCTATTCTTCTATTGTCTTCTGTTTTTAAAAGATCCTACACAAATACTGGAAGCCTTATATCTGTAAGAAACTCAGATTGTAATATATAGATGTATGTTTGTGTGTGTGTGTATATTATTATTTATATTCAATCATTATAATGTCATTACTATTTATATTCAATACATTTTTTCACATGTAATATTGTACACAGAAGGTATAAACTATTAAGCTTCTTTTCCCCCTCAGTAAAACAAAAATAATTGTGAATCTTTATATTTTTCCTATTTTAATTTCATGATGTTATGGATTTTCAAAAACAACCTACCAGTAGAGTTTTACAAATAGTGCCATAACACCTAGGATAATGAGAAGGTTAACTAATTGCGTTCTCATTGGAGTAAACGTAGATACAGGTCATCTGTGTTTTGAAAGCTATTGCAGCAGATTATTCAGCACAAAAGGGATGGAGCTTTAGAACGTGATACACGGAGTGCTTTCTGGGTTTCCAGAACTTGGTCAAATATGTGCCAATACATTTTGATTGAAGGATAAGGTGCTATTGAATAGTGTGCATAGTTTGGTGCGTAAGGTTGTGAGGATGTTGGACTTGTTTTCTGTCTTTACACTTGTGCATGGACAGGTGGGATCATCAGCTCTTATCTGAAAGTCTGGGGAAGTAGAATAAACTTTTCAGTTTCTATCTTTGAGATGAAGCCCTACCTGTAGATGACCCTATTTTAATTGTCGTTCTCTTGACCATTACATTACACATTACACATCACTGCCTTTGTAAATAGGAAGCCTTCTCCCAGGCCAAAGTGGCCTTTTCTTTTTAATATTTCACATGATTCTAGGTCTTTGCCATCAGACGAAATTCAGCATCTGTATATGGAGTTAGAAATATTTTAGTATTAAGTATTTCACTTAAACAGTGAGAGCACATAGCACATATAATGTTTGGAATCAAAGCCATTTTAGAAACCCTTATGCCCCAGCAAAAGAAACTATCATCAGAGTGAACAGGCAACCTACAGAATGGGAGAAAATTTTTGCAATCTACTCATCTGACAAAGGGCTAATATCCAGAATCTACAATGAACTTAAACAAATTTACAAGAAAAAAAAACCCTCAAAAAGTGGGCGAAGGATATGAACAGACACTTCTCAAAAGAAGACATTTATGCAGCCATCAAACATATGAAAAACTCATCATCACTGGCCATTAGAGAAATGCAAACCAGCCACAATGAGATACTATCTCACACCAGTTAGAATGGCGATCATTAAAAAATCAGGAAACAACAGATGCTGGTGAGGCTGTGGAGAAATAGGAATGCTTTTACACTGTTGGTGGGAGTGTAAATTAGTTCAACCACTGTGGAAGACAGTGTGGCGATTCCTCAAGGATCTAGAACCAGAAATGCCATTTAACCCAGCAGTCCTGTTACTGGGTATATACCCAGAGGATTATAAATCATTCTACTATAAAGACACATGCACGTGCATGTTTATTGCGGCACTGTTCACAATAGCAAAGAGTTGGAACTAACCCAAATGCTCATCAATGATAGACTGGATAAAGAAAATGTGGCACGTATACACCATGGAATACTACGCAGTCATAAAAAAGGATGGGTTTGGGCCGGGCGTAGTGGCTCACGCCTGTAATCCCAGCACTTTGGGAGGCCAAGGCAGGTGGATCACGAGGTCAGGAGATCGAGACCATCCTGGCTAACACAGTGAAACCCCGTCTCTACTAAAAATACAAAAAAATTAGCCAGACGTGGTGGCGGGTGCCTGTATCCCAGCTACTTGGGAGGCTGAGGCAGGAGAATGGCGTGAACCCAGGAGGCGGAGCTTGCAGTGAGCCAAGATCGCGCCTCTGCACTCCAGCCTGGGTGACAGAGCGAGACTCCGTCTCAAAAAGAAAAAAAAGAAGGATGGGTTCATGTCCTTTGCAGGGACGTGGATGAAGCTGGAAACCATCATTCTCAGCAAACTAACTCAAGAACAGAAAACCAAACACCACATGTTCTTACTCAAAAGTGGGAGTTGAATAATGAGAATACATTACACAGGGAGGGGAACATCACACACTGGGGTCTGTCGGGGGGTGGGGGTCTAGGAGAGGAGTAGCATTAGGAGAAATACCTAATGTATGTGACGGGTTGATGGGTGCAGCAAAACACCATGGCACGTGTACACCTATGTAAGAAACCTGCATGTTCTGCACCTGTATCCCAGAACTTAAAAAGAAACCCTTATGCCCTAAAACATATCTTCAAGAATAAGAGAAATCATGCCTGAGAGATTTCACAATTTATATGCTTTCAGTATTCATTGTACAGTTGGTTTATTTTTTTTTTAGAGGTTTTCTGTTACAGCTTCCTCTGTTCTCTAGGCTATCTGATAACCTTTGATTATGCCTCTTACCAGTACGTTATTGAACATCTGTATGGTGCTCATTTAACTCTAAGCTCTGTCCTAGGTGCTAGCGTAAAGTGATGAGTAGCACAGACAGGGCCTGTCTTCACAACAAGGAATACAGCAAGGAATACAACCAGTTGTAAAGGAATACAACCTTTACATGCAATATAGATCATTGCATGTAAAGGACATAATTACAAAATGTAAAGTGCAAATTGTGGCATTAAATGTGGGACTGAACAGTAATGTAGATCTTCCTGCTCCAAAGTACCCCTTCCTCTCCAGAAGTAACATTTTAGAAGCAAAGAAGTTTGTGTTAATAATTTAAAAGCCTCTTAGGAAAAGGAAACTTTATTATTTCAGCATGATTAAACAGTTGTCAGGTACAGTATTTGGAAAAGTAATGTGTCTTATGGCCATGATTTAATAGTGTAGCCCTATGATAAGGCTTGTTTCTTGTTTGATTTTAATACAGGAGATACAGCAGCGACATGGATTAGCCAATTCCATTTCTTCCTACCTTATTAAACCGGTTCAGCGAATAACGAAGTATCAGCTGCTTTTGAAAGTATGTATAATGCATCTTCGGCCTGTGAAATTTTATGAATTATGTATTATTTTGACATTTACTATATATTTAGATAATTACCCTGAATTTTTTGAAACACCTAGTCAATTAATTTTACTTTTTAATTCATTAGTATTTATTGCCTTGCCTAATTTCTCATTGCAGGAGTTAAATGAGAGTGTGTGTCATGATTATGCATCTGAACTGCACTGACTGACCCTAAACGTAAAATGAGAAATCATCAGTTCTTGATATTTTAGTACCCTCAGTTCCCAGCTGTGGCTTGCTGACTGCGGGCCAGGCATGGTGTACTTTGGTACACTTCGCGTATGTTGACCTCCCAACCATGCTAGTCTGCAGGAATGGAAACTAGCCTCAGTCTGTAAGGAGTGTGCCCAGAATCATCACTCACACCTGTTAACAGGCTCAGCTCTGAACACAGATCTGGCTGATGCCCAGGGCTTCCACTGAAGCCACGGAGAACCCACGCCCAGGAGGCTTCCTCTGTCTTGTTGCTTGTCCCTGATGTCACACCCCTCACAGCACACCTTGTTCATACAGATTACAAGTATTGGAGTCAGGCTGACCTCTGCTTTTTATTAGTTGTGAATGACTATAATTAAAATCACATTTAAGGAAACAGTAGCAATTAGTCTTGACAATAGAAAGGTAAACAAAACTTAGAATTAGTGCTAAGAGTTGTCACAAAATGTATTATATATAATCAATACACATTTCCTTGACTACATAAAAATTGACCGCTTTTGTCTGGTAATGTTCAGCATACCATTTTCTCAGCTGGTGAATGTTATTAAGCATTAAAATGTAGAAACCATGCATTCATCCCAGTGATGGTATTCTATGAATCCTGCCGTGTTCCAGGTACTGTCCTAGGCTCGACAACGGGAAGTTATTATGTAATTTGTCTAGATATAAAAGAAATTTAGAAGATGGAGTTACGAATGCCTGAAACTCTTCTTTACCCTTTTTGTTAGTAGGAAAAATCTAGAGACAGTAACAAGTGGCCACATTGTTTTGTGAAAGTGATACTATTATGGGATTTTTCAATTGGAAAAGCTCTCCTGTACTTTCATATCAAAATTCCATTAAGTGATTTTGTGACCATCCCCGCAGAAATATATAGTTACTATGAATGCAAAATAAGTCAGGAGGCTAATTTGTTCGTATTCAAATTTGTCCTATCTAATTTTGCTATCTAACTCTGCAAAGGCAGTTTACCTTTTAGTGTCCTCAAGATGTAAGGATTTTGTTTTCAGCATGTAGTTCTACTAAACTGGTGCTTAAATTTGTAAACCTCACCTTACTCTGCCAGAGGTTCTTCAGGAGAACAGTAATAAGCTCCCTTAAGCTCCCCAACAAGGAAGGTTTTCTGCCAGTTATTAGTAGGCTCAGTACACTGCATTTGTGAGCAGTGTTTGCCATGCTGCTTAGAATCACAGGTAAACACCATCTGGTGATGAGGGAAGATGCCCATCGGGCAGCTGAATTCCTCTCAAGCAGCCACTGGGAGACCAGTGCTAGCTGCAGTGTCATACCTCTCTTTTGTTGACTACCAAGACACAAAACACTGCTGTTGCTATTACTGACTGATAGTAATTATTAATACACCGGTAAGAAAGTATCTTGGCTGTAATCCCAGCACTTTGGGAGGCCGAGGCGGGCAGATCACCAGGTGGGGAGATCGAGACCATCCTGGCTAACACGGTGAAACCCCGTCTCTACTAAAAATACGAAAAAAATTAGCCGGGCCTGATGGCGGGCGCCTGTAGTCCCAGCTGCTTGGGAGGCTGAGTCAGGAGAATGGCGTGAACCTGGAGGGCAGAGCTTGCAGTGAGCTGAGATCGCACCACTGCACTCCAGCCTGGGCGACAGAGTGAGACTCCACCTCAAAAAAAAGAAAAAGAAAAAGTATCTTGGAGCCCACCAGAAGGTGAACTTACTGTTCCTGCTATCATTCATTTAATTACAGATGTTTCTCTAAATAGCTCTGCAATGTAATCACACACATAGGGCTCCCCAGAGAGATGTAATTCAACCATTAGAGCTTTTCTAAACATCCTACGTGAAAAGGAAATGCATTTGACTGTAAGTACTCATGCGGCGTTACTGTTCCTGCTGCATGGATTGGCTGGTCCAGTTTAGATGGGGTGTTGCATTCATGGCTCCAGGGTGCAGAGTCACACTGGTATTGTGTGGTAAACGCACAGTTGGACCTGGCACGGTCA
The DNA here is from genome assembly GCF_009828535.3 of Hylobates moloch. Taxonomy (NCBI): domain Eukaryota; kingdom Metazoa; phylum Chordata; class Mammalia; order Primates; family Hylobatidae; genus Hylobates; species Hylobates moloch. The sequence continues at coordinate 13,302,117 of NW_026652292.1, forward strand.
TCAGCTGTAACCAGTAGCTGATCATGTGTTACATAATAATTAAATATTTCTATTTGTTTGTTTGTTTATTTATTTATTTATTTATTTAAGACAGAGTCTTGCTCTGTCCCCCAGGCTGGAGTGCAGTGGCACAATCAAAGAGGGAGGGTGCACCCAGGTTCATGTGATTCTCTTCCCTCAGTCTCTCAAGTAGCTGGGATTATAGGCGCATGCCACCATGCCCAGCTAATTTTTTTTTTTTTTTTTTTTTAAGTAGAGACGGAGTTTCACCATGTTGGCCAGGCTGGTCTCGAACTCCTGACCTCAAGTGATTCACCCACCTCAGCCTCCCAAAGAGCTGGGATTACAGGCATGAGCCACCACACCCATCCTCTGTTTATCATTTTTGAGGCTTGATTGTTAACAGGTGTATTAATTCCATCTAAAACTATGAATACATCTGGCTTACTCTGATTAGAACAGGACAAACCCTGCTATCCATTGAATAAAGAGGTAGTAGTTCATTTCTATGAGAACATATGCCCAGTTGACCACACTCTGTTCTTATCTTGAAAGCCGTGGGCTTTCATAAACTGTTTCTGCCAAGGTCTCATCGGCAGAGCATTCTGCAGTCTTTACCTAGTTTCTGTTGTTTATCTTTGCAGGAGCTGCTGACGTGCTGTGAGGAAGGAAAGGGAGAGATTAAAGATGGCCTGGAGGTGATGCTCAGCGTGCCGAAGCGAGCCAATGACGCCATGCACCTCAGCATGCTGGAAGGTAAAGGACCCTCCATACCCCAGTGTGCGTTTATGCAGTTTCTAATGACACTGTTTGTAAATGGATTTCCTGAACCCTAAAAATCCCAGCTTTATGTCTCTATGTTAGTGGTTAAGAACATTTCTTAAAGAATCGGTGTCATTGCCTTTCTTAAGGACCACATAAAATGCTTCTATACTCATTGAAAGCCTTTCTGGTCCCTTCACTGGGAAACAGCCTCTCCACACTCTGGACTCCAATAGCACTTTGTGTCACTTGCTGCAGGCCACCTGCTCTCCCTGTTAGAGGGATGAGTAGGTGGGTGTATGGATGGATCAAACCCCAGGACAGTAAAATCCTTAAAAGAATGTGTTGCTTCCCCATCTCTGTATCCATTGCATCACTTACTAGAGCCTGGAACATAGTAGGCACCAGATATTTCTTTGTGTCGTTGAATTTGGTGTGTAACATGGTACCAAGAGAAAATTAGATAAATATGTTTCAGAATTATAGCAATTATAATTTCCATAAATGCCTCTGTTTAAGAAAGCTCTTCCTGTGGTGCAAAGCTTGGTTCTTGCCAGGCTACACAGAATAAGTTATAATCCTGCCCCAAATGCTTTCGCTAGCCTGTGTCTTTATGGGTAACACTGAACATAGGTGCTGCTTTGGGTAATAAGACCCAAAACTCAGAGGCCAAGCAAAACAGATTTTTCTTTCTCTGATGTAAAATGCTGATCTGGTATGGCAGCCCTTCATGATGTCATCCAGGACTCAGGCTGTGTTCCAGCTAGTTTCTCTCCATTCTAGTTGTTTTTCTGGCTGGCTAGGTTCCGGGGTGTTTCAAGACCATGCCAACATTCCATCTAGCAGGAAGTGGGGAAGAAGGTCAGGGAGAGAACTCCAGATGGGCAGACACTAGCAGTGGTACCCGCTGCTGTGCTCACTTCCCCAGAGCGTAGGTACCCAGCTGCTTTTAACTGTGCATGGGGCCGGGGAATGGAGTGCTTATTTTGAGCAGCCCTAGTGGGAGCTTCTACTATGAGAGAAAAAGGAGAGAGTGGAAGTCAGGAGGTAATGGGCAGCCTCTGCCCCAGGGCTGGCTTTACTAAGCCCTGGTGGTTTCATAACCAGGTGATAAAGCAGGCCACTTCCATGAAGAGAGGAGCAGTAGTGAAGTCCAGAGCACGACTGATTCACGTGCACAATGTCACATTCAGAGGAGGGAGGGTGCACCAAGCATGGGCAGCCAGGGACTTCTCCAAGAAGCAAGACCAGGACAGGTCCTTGAAGAAAGGCTGGACCTGAGCAGAATGTCTGGGAAGGATGCTCTGGGCTGAGGAAGCAGAGAGAATCAAGACCGAGGCTGGGAAGTAGGTGGGGGCTTAGAGGAGACTCGGAACTGTTCCCGAGGAGGCGGTTTATGTGGTGGGATGCTGCAGGAGAGAGCTGAAGAGAAGTAGAGGGTGGAACCAGATCTCAACTGTTGCAGAGGCCCACCAGAGGGGTAGAACTCAAAGAATAAAGCCATGAGGAATCGCAGAATGTTTTTGAACAAAGGAAAATGTATGTAAAGTGGTGTGTTAGGAAGAATTATCCTCTGTAGGATTGGTCAGTGGCGTGGAGTCAGGATCAGATGCGAAACTCTTATCTAGGGTTGGTTGATGGGCATTTTTAAAATGTTGAAAATAGTAATAATGCTTTTTGTGCATCATTTTTTATTTTCCTTTTAAATTGATTTGCCTCCCTTTTTTCATGTTGTAGGGTTTGATGAAAACATTGAGTCTCAGGGAGAACTCATCCTACAGGAATCCTTCCAAGTGTGGGACCCAAAAACCTTAATTCGAAAGGGTCGAGAACGGCATCTCTTCCTTTTTGAAATGTCCTTAGTATTTAGTAAAGAAGTGAAAGATTCCAGTGGGAGAAGCAAGTACCTTTACAAAAGCAAATTGTTTGTAAGTATAGGCGTTTAGAATTGTAAGTCTAAAGGTAACAAACACAATTGCAGTCTTTTTGTAGGTAGAGAAGAATTGTTCATCGTCTTCAGTTTAACCTCATAATCTGTCCTGAAATGTCCAAGTCTGAATTGTGATAGGGTTTTCATCTTCAGTGAAATTATTTGCCACCCTCAAGTCCACTAGAGGGTGCTCTGTAGTTTATAGACTTAGGAAACTTGCTCTTCTTAAATCCCATATCATATAACTGCAGGATAAGAAAACATTTCATAAGTGAAATCATTTATCTCCGGTGTGCTTAACTAGCTTTATGAATAAAATAATCATGTCTATGACTAAGTTCTTATTATAATTAATTTTTCAACCATAAACATTGGAGTATATGGAAACAGCCTTACTGGGTGGCTCACTGTAGACTTACCATGCTGAGGTTTGATGTTTTTTTCATTAAAAATAAATGTATGAAATATAAATGCATAAGTAAATTTATGGTTGTTTTATAACAGTGAAATGTCATTATTAGAGAAAATATATGTAAGCCAAAGTACAGTTTGAAAGATCCACAGCCCCAGCTACGTGGAGACAGCTGCCCCTGAGTGCTTGGCAGATCCGGTGACGCATTTTAATTCATACTTAACCTGTCGTTGTACTTCTTGGCAAGAGCAACATACCTGCTGCCATTTTGTGACCGCTAGCTAGCCTTACCAGCCTCCTCAAGGGCAGCATCGTCTCTGGATCCAGTGTACTTCCATCTAACTTAGTGGGCTGTTTCTCAGAGGCTTATCCATGCAGGGTCGCTGGGCAGGGCCGGGCAGAGGGGACGATTGGGTGGCACTAAGGAGGAATCATCATCCAGAAAAGAATAGAAAATGCCAAGAAGGTGGGTTTCTTTATGGCAGATCTCTTATAAATACTGGTAAATGTTTGCAATTTGGACAACTTACACATCATACTTTTTGTGATGTCCATATATAATGAAAATTCCTCAAGTAATAAAATGTCCCCAAGTATGGAAATCATCTGAGTAATAATCTGGAATTCACAGGTTCCAACTGATGGTTTTCATACCATTTTGTTTGGCTTATGTCCTCCTTGAGATCGTCTTTTGGATCACAGCTTGCCTGACATCATTTTAGGTCACATTCTGACTGGAAAGAAAAAAATGCAACGTTGCTGGCTAGTAATTTCATTAGCTGGCTGTAATCAGCCTTTAGAGACCAAGCTTATCTGTTTTAGCAGCCAATACGTCTTCACTTAATTTATCTTTTAGAAGTTAAGATTCCCTCAGAGGCTACCTCTGGAGCTCTGAATGATGAATCACTTCCTTTGCTGGGGTGGAGAATGCATCAGGGGGACCTTGACTGTGGGGGAGGGGCTGAAGCTATTGACCTTTCTCTGCATGCTTCCGTGTTCTGCATATATTACAGAGGGATTTTGCCTCTTAGCCATTAAAATTATTGATGAAAAACTAAAAGCTAATGCTATTGATAAGGAAATTGGAAAATAACTAAGCTGTTAAAACATCATTTGCCCTCTGGGAAGCTGCGTCATTAATGCTGACGAGAACATGGTGGCAGCCCTTTTGCAACCAGGAAAGACTCATTTTGCAGTTTGTTGCTTGCAAGATTGCAAATAGTCAAATCTTGATTGTCAGATAGTAGGATTTTCACATGTTGGTTTCCTTCCCCTGAATTTTTTGCTCGTTGACCTGCATTGGGGTCTCCAGTAAGCGACACTCACAGGAAGCGAAGGATGAAACCAGTCACCTGTAGCCTAAGAACACAATGTCCTCATTATAACTCACATGAGAGCTGAGATCACTAGTGACATTCTTATAACCTAACATGGCCACAAGTAACCAAAACCTGTTTCCTTGGTCTCTGTTCTGCATCCTTCTAGAATTTTACTGTCACCTAATTATATAATTGTCTTTTTATCCAGACCTCAGAGTTGGGTGTCACAGAACATGTTGAAGGAGACCCTTGCAAATTTGCACTGTGGGTGGGGAGAACACCAACTTCAGATAATAAAATTGTCCTTAAGGTACGTTCATTTGAAGCTGGGAATGTGCTGTTTGAAACATTTACTGTGGCCATCCATGCTTGCTTTTCCGTTGTTAAAGTATACTGGTTTTCATATTATTTTATTATTATTTGTTGTTTGTGTGTGTGTGTGTGTGTGTGTGTGTGTGTGTATTCTATTCAGATTGGTGACTACCACAAAAAGAATAGTGGAATGAATTCAGTTTGGTGTTCTGGTGATGAAACAATTTGAGCTAAACTTTCACTTGACTCCTGAAAGGGCAAATGAAGCAAGGTCTTTTTATACTTCCATTTTTCCAGTCTTTGAATTCATTGACTCTATAAGAGATGCAGGAAGTCAGGGTACAGGAGGAATGAGATACTGACCAACAACTCTCATTGCGCACTTGACCTTCTCTTTCGAAAGGAAAAAGTCACCTGGTGCATTTCTGAGGACCTGCGACAGGAAGTCGAGGCCAACCGTATCCACAGTCCTTACAGGGTCCTCAGCTCTGTGTGGCATAATAGTTTGGGGACAGAGGGAAAGAGGAATGATTATTAGTGACAGGGTTTGATACTGTTATGATTTAAAATTCAAAACCACTAGGGATGCTTTAGGGTATATAGTCTTTGGGGGAGGAAAATATCTTGGAATATTTGATTTGAACTCTGTTTTGATTATACTAACCTCTCCTGGGAATGGTCAAGAGCTCTAAGGTTGTCTTATGTACTTCCCTCCTCTGTGTTTGAGAAAATACAGATGGAACTTTTGGAGCCATCTGGAAATGCCATCAGCGGCTTTGGGATGTTTTGGGGGATGGTGGAGCTAAGGCTTGTCAAGTATTGGGAGATGAGCCAGAGTGTAATGGGACTCTGGTGTATGAACCTGCATGTCATCCCTTGTGTCTCTTGCATGCCTTTTCATCTCTTTGGTATTTTCAGTGACTGTGAGTTACTCCCCTGTACGTCAGCCTTCTAGAGCCTGTTCTTCAGTGGAAACCATCGTGTTCATAAGATCTTTGTTCATATGTGATAGTGGGTTGTTTTGCAGTGAATATGTGATTACTAGCCCAATGTGTTCTGGCTAGTACTGGCATAAAGCCCTATTTGATATCAGTTGCACCGACAGCTAAATTTAAATAACCGTATTTTCTTCCTAAGGTCTGACATTTTAAGGTATACTCGAAACCTGAAAACTTGCAACTTATATAAATCGCTTATCCAGACAAGCTACAGTGGCAGATGCCAAAAGGTGCTTCCAAAAAATAGTGACAGATACTTTAGCCAGATGTGGACTTTCATTTAGGATGTCATAAAATGCTCATGGTACAGTTGACAAATAAGACTCTTCTCAGGCTTCGCCAGGTAGAATTTTTCTAGGGAATTTTGGGTAATACCTTTCTGACTTCCAAGGAGAAAGTAAAGGAAACGATGTTCTCATTAATTTCAGGGATTGCTGCATGGTGTTGGTGTAGTGAGGCAGGTGATGGTGATGGTGGGGATGGTAGTGTAATGATGATGTAGGTGGAGGTGGTGGAGACGGTGCGGTGGTGGTGGCAGTGAAAGTTTAGGTGGCAGTAAGAGTCCAGATGGTGGTGGTATGGATTTTGGTGGTCACAGTGGTATAGTATAGGTGGTGGTGAGAGGGTAAGGGTGTAGATGAAGGTAGTGGTATAGATTTGGTGATGGGGGTATTGGTCCAGGTGGTGGCAGTGGTGTAGATGGTGGTGACGAGGGTATAGATGGTGGTGGCATAGACTTTGGTGGTGCTGGTGGTGGTGAGGTTGTAGATGGAGGTCATCGTGTAGATTTTGGTGGTAGTGGTAGTGTAGATGGTGGTGAGGGTTTAGGTGTTGATGGTGAGGGTACAGATTTTGTTGGTCTAGATGGTGTGGTGAGAATGTAGATGGAGATAATTTAGATTTTGATGGTAGTAAGATTGGAGATGGTGGTGAGGGTACAGGTTGTGGTGGTGAAGGGGTAGGCAGCGGTGGAAGTAGAGGCACCGTGCTGCTGGTGTGTGCGCTTATGGTGGTGGAGAACGTGAGGGGAATGGTGGTAATGGCCATGATGATGTCCTAGTAGTTGTAAAACAGAATTTTGGTTATTTTCACTTCTCTAGTCTGGAAAGGAGCGTTTTATTTTTAAGTCTTAAACAGATTGCGACTACCCAGAGTATGAAATGAACTATCCCTTCTCTTAGCCAGGTAGGACCTTGGTATTTAGTACTTTACCTCAATTACCTTTCTCTTACTATTTCTGAAAAACTGACATCTTTTTTCCTTGTTTAATTTCTTTAAGGTTAGGAGAATTACTCTCTCTAAGTGTAACGATCAATTCATATGATAATTTTATTTCTGAACCATATTAACAATTTTCCTCAGTTGTTTCCCAACTCTGCCACATGTTCTTTTGCAGGTACTTCTCTTTAGTTGACCTTCCAAATACTTTTAGCAGGCATTTAAATTCCAACCGATTTGTAGTTTTTAGAAAAGTTTCTTCTCCTGAGTCACTTACTTTGCACACCCGTTGCCCGGTCACCCTGCCTCCTTCCTGCCCCCTCGCCAGAAGACATTGGTTTTCCTGCTGTCCTATGTCACCCCGAGGAAGAGGGAGCAAGAGGCTGCCTTTACCCATCATTTTTTTCCCTGTCACTACTTGTTAGTAACGTTAAAGACGTGTCCTCTGGTTAAAACGGTTTCTATAGAAAGAGGGTGATCAATTTTAATATCCTTTCCCAACATGGGCTTTGATTTTCTGTTTTCAAAAACAGGATACACAGTGAGAAATGCTGGGTGCTCCCCATTTTGTGACCTGATGTACGATGAGTTATGACAGTTAGGTTAATTATAACTGCAGGGAATTATGCTTATATCATAGGAGGTTGATATCTTCTGTGAGGAAATTAGAAAGCTGTTAGTAAGGCCCGGAACATGCAGAAAGAAAAAAAAAATAACTCCTTTGAGGCAGAGTTAAAAAAAAGTCTGGATCAAGTGATGCCGCACGTGCTCAGTCCGCAGGTGTTTGCTGAGAATCTAGTCTGTGTGGTTCTCAGAGGACATTTCTTGAGAGTTGTAATGGAGTCAAGGTGAATCTGCCATCAGGGATTGGCAGTTGGTGAGCTTGGAATGTTGGGCACATTTCTTCTGTCCACACCTCAGTTGCTCATTTAGAAGACAGGGCTCCCACCCGCAGAGTCCTGATGGGAGTGGATGACAGCATGCGGGAAGCCCTCGGCCAGGCACAGGGGGCTGGAGGTGGCGGCAGCTGCGCCGCTGTTCCCTGAGTCCAGCAGAGGAGGCCGCAGGGCTGTGGGGATTTGTTCAGTTTCCTGCTGGCAGTTTGCCTGCTGCTGACCAGTGCACAGTGTTTGCCTCAATAGCCTCAAAGGCGTTTTGGTGGCAGTGAGGTTGGCTGTGTTGGTTTATTTGCCCAGGGCTGCTTAAAAGGTCTTGGGGCTGGAGAATGATGGATTATTGCAATAGTCAGAGATCTGGAGTAATATACATGCTATAAAACAAAAAAGGTTTTGATGAAAACATTTTTAAATAGTCATTTATTTGGTAGCATATTAAACATCGGATGTGGTTGTTTTTCTGCTGAAAAGTCATTTTGAAAATAGAAACTCAAGGAATGCAGGAAACCTGGGTGTGGTTAGTGCAAGATCTGGAAAGGGCCCTTCCGTATCCTAAGCAACGCTAACACCTTGTTAAGGCTTCCAGTATAGAGAACAAGCAGGACTGGATAAAGCATATCCGCGAAGTCATCCAGGAGCGGACAATCCACCTGAAGGGAGCCCTAAAGGAGCCCATTCACATCCCCAAGACTGCTCCTGCCACAAGACAGAAGGGAAGGAGGTGCGTGCCTGGGCGCCACTGGAGGTTTGTGGATGTGGGAGAGAGGGGCGAGGCGGTGTTAGCTCACCCTGCTTCAAAAATCCTTTCTCTCAAACATTTTGAGGAATATGTTTTTAAAACTGCCATTTGTGGATAACATCATTCTTAGTAATGAAACTGCTTTGTCAGAGATAAGAGCCTCTATTGTTTTAGAGTAAATGAAGGGCTGTATGCAAACCTCTCACTGTTTTTGCCTTTCTCACCCCGAGCACCATACAGGGCACATGTGTAAGTCATGCACATGACCTTGGATAAGTTATAAAGCATCGAGATGTTGTTGTTTTCTCATTTTTCAAATGGCAACGATCGTATCAACTATATTTTATGGTGATGGGAATCCAACAGGATGATATATTTTAAACACTCAGCACAGTGCCTAGCAGAAAGCCTGTGTTCAGTGAAGGGTGCCTTAACCATTGTCTGCATCCTGGCAGCAGCAGGCACTCGCGAAGGCTGATATGCACCTCATTAAACAAATCAGTTGCTTCTCCAGTGACTGCCAGCTCAGCAGCGTCAGGAACTAAAGGTTTCTTTGCACCGCCAGGGATGGAGAGGATCTGGACAGCCAAGGAGACGGCAGCAGCCAGCCTGATACGATTTCCATTGCCTCACGGACGTCTCAGAACACGCTGGACAGCGATAAGGTGAGTCATTGACGGCACTTTGTGTGTGGAGGGGAATGTGGCTAGTCTCCGGTCAGAGCAGCCCCCTCCTTTCTGTTACTCACAGTTTGTCCTCAACATTTTCAAGCAGTTGATACGTGCCAGGAGTAGTGCCAGGATCCCGTGGCGGGGCAGAGACTTGGGGGATTGGGGTGAGAAGACTTGAACCCTAAGGATTCAGGAGAAATCATTCCACTCTTTCCATCCTGCCCTTTGCCGGTGCCAAGGGTGTTACGGGACATTCGAGGGCAGCATACTTAGACTTTTTAATCTTACTCCTAAGCAGAAGAACCTATCATTTAAAATAAAATCCTACACAGAACACCAGCGTATGTTTTAATTTAGGATCTTTAAGATGGACAGCACCCCTCCAGTGACTAGGAGGGACACAAGATGGAAATAAAGAGTGTTGCTTACAGGTTCTGGGGATCACACGGCACCCCTGGAGGACAGGAAGCATGTGGGGAGAGAGGAGTCCTTGGGCCAGATGCCTTATTGTGTCCAGGACATTATCCAAACAGGTTTGGCACAGGGTATCTCAATCAGTGGGCTTAGAGCAAGCAGGCACGAGTTTCAGGAGGTCATGCTGTGACTAGGAAGTTGTCACTCTGGCATATCTGCACAGTCCGCATGAGGTGTGAGTGTCAGCAGGGCCAGTTAAGAAGGTCATATATGGCTATCCCTTAGAGGAGTGGTCACCAGAAGGAAGTTCTGTGAAGCAGAGATCAGGACCTACCACATTGAAGGCCTGGGAGGAGATGCTCCTGTTATGAGAAAGTCCAGCTTCTCGGGGCTCATAGTGATGCCAAGGCAGCGTAAAATAGTAAGAACTCATGGCAGTGTAGAAGCGGAGCTGCTCTGATGGAAGTGGGGGCTGTGGCCTTGAGATGCCCTCTCAGAACCATAATGTGCAGCAGAACATAGAAAACCTGCCCTGGAATTGGCAACAGTGATGACCACTGTGAGCTAGATCTGATTTTTATCAAAAAAGTTTATATAGGTATATCTTCTTCAGAAGCAGCCTAGAGTGTCTCATGATTTTGTCTGATATAATCCAAAAAACCCACAAAGTAAATTGCTAGTAGAATTTGGAATCCTGGGTTTACGTGATGGACAAAAGACAAAATGTTCTCTGTCAGCCAGTGGGGAACGTAAATGTTAATGAAGTCTTCTGTTCCTGCCAAGACTAGTGTGTTCTGTTATATTCCTAGAATGCTAGACTGAATTCTTTTGTTAAAAATTGACAGTAAATAGGGGGTTTATTTATGAGCCCAGAATTACTGAGCTTCTCATTCTCCAATACAAGTCAGACCTCATTTCATGAGACCTTTGTCCCCATCATGAGACCCGGGAGTCTATTCTCTGCACATCATTTCCGCAGCCCACTCATTGGTAGGAGGGAACAATGCCCTGATCTCACCGTCCTTAGGAATTGATTCAGACAGACGACAGAGTCCAGTATTTGGAAGGTTATTTCCGTGGCACATCTTTTAGTCCCAGACTGGCCTTTTCTCAGTTGGTTTTGCAGAAGGTTTCATGATACGTAGTGTTCTAGTTTCTAGGACAGGAGTCAGTAGATTTAAAATCTTGCTCTGCTGCAGTGATTCCATTTTCAATATCCTAGTTTAAGTGATTAGATTTTTTTCTCATTATACTTTTTGGGTTCACTAAGCAATAGGTCCTAGAACTTAGAGTGGTTAGAATGACAAGACCAGAGAATAAAAAGAATTTCTTATTTTATTTTGTTCAAGGCCCTATGTATTGGCATTCAGCAAATATTTCTTGGCATGTAGTAAAAAGAAATAAGATAAATGACATGTTCAGGCATCTGATGCCTAATAGCATTTCTCCCCGAGACCCCACCTATGGCCATTGAGGTTAAAGAAATAAAGTTTGAGCTTGGAAACACTTTGTTAGAGTAATATTGATAAATTTTTTATTTTATTTTACTTTTTAATAAAGTTATCGAGGGGATTATCTGGTGAATTTACATGAGGCTGCCACCTGAAAGGAAAGTTGAATCATAGTTGCTCAAGTGTGTAGGAAAGTGGCCTGCATTCAGGGCATTTCCAGACCGTTTGAGATCACCGTCAAGCCCCAAATTCCCATTCTTAAGATAAACTCCTAGGGGTCTGCTCTGGATTTACCCTAGACATGAGTTCAAAAGTTTATTCTTTTAAAAAAAAAAAAAGTAAATTTTTTGAATGAAATTGCTAAAGAACTAAGTGGAAAAGTTAGCTTTGGAGGGTTCCTTTTTTGGAAGTTGGTCTAAGAGGCAAGGGTAACTTGTTTCCTTGCGTAGTTTACGGATAAATGGGTGCCTGGGAGTCTGGAAATGACCCCTCTATCCAGGAAGGGGCTCTGGAGTCTCCAGTTCATTATTCCGTACAGAGTTGCTGGTGCGACGACTGATCTCCTGCGTGTGGAGAATTCCTTGGCTGGTACCCACCTCCTCTCGGCCCCAGCACAGCCCTGGCCCCTAAGGCTCATGGCTGATTGGGATTCCCCAGCAGCTTGAACAGAAATAAGTCTCTATCCTTAAGTTAGGAGTAGTGAAATTAGCACGACTTCACATCTGTTATAGCATATTAGGGAGGGCTTACGTGAACTGGGAATACAGCAAATTATATTTGTATCCAATGAGAGAGGAAGAATAAATCTACCAGAAAAGTATAGGTTTGCCAAAAAAAAAAAAAAAAAAAGCATAATTTTATGCTAGCAGTCCACTAGGGTATGAAAATGTTAAGAAAACTCCCTATGAGATACTCTTTATCTGTGAAGATAATTCACCAGTTTCTCTTGACGTCATCTGATGTGTTGTCCCTAAACTTCACTCCTGAGCTCAGAAATCCCTGAAGGGTCAGCCGAGTGCGCGGTGCCTCACGCCTGTAATCTCAGCACTTTGGGAGGCCAAGGCGAGCAGATCACAACGTCAGGAGATCGAGACCATCCTGGCTAACATGGTGAAACCCCGTCTCTACTAAAAATATAAAAAATTAGCTGGGCGTGGTGGTGGGCACCTGTAGTCCCAGCTACTCGGGAGGCTGAGGCAGGAGAATGGTGTGAACCCAGCAGGTGGAGCTTGCAGTGAGCCAAGATCAGGCCACTGCACTCCAGCCTGGGAGACAGAGCAAGACTCCTTCTCAAAAAAAAAAAAATAAAATAAAATAAAAAAAAGAAATCCCTGAAGGGTCTCTCCTGCCAGTTCCGCCATCGCCTCTCCAGCCCCGCTCTTGGGAGGCTCTTTCTTACTGAGGACCGCAGCCTGCCACGCAGCGATGCTCACCCTGGTATTCTCATGGTTGTTAACCATCTTGAAGGAATGACACTCCAGACTCAGTTTCTTAAACAGACCTGGCGAATTTTCTTAATGCCACTTGCTGAGAGCATCGGTCCTTAGTAGGCTCTAAAGCACAGAAAGGATGAAATGTCGTCTCGTGAGAACAGAACCACAACGGGTGTCTTATTCTGTTCTGGAGACCCGCATTTGGGATTAAACGGCGTATGAGACTTGCCAATAAGTCAGAATTTGGAGAGGACGTACCCATGCGGCCTTACAAACAAGAAGGTGCACGTTTGCTGCCCACATGTGCCTGCGTTTGTGTGTGCTCTGCTTCTGTGAGGTTTTCTCTTAGCCATCTCCCTCCTTATGCCTCTCCAGTAGAACAGTTGAGGGTCATTAGATGACTCAAGAATACATTTTGAAAATCAAGGACTCCATCCTTTCCCTAGTCAGTTTGCAAAATGCACTGTCCCTCTGAACTAGGCTTAACCAGCAACCCCATCTCCGGTGACGGTAATTTTCCTGAGTCTCGAAGTTCTTTCTGTCCTACGTAGTTTAAGTTTAAGCAGCCTCTGATAACGCAGGCAGATGGATCTGGCAAGGGAAATCACTTAACGACATTCTGTCTGTTTGACTTAATTTATGATGTCTGTTATTAGTTAGTTGTTATCATGGAATTTGGTTTCATTTCAGAAACTGGGCGGGGGGATGTTTTTGACTCGGCCTCTTGGAGAATTCTGAAGGCAAAAGTTATCTCCCAGGGCTGTTAGTAATTCTCAGATGAGGCACACAAGGTTTAGGGAGAGTCTGAAGGAGGGGCCCTGGAGACACTGTCTTTCCAGGGAGCACTGTCAGCAGAGCGGGGTTTAGCCACAGGCCCCAGCAGCACGTTTCCTACTTTGAAAACATCAGTTTTAAAATATGCCTTCTCTTTGTTCCAGAAGTGAATTTAGTACTGATTCTTGCTGATCTCCGTGGTACTTAGCCTGATACAATGATCTTATGAAAATATAATTTGGATTCCAAAGAAATCAAGTGCTTTCCAGATTCTTATCTCATCTGTCCTGAGTGCATCTCCCTGCGGTAGGGAGGAGAGCACTGAGCCAGGCATGGGGCACTGCAAAGATCCAGGCCCTCTGCAAGGCCTCCCAGCAGCAGAGGGCCACAGCTAGACACGGAACATGCATTTAATCATCTGTCATTTTCCAGGCCTTATTATTTCATGCAAGAGCTGAATTTGGAGCTCAGTATTTTTACTAAAGAAACATCTTTAAAAATTTTTCCCTGTCTCTTCCTTATTAGTCTGTGATTTATAATCATTAAACTAAAATCCATATTACAAAGAAAATAAAAAACATGGGACTCAAACTGTATTGTAGAACAAAGCATCTTGAGGCCAACATGGAAAAATGGCCGAGGCGAGATGAGGTATCCTGTGGAAAAGCTGGCCCGAGCCAGCAGGGCCCAGGTGTGAGCTGTCGTTCGAATCTTAAGCCGTATGGTTCTTATTTCTAATGAGTGAGAAATTCCGTTGAGACTGATAACTTCATGTGGAACCCCTGTCCCAAGCTTATAACGTGAATATATGGATTTACATATTTAAAAACATAACTGGTTTCAGTCACTCTGTTTTTAAATTCCTGAGGCAGGATCGCACTTTGTCGCCCAGGCTGGAGTGCAGTGGTGTGATCAGAGCTCACTGTAGTCCTGAACTCCTAGGCTCAAGTGATCCTTGCCTGGTCCGCCAGGTAGCTAGGACCATAAGTGTACACTACTATGCCTGGCTAGTTTTTTTTTATTTTTGTAGAGACAGGATCGAACTGTGTTTCCCAGGCTGGCCTCAAACTCCTGAACTCAAGCAATCCTCCCACCTCAGCCTCTCAAAACGCTGGGATTATAGTTGTGAGCCCCACTGCATCCAGCCAGTTTCAGTTATTCTTAATGAAGCCTTAGTACTGTGTTGGAGACATGAGGTTCTATGTATTGTTTTTTCTTTTCTTTCTTTTTCTTTTTTTGAGATAGAGTCTTGCTCTGTCTCCCAGGCTGGAGTACAGTGGCACGACCTTTGCTCACTGCAACCTCTGCCTCCCAGGTTCAAGTGATTCTCCTGCCTCAGCCCACCTTGTAGCTGAGATTACAGGCACGTACCACCACACCCAGCTAATTTTTGTATTTTTGGTAGAGATGGGGTTTTGCCATGTTGGCCAGGCTGCTCTCGAACTCCTGACCCCAGGTGATCCACCCACCTCGGCCTCCCAAAGTGCTAGGATTACAGGCGTGAGCCACTGTGCCTGGCCAAGATTCCGTGTATTTTAAAATTTAGGAAAGCAATCAGCTCTTTCTGTCAAGTGACGTTCTACACTCCAGGAACTTGGTTGGACTTACATAAATTGCAGCGTCGAGGTAGTATGTAAAGTAGTTAATGCCAATACATTTTGAAATATGGCCTAATTCACCATCTTGGGTAAGGGTATATATCTAATGATGCTTGCATTCAGCCTCCCGAGGTTGTCTTGGAATCCTGCGTTCTGCCTCTATTCAGCGCATGGAAGGCGTAGGGCTGCGCGGCCAGGCACAAAGGTGCCCCACACCCTCCCCTCTGGCTGGAGCTGCTCAGAGAGGATGCTGTCTGCCTCCTGGCCAGCCCAGGGATCCGAGTTTCCCAGGACCTCAGATAAGTTTGCCCCATGTAAGCATGAAATTGAGTCATCTAATTCAGAAGCCTTTTTCATAGGATGGTGCTTATTTTAACATCCTTTATAAAGAGCACTCCCAACCGCAGTTGACCTTCCTCTGCTCAGAGTGTACCTGGCAGTGGCATAGCATATACAACACATGTAAGAGCAGGCAATCAAAAGCGAGGATGTACCCACCAGCAAACCTCTGGCCTCTGCCTCAGCAGCTGGTGGTCTTGGGCAAGTCACCTCACCTCTCTGAACCTCAGTTTCCTCATCTGTAAATGGAGATGATAGTACTGCTCACGTATAATATATTTAGATCAGTGACTAGCATGTTCTAAGCACTGAATAAATATTCAGTTTCTGCGTCTCTGTTATACTGATGGCTTCCTCCTGCCTCACTCGGGCTGTTGGCCGGCATTGCTGCTGTTGCAGGTTACTGTCAGTTTCAGCCTCCCCTTCCTTCATCTGCACACTCGTGGGGCTACAGTGGATTTAGCTGTTGATCGTATTGTACTTGTTAGGATCTGGAAGCTGTCCTAAGAATGAAATGCTCTACTTCAGTGCCTGGCCTGATGAATTGTGGTGGCTCAACTGCAAAATTCTGTGTGTAGAATGGGCACAATTACTGCAGAAGGGGGAGAGTCTTGCGTAAAGCACCTTTCCAGCTGTTCATCTTTCATCTAGCTGCATGCGTATACAGTGACCTAATATTCAAAGGGTGGGTTCATTTATTCTCAGATATGTATTGGCCACCCACTGGGTGCCGTCCCCTTGATAGGCATTCAGCGCACAAGAATGAATGAAGGAGACAGAGCCCCGCTCCCCTGGCGAGCTCTGAGTGATGGGTTCCATGTGACATCTGCTTCCTTCTTTTACTCATCTTTGTTTTCTGTTTTTCTAAGTGATGTGGCTTTTTGTAGTATTTTTTAGATGAGTTTTTAAGTTCTCTCATAAAACCACAAACTGAATGTCATCTTTGATCATTTCAGTTACCCAGTCAGAAAAACAAAATCCCCCAGGCAGAAGTAGAAAGCCTCAGTTCTAAGAAAAGACAGATTTTTTTTAAGTTTGGTTAGAAATATTACAAATTAAGTGTTTGTAAAATAGTAGAGCACTGAAAAGTGCTATTTAATGTAAATTTTACATAACATGATCAAAGTTACAGTTGGAGACAGTGATAAAGTTATGATTCAGACTTGAAGCAGGTGTTTATTCTGGTTGGTCTTCCTGGTGAGGGCCCAGTCAACTGATTAACATTAGCTGGTTGAGGTCAGCTAGTTAACATTAGATCTCAGATCATTGTCCCTCCATGAAAGACAAAAAGAGATATTTCAAATTAAGTTTCCTGAATAAAAGATGGCTTTGGTCACTCAGGAAATACAGCCAACAGGTTTCTTTGGCTAAGAAACTTCTTAAATTGTCCTAAGAAGTTTCTTGCTTTCCAGAGCCTAGGGGAGTGCACTAAGTGAGGCAGGTGTTTTTCAACTGTTTGCTTCTTCCCCGTGCTCGTTCCCTTTTCCACTTCATGGCCAAAAAGCGTTTACCTGGCACACCGCAGGGCCGCCTGTAGGGCCTGCACAGTACCTCCGGCATTTCTCATTGGGATATGCTAAAAGCAAGAATACAACGTTGGTCCAGGTGAGCTTCTGTGAACCCTCGAAGCCTAATGCATGGGAGCTGCCATGTCTCTGGTTTGCCTAACCTTTTTAGTTGTATCTTTTAAATGCAGCCTTTTTTCATCTATTTCATTCCAATTCATGTATATAACATAACACACTCAAGTCTTCCAAGATCACCTTTCACATCAGAACAGCAGTGTGTGAGCATGTGAGTAGACAGTGGAGGGACTGGCATCCTCAAACACTGTCTTCACTCATTCTTTTCCAGGTACAGTGTTGAGTATGGTGAGCTGCTGGTTTTGAAAACTTTTTTCTCACAGATTTTTTTTCTTTACTTTAATTGCGGTTAAAAAAAAAAAGTAACATAAAGTTTACCGTCTTCACCATTTTTATGTCCTCACAGGTTTCTTTCTGTACCCCTAGTGTGTCGGAGCCTATCACAATAGTCCTCCTCTTTTAAACTCTAAGTGGCAGATTTTAGTGAACGCTTCTTCTTGGAATTTGGCCATATGTAAAGCAGCTTGGGCGTTGGCGTGAGCACGGAGGGCCTGTTGTTCACGTTAGAACAGCTGCTGATCAGCCCCAGTCTCCGTGAAGTTGCCCTGTGGAGACGCTTGGGTGGGTGAGAGCCTGGGGCATAATAGCATTGATTAGGGAAATTGTTCTGGCTGCTTATAGTTGCCCTTTTTTGTAACCATTGCTAGTAATAGCACTGTACTCTAATTCCCTTTAACCAAGTAATCATTTTTTGGCCTACTCTGTGTGAAACCTTCACGGAACTGCAAGACCCTTTTGTGAGGTTTCTGAATGACTGAACTGTAGTGGGCTGTAGGATGTGACAGTTCACGGGAGTTAATACACTTTGTTCTTTAGGGGAAAATGACTTTTATTAGGCCACATTCCCCTTTTGCTTTTGAATTGCTCTCAGAAAATTGGTCAGAACCCACCTGCAATTGATCTTTACCACATTAGACTCTTGTTCTTGAAGTAGAATTGTTTGCAGCGAAGACTGCATCACCCACCACACCAGTCTGAGAGAGCCCCCTCTTCCTCAGGCAGAGCTTGGTAATTGAAACCAGGTGTTGCCGCTGTCTCGCGAGAGCCATATGTTCTTGAGCCATACATGCCTCATTGTAGTGTCCAGGGCGGGGGTGTTCAAAGGAGCAAAGGAAGACGTGACAACTCGCAGTGTGAGAAGTCCCCAGCCACATTCTTGTTAGTTACAGCCATTAACTACGTTCATCCAAGACAGTGATATGACATGGTTTCTTTGGAAAACATGAAAAGTAGAATTCTATTCTGTGTGGTAATTGTTGAAGGTTCACATGCTTGCAACCAGAGATGAGTATTTCATTCTCTCTGGTGAAACACAGTAAGTTGTTTATTTTCAGTAATTCTGGGAAGAATTCGGAAAAGGAACCGATTTGATTTTGCTAATTGTCCATATGTCTGGGCCTAAAGAGGGACGTGGTGTAGTCTTTGGAGGAGGCACATTGGTGGTGGGTCCCTGGCCCCTGGTCCAATTAAGGCTGTCTTGTTGTCATGCTTGTTAGTCACCACATTCATTTTTTTAATAGTGAAAAGTTGAAAGGTTTAAAAAAATGTGTCTTCTGATATGAATCTCTCAAGTGTTAATGTGAGTCGTGGAAAGTGAGATTTTCACAAATTGCAATCCTAAATTCAATGCATGTGGTGGGGGGCCATGATAGAAACCCAGTAAATATATAGAAGCAACAAAGATACTATGAGAACTTGCACAAAATATGGTTAGAAAGAAAAGGGAATTTTTAAACTAGATAAATAAAATGGTAACTCTTTCAGCTGGGGGTAGAAATTCTCTGAAAGCCAAGACCTCCGTCAGACGCAACATACAAGATAGTGGCTGAATGTTTTCTAGTTCGGAGTTTAATTTTTCTTAAAAAGCAGTAACAATTTGCATTGCTTCCTCAAAATAGTTATTACAAGTCTTTTGTACACAACAAAGTTTTTTTTTTTTTAAATTAGCAAACCTGGTTTCAAAGATGTTTTGCAGCAATAAGTTAAAAATATTCAAATGTGAGCATTGAGGCGCATCCACAGGACAGCTCTTCTCTGGACTAGAAAACACCCATTTAATCCTCCCCTTAGTGGTGTGGGGCCTCTCTTTTCGGGTAAAGCCAGTTGATTTACTGGGAGATAGGAAGATTTTTAAAATAATTGTAACGCCGTTTGAAATATTATTCTGTTGTTGGATTTTCTTAACAAGTTCTCAAAAGCCTTTAAAAAGGAATTTTAATATTGTATATGATTCTTTGGCAGAACATGCTTGATTTTTATTTCTTATGGCCTGTCAAGTACACAGATGTTTCCAATAGTTTTTGATTACTCTTTAAGGGCCTAAAAAGTCAGTGCCAGAAATAAAGTCTAGCTTAATCCTCCTTCCTGGGCAGCCCCTCTCTCCCCTTCCCACCCTTCCCCCACTCGCAGCCCATGGCTTTGAGCTGTCTGGAAAATTAATAAGACTCTGGAGAATGAGGCAGCCAGAGGGCAGGTGATGAGACAGTGCACTTCCCAGTGTCTGGGAGTGGGGGCTGCTGGAAGAATGTCAGGGAAGCCCAGTGGGTTTCTGCTGGGAGCTTCTCACATGCGTTCAGTGAAGCAGTGGGTGGCATCATTGGGGAGCTGTAGCCAGACCCAGAGGCCTGGGAAGGGCAGGTCCAAGGGGCCGTGGCAATCTGGACCCTCGTTCACGGCCTGCAGACCGGTCCTGTGTTCCCGGAACAGGAAGCACCCCAGCTCTAAGTCACAGGACTAACCACTCCATGAGCGTGGTTCTATAAGGAAAGTTCTTTTCCAGGCTGGGCCTCTGCCTTTGAGCTTTTAACATTAGCATCTTTGATTGTCCAGAGACCTGTAAAATTTAGCATGGGTTTTCCACAGAGAAGTTTGTAAGACTGAGAAGGGGATTTATGAAAATTTTCCTTGTGGCCTAGCAAAGCTGATTCACTTTGTCGATACTGTGCTTCATGGTGGAAGAGTTTGGTTTTGTTTTGATCTTTGTGGTTGTCTAGTGGACATGTGTTTCTTATTCTGAATATCTGAACTTTCTCTTAAAAGACAGGCTCCTACAACAGGAGGATAATCAACAGCATAGAGCATGGCAGAGGCTCCCAGAGGTCCTCAGCACAAGGGGGCAGCCCCAGAACACAGCGGGAGTGTGAGCCATCGGAGGATGCGCGGGCTCCTGGGTCTCTGGGTGTGGGCTTGTGCTCAGTGGACTCCCAACAGGAATGTTTCCCAGCAGGAGGCTGGGCCATTTCCTCCTCCCTTCTCTCACTCCCACAGCCAGCCCCATAGCCCACAGCACACTCTTGTGTCCCTGTGGTTTGTCTGGGCTGCTGCCCTTTAGCAAGAGGCGACGGGAGAGCTGAGCATCTGCAGGCTAAGCACAGGCAGAGTGAGCTCCTGAAGCCAGTGAGGAAAATCCAGGCTTTGTTTCGGGTTTTCAAATGCAGTGCCTTCATTTTTAGAGCATATGTATCTTTTCTTTTTCATTTCACAAATACTTGAATGCTAGCCGGATGCAGAGCACAGTGCGAGGCAGGCTGAGGAGGAGCCCCACTCCTAACAGCTTCTCTAAGTCACATGCCTACCACCATTGGCACTGGCGGACTCAGGGTGACTGTGCCCAGCCCCATCTCCGCCCTCCCAGGCCAGGGATGGAAAGTTCACAGAAGAGCAGGGGGAGCCTGCTTCTGGTGATGAAGGCAGACACATACACGTGTAACTCCAGCTATGGCTCACTTCAGAATTGAGGTGCCACGGAGGACAGGCACGAGAGGGACTTCTCGGAGCCAATGGGGAGCTTAGAATAGAGGGGACATGGGGGCTTTCAGCAAGAGGGATGGTGTGGGCCACTGACAGGCAGGACCCCTCAGGAGGAGGGGGGAGGTGCTTCTGGCCGCTGGGGGGACCTTTGCGTCCTATGCCAAGGCCTTTGTGTGTGAGGGTTTTGCATAAGAGGATGACGTGTTTTTAGAAGGTCTCCTGCCACCAGTGTTTAGATGGCTTGGAAGGAGAACCTGGAGTCTGTCAGGGAGGCTGCTCAGGAGCCCCTGCGGGACCCAGTGAAGTGATTGGTATGGGGGTGCAGAGAAAGGAAGTGATCGGAGCGCCGCCCAGCATCTGCTCGACAGCATTTGGAGGGAAAAGAGTGGGGTTTTTTTTAGCTTGAGTGACTTGGTGGTGATACTGTTACCCAAAAGACAACACCGGAAGAAAAAGAGATTTAGGCGGTGGGAGGGCATCATGAGTCATGTCCTAGACTCTGCATTGTGGGGACAGGGAAGCATCCAGTTGCCCAGCAGGGATCGGAAGTAGTCTGCGGTTGGGACGCTTGCTGGGGAGGAGTCAGCTTGAGGGTGTGGTTGAAGAGTCCGTGCAGCGGGACAAGTGGAGAAACAGCAGAGACAGAACCTGGGACAGTCCAGAGACCGGGAGCTGCTCTCAGGATTCTTACGTAGAAAAATAAATGAAGAGATTCTTAGGTAGGAGGGATGTGAATGAGCACATGAGCCCTGTCCCCACGGAGTTTACTGTCTCAGGGAACACACACCAGGGCTCAGGCCATCTGAAGCAGACAGTCATGAGAAGACCATGCACTTGTTTTACCGGCAGAGGCCATGGGGTGTGTTGTTAGAGAGTTTATGGATGAGCTTCGAAGGACTGGAAGAGTTTCAGCAGGCATAGGTGAGAGTGAGCGTGGTAAAAGGAGAGAAGGAGGGAAAGGAACGTCAGGCTGGAGGAACAGAAGGCTAGAAAATCCAGGACCTCTGGGAAACGAGCCGATGTCTGCAGAGGCTGTGGTGCCTGCTGCGTGTTGAGGCCTGGAGTGGGGGAGCCTAGAAGGAATCTGAGGGCAGAGGGCAGAGGGCCTCAGGAGCCACACCAAGGGGAGCCCTGGACAAGCAGGAGGGGGTGCTTGAAGGATTCTGAAGAGAGACAGGTGTGCTTTGCTTCGGTTTCAGGGTCACAGCCCATTGCCTGTTCAGTCCCGTTCTTGTGGCTGCCTCTTTCCTGACCCAAGGGATGCTTAAAGAGTCCACATACTCCAAAGCATGGAACGCCCAACACTGGGTTAGAACAGAAATTTGGAACAGAACTTTATCTCATTTTATCACTGTATTTCATGTTAATCCCCCAGATAGCCTTCAAGCAGAGTTTTTTTTTAGTTTGCTGTAAGTTAAAAAACGAGTGTATATATAATACCACTTTGTGAGGAAGGAAATAGAATGTCTCAGGTTCAAGAAATTTGGAAGCACTTACGAAAATCATATTTTCATATGGGGAGTGCAGTGATCGCACAGCCTCGGAGCACTCAGCTCACTCCGGGGCAGGGTGGCAGGAACCCACCTGGAGGAGTCCCCAGCTGTACCTGAAGACACCGTGGCTCACACTGGCTGACCTGTCCTCTCCTCCTCTGTTCCCCCCAGCTCTCTGGTGGCTGTGAGCTGACAGTGGTGATCCACGACTTCACCGCTTGCAACAGCAATGAGCTGACCATCCGACGGGGCCAGACCGTGGAAGTTCTAGAGCGGCCGCATGACAAGCCTGACTGGTGTCTGGTGCGGACCACTGACCGCTCCCCGGCGGCAGAAGGCCTGGTCCCCTGTGGCTCACTGTGCATCGCCCACTCCCGAAGTAGCATGGAAATGGAGGGCATCTTCAACCACAAAGGTAGGAATCAGTAGGGTGTGGGCGGCAGACGCCTACTGGAAGTGGCCCTGGAGCGCTCTGTCTCCACGCCTTTGCTGCCTGTTAGTGTGCGTGAGCTTCCTTGTCAGCTGTGCCTTCAGCACATGGTCACTGACTGTCCGGGCATTTCTAGTCCATCAGCACCTGAAGAGGAAATGAGGATTTCACCCGTGACTCAGAAAGAATGAGTGATCTCCTCACTTCCAGGGTGGTGTAGTGAGATACGACACCAGTTTAGAGAAGAACACTGATTTTGGAACATTCCAGTTGCTTCCTTCCTTTATCATCTGTGCCTTCTTCTGTGTGTCATGACACCTCCTGGAGGCCATCCCCTGGCTCCAGAGGGTTAGTCATTCCAGGGAGCTAATGAAGCTGCAAGAGAAAACAGCTACTGATCAGCTCCCCTGATTGATTATAGGCCAAGCCATGTTCCAGATTTCTCAGGGCCTAAATGTGAGTTTACTGTCACCTCGGTAAGAAACAGGAAGAATTAGGCTGCTGTTTCTCCAGAAATCTGAAGCGAAAGGCAGAGGATTTTCAGACTTTGGCCAAAAGCCAGAGGTGTCCACTTCCATTTCTGGTGAAGGTGCCCATGCATTCGGAACAGCGGTGGGCTTCCTCTCGTGGAGCCTTTGCGTTTAGAGATCTGGGCCATGCTGGCTTTTAGCCTGTTGCCAGAATGCTTCTAAAGTTGCATCAGCATAAGTCCTTGAATTTGAGTTGAAAATAAAGTACAACTTTTCCTGAAATTAGTCTGTTCTGCAGAGGAGCCCTGGTGAACTTAAGCATGCCTCAAATAACACTTGCTCTGAAAGATTTCTTCCGCATGTGCCTTTCCTGTGGTGTGTTCTTACTTCCTGGTGTTTGCAATTGCAGGCTAGCCAAGACGAAAGAACTAGGCATTCATCACACTTGGCTTTGTCCGGAAAACTTCTGGTGGAGGTTGGGTTTTTTAATGTTGGTACGTTGTACCATTTTGTTTTTCCCTATGATACTGTCTGACATTCTTGTACCTGGAAAGTCACTCTGCCCCTCACAAACCCTCCAATGCACTATTTTTACCAAGAAGGTGTTTCTTAATGAGCAAGACCTGCTGTGAACTTATGCCAGCCAGTGGTTAGGGGCTCAGAACTGTATCCCATTTTTTTCTTCTTTCCCTTATTTATTTATTTATTTATTTATTTATTATAATTTTTTTTTTCCTGTAATGCAAGGAAACTCATAAGATTGTTCCCTGCCAGGCGCAGTGACTCACGCCTGTAATCTCAGCACTTTGGGAAGCTGAGGCGGGTGGATTACCTGGGGTCAAAAGTTTGGACCAGCCTGACCAACACGGTGAAACCTCGTCTCTATTAAAAATATGAAAAATTAGCCAGGCGTGGTGGCAGACACCCAGCTACTCGGGAGGCTGAGGTGGGAGGATCGCTTGAAGCCAGCATTTCAAAACCAGCCTGGGTATCATAGTGAGACCCAGTCTCTTTAAAAGATGCCGTCTGTTTTGTGGACAAAGTTTGCTTTGGAAGCTTGCATGTCCGGGTGTCCTTTGGGCCGGCCAGCCTTCGTGTCTGATGGCTCCTTCTGCTCTTGCTCTGGCTGTCCTTCCTCCATCTTAGCATCTTGGTCATGAATTAAACAGACGCCGGGCATAGCAGGATTGAATAAGGGTTCAGCAAACCCTTGTGCTCCAGCAGTCTTATTTGTGTTTGTCGTTTATGCTGTCTGCCGTTACCTCAGAGACTCTGGGGCTGGGGCCTAGGCCTGGAGACTGTGTCTGTGCCCCCAGCGAGTCTCTGGTACATTCCGGGCTGAGGCCCACTCACCTCCCTTCACTCTTCTCCACTCGAGCATGTAGTACGTGGGCTCACTGTTGAAATCGGTGTCACGTCACCATTGTTGATGGCTCAGTAAATCCAAGTTCTCTTCCCTTCCCATTGTCTCAACTTGTAAAACTTGTCACTTTTATCTATTTATTGACAGTCTTGGTCACAGGAAGTAAACAGAAATATCAAGAATGTGTATATTTCCAGTGAGACCAGTTCAAAACATCCTCTTTGCCCTACGCTGCCCTGCTTTTTTCACCTTTTCCCTTTCTTCCCAACCAAGAGTCGCCCTACACAATGGTCCCTGGGGATTTAGCTCCAGTGTGATCAGAAGGAAAACTAAGGAAAGAGAAGAATAGTCTTGTCGCTAACCTGGGCAAATGAGCATCTCTGACTCTCTGCCGGATGCATTTCCGGAGTGCCCGGCATGAATCTTTTTGACTGATAGTGTTTTGAGGGTGGGACAGGAGTTCATACCCTGGCCTGGGAAGGGCCTTCCGTCACACTCCCCACTCAGGACATCTGGAAAACCACCGCAAGGCCTGTGTCCCGCACTACTGTTGCCCAGAGCCTTTGCCATGCGTAGTTAAATCTGGAAGGCCCCTCTCAGCCCCCATAGAATTGGTTTTTTGTTTTTTTATTTATTTATTTTTTTTTTGTTTTCCTAAAATAAGGCTTTAACCAGGAGTTTGAGACTACAGTGAGCTATGATCAAACCACTGCACTCCAGCCTGGAGAACAGAGTGAGACCTCATCTCTAAAAAATAAATAAATAAAATGAAATGGGCTTTAAGAAGAGACCTTTTGGTGGCAAGGGAGGAGTGAGTGGTGAGCTTGCAGGGTGCGTTCTTCCTGTCAGGAGGCCTGAGATGGGGCGGCCGCAGATGGCCTCCCAGGGCCTTGCCAGCTCTGACATTCTGAGTTCAGATTTCTTAGAAGGCTTTATGAGCAAAGGCCGATTCAAAACTGCCATTTCCTTACACCAACCCATAATGTGATGACAGGTGGCCTTTTTGTTGGTGCTTTCAAATATGTCTAGAAGAAAACACCCACTTATAAAAATTAACCTTTACCACTCTAAAAGTCATTCACAATTTTAAAGTTTTTTTTCTCCTTTGGATAGAGAAAAAGTATGGTTCAGTACCTGCATTTTATTTCGAAGTTCAGAGTATGAGTCATCTGCAGTGAATGAGAAAATTAAGGGGAAAAAGAACCATGAGAAATAAAACCTTTTGCTTGTGGGTGACTTGAGCCTCTAAACCCAGGGGCTTTAACTCAGGATGCTACCTTTTACTATGGTAAAATCTGTGCCAAAAAGAGTCCCCCATAGTTTACCACAACTCCAGTGGGCACTAGCAAGATCAGCTCTCAGGCTTGACCAGACTGGCTGCAGTAGTTAAGAGAAGACACAGGGACTGTCTTTCCTAAGTGTAGTGATACATGATTGCTGTTAATCAAATGGGGCATTTTCTCTAACTCAAGTTAAAAATGAGAAAGAGACATATTTTCATTCGAAACTATCCGAAATGTTGACTTTTCTTTGGGTCCACCCTGCTTCTCTCCAAGCTCTCTCCCAAGGATTTTCTTGTCCACCCGAATAGTTTACTTCTCCACTTGACTGTCTTAGCAACTTTTTCAAATCTAAAGTATTCAAATTCCCTCTCCCTCCATCTCCCCACTTGTTCACCCAAGAACATGGCCAACACACGTGAGGGTCTCTCCACTGCCCACCACAGTTTTTAAAAACTGGTAAACTCCACATAACAAAATGTATCATCTTGACCATTCTTAAGTCTACAGATCAGTGGCATTAAATACCTTCACATTGTTGTGCAGCCGTCATTACATTCACCTCTAGAATTCTTTTTTCCATCTTACAGAACTGAACCTCTGTGCCCATGGAACAAAACCCTCCGCTCTCTCCACCCAGCCCCTGGCACTGCCCCTTTCCTTTCTGTCTCCATGAGTTTGACTGTTGTAGGTGCCTCATGTGAGTAGAAAGTCATGTAGTCTTGTCCTTTTGGGACTGTTTATTTCTTGTAGAAGATTCCGTGTTCTGACTTGTGTCAGAATTTCCTTTCTTTTGAAGGCTGAATAGCATCCCCTCGTATGCAGATGCCACACTGAGTTCAACATTCGTCACAATTTCCTTTCTTTTTAAGGCTGAATAGCATCCCCTTGTATGCAGATGCCACATTGAGTTCAACATTCATCTGCTGATGGGCGCTAAGGTTGCTTCTGCCTTTTGACTCTTGTGAATAATGCTGCTATGAACATGGGTGTACAAGTAATCTCTTCAAGCCCCTCCTTTCAGTCCTTCTGGGTGTATACCCAGAAATGCAATTGATGGATCATATGGTACTGTGGTCTGAATGTTTGCGTCCTTCCAAAATCCGTGTGTTGAAATCTAACCCCCAATGTGATGGTATTAAGAGGTGGGCTGTTGGGTGGTAATTAGGTCATGAGGGCAGAGCCCTTGAGAATGGGATTACTACCCTTACAAAAGAGGCCCAGGGAGCCCTTTTGTCCTTCCACCATGTGAGGGCACAGAAGGCACCGTCTTTGAGGAGCAGGCCCTCTTCAAATACTAACTCTGCCAGCGACTGGATCTCGGACTTCTCAGCCTCGAAAACTGTCAGCAATAAATTTCTGTGCTTTGTAAGTTATCCAGTTTAAGGTATTTTATTATAGCAGCAGGAATGGACTGAGACATATGGTAATTCTATTTTTAATTTTTTGAGGCTGCCCACTCGGTTTTGTTAACTTTATCTCAATAATATATTTCAAGTATGTTCTCTTTTCATTTCTCCCGTTACTCTTACCACCTGATCACCCGACCTCACTTCTTGCCCTTTTTCGTTTCATCTAAAACATAAATGTCACCATACTCTCTTGCTGCGACTTTCTCTTGGTCAGAGAATAAAATTCAGCTTCCTCACATGTCCACCAAGACCTTTCGTCTCATACACACACATGTACACACAAACACAGACGTGCACACACACGCACACCTATACACCTCCTCCTCTTGGAGCTGTGCATCGGGTAACATAGGGGCTTTTTTCCCTCTCACTCACCCCTACCTAACAGTCCCCATCTCATCTCATCAAATACAAATACAAAATCCTCATGGAAAAAATAAATATATTCAGTGAGCTCATGGAGGGGAGGAGAGAGCAGAATAAATCTTGGTCTAGTTAGCAAGTATTTCCACACAGAGGCTCCCATCAGGGCAGCTGAAAAAGTCCAGTTAGATGAACTCCAAGGAACACTGGAGACCCACAAGGAACTGTCCAGGAACTCACTGAAAGCACCTTAAACAGATTGTAACAGGACTGATGATTGCAGATATACTGTTGAACTTAAAAATGGCATAGAGGAACTGCAGACAACACAGGTGTTTTACACAGTAGGCTCGGTAGAGAAAGCAGCGAGTCTTCACAGATGGCCGGCACTGAGAGCCAGCGAGAAGCGGAGGAGATGATGGGCCCTGAGCAGAGGGTTGCGGGGGGAGCTTTAAACTGAGCCCTGTAAACATGGCAGAACTGCTCAGCGGGAGACTCTCAGCACAGACGGTCATGGGGAAGTGAGTGCAGTTCATTTGAATCCTGTTGTCGAGTTCTGGGGTTTTTTGGTTTGCTTCGTAACTTTAAAGGTATACACTTTATATAGATTTATTTATTTGCTGGGACCGTTACTCAGAGTTCCTAGAAATGCACACAGCTTTTTTACTGGGGTTACTCCTCAGAATCACTTGTCACTTCTTTAAATGAATGAATGAATGTGCCAGGCCCTATGCCTGGAGGTTGGGAGCTTCATCTACATCACATTCTAATAGGTGACCACTGGGGTAAGCACTGTGTGACTGCAAAGCCAGGGTGTGTTTCCATCAACACCAAATGACAGTGCCTATGCGCCCCTGTTGTCCTCCCTCCAGGACTGCCTCCTCACCCCACCCCTTTCTGCAGCTCCTCATCTAAACATCTGGCCTGGTGAGGTCACGGCTCAGCCTGTTGGCCAGTGGCCCCACCACCGTCCTTCCCCCATGCAGATCAGAGGAGGCCAGATCTCTCCCCTTAGCTCCTATGTCCCCTTCCCCCCCCATGGCACAGATGAGACATTCACAGAGTTTGCAGATGATGGAAGAGAAGACTCCAGGTTGCCAGGTGTGTCCACTCTCAGGAACCCCCAGCCCAGGCCTCACTGCTTGTGTTCCCAGCCAACCCCAGTATGGGGGATACGCCAGTGCTGTTTCCCTGCTCAGAATACAACCAGTTACCAGAGACAACCTCACCCCTCCAACCACTTTCCAAGGTGCCAGGACAGAGAAGCCCTTCACTGGCCCACCCAGGGCAGTTGACAGAGGGCTGCCCTCCTTGGAGGGGAGCCTCACCTCTACCCACAGGGCTGCGGCCTTGTCCTGGATTCTCACCTGGGCAGTCACGTCAGGATGGAGGGGTCCCATGTCAGCCAGTTCTTTGGTGGGGGTCACATAGTCTGAAATGACCTGCGGGCGGTCCAGGCTGAGCCAGGGAAGCCAGGCCTGGGTGCCTTTTTGGTGCCTGCTCTGACTTGAGTTGGATTCATGCCACAGACCCACCTTCTGGAGCAACAACACATACAGCCACCAACACGAGAGCCAGCCACACACTGAGCAGAGAAAGTCCCTGTCACCTCATCACCCAAAAACTCCAGCTTTGCAGAGACCAAGGTTCTCCTCTACCTTCACAGAAGCCTCTGTGACCAAACACAGAGCTCGCCCTTCTGAGGCCTCTAGCATTTCTCCAGGTGTTTTTCAGAGGACTTTGTGGTCTTTCCCGGGTCATGAAATGATCTGCCCCAGAGGTGAATCTGAGTCTCCTCAGAGTCATATGAGACTGAAACTGCTTGTAACATTTCGGTGACCTAATAAGTTTTCCAAAAATGTAGGGTATTAAGAAGAGTTTCATAACATTAAAAAGTTTAGTTGAAAATATCATGATTCAGGTATATTTAGACATTTGATTCATGCCAAATTGCCACTGTTATCAGAAAACACACCCCAAGCACATTAATGCCTAGATATTTCAAACCCGTATCTGCCCACACATTCTTAAAAATACATATACTGAGAAATCTATATACAGGTTTTTTTTAATTAGCTTGGAAAAGAGCAGTTGTATTCTGTTTGAACAGCTGCTAATGTCAATTCCTGTGGGAAGAAAGACCAAAGAACATGGAGTTACACCAAGAATTTTAAAACAAAGACGCTGTCCCTTTCCTGAGCACCGTGCAGCCAAGACTGAGAGATCAATCTGAGACCTGTGATTAAGGAGTGTTTTCTACGTAGCATATAATTATGGAGCCACACAAGTGGGCCATTACTCTGTTGAGTGCTTCATGTTTGAGGTATTTTCATGTTCCAACTTTACATTAAAGTGTTTATTAAAACAGGAAAAATCCACGAGCAGGTATTGACACTATCCATATTAGATCATCACAAAATTATATATATAGCAGAGTCATAAACAATGAGAAACGGTCTTCCCACACTTTCGTTAAATGGCCATGACCTAGTGTTTAGGGAAAGCAGTAAAATCAGCGAGGAGCTCGTGGGAAAAATGAGACGGGCTCTGCGGGGGTGACTCATCGGCCAAGCAGAGCCGCACAGGTACCGGGCCGCTGCATCCCCTCCTGCCTCTCACTCTCTGGAGACTGGACTTCCTTTACTGCCTCCCTTCTGACATTTTGTAGACATCACACTTTGCTGCTTATTACACAAACGGGGTTCCCTTTTAAATTTGTTCATTCTAGTTAGCATTTGCAGAAGCTGTGAAAAATTACAGAGAGATGATTTGTTGGGTAAGAGATGGTTTAAAAGTCCAGCTTGCTGTTTTTCATTAAGTGTCTTGAAAATGAGTAAGTGGTGTTCCTGGAGGGGAACAATCATATAATTCCGCAGGGTGGGTCTAAACTTGTTTTCTGATAGTGTTTGGCAGCTCATGGTTCTGAGGACACCTGATAACACAGCAGCCAGGCGCTGATTGAGAAGTGTGTGCCGAACAGACCCGAGTGTGGCTTGGCTCTTGCCTTAACGTTCCTTTCTCTGTTCAGAGAAGCGTGAGATGAGATTTTGTGATTATATTGTACTCCTTGGGCTGACTTTCCCATGCACAGAATGTTTTACAGATCCTGATAGCTGAGCTGAAAATGCGAAGAGAAGGGAAAATGCCTTAAATTATTCTGGCTAATTTAGAAGCAGCAGGCCTTGGAAGTCTTTGTCATGTGTCCCTGAACAAATCTTATGGGAGCTCTGGTACCTATTCCAGAAAATGCACATAGGCACAAAACTTTTACATACAATTTCACACACCCCACCCATATGGAGAACTTTTTTCTAAATAAGAGAAAGAAAAATTTTAAGACTTACAAGTTATGTTTAGGTGTTTTACATGGTTCAAAAAACAAGACATGAAGCGGTATAAACTGAGAAGTCTTGTTCCCACAACCCCACGTGCCAGGTACACATAACCATTTTTATTCATCTCTAGCTTGTGCTTCCAATGTTTGTTAGGCATATGTAAATAAGTGAATAGATATGCATTTCTCCCTCCTTTTGCTGACATGAGAGATGGCATATTTAGCCCCTGGCTTTTATCCCTTGACCCCATTCCAGTACCTAGAGACCTGCTTCATTTTTTTTAGATGTGTAGTACTTCATGTGTGCATGTGCCTTAGTGACTAACTTGTACACTGTGCAGGGACATCGGGCTGGGACCAGTTTGTTCACTGATATATACAGCGCTGCGAGAGATACCCTCACGTGTGTATTGTTTGGTCCACGTGCAGGTGTGTCTGGAAGATAGAATTCTAGACGTAGAATTGATGGGTTAAATGCATTTATAGGGAAAAAAATCAGTATAAAACTTTGCGTGTAATGATATTTGTGTGTTTTTTATTTTTTTTACCCAGATAGCAAAAAAAAAAAAAAAAAAAATTGTCCATTTTGAATGGGCCACTTTAAATCCATTCATATAAATTAAATCTTGAGTCTCTGTGTGACCTGTCTGGGAGGTGAGGTTTGGATGGATGTTTTCCCACAGAATTACAAGAGCATGCAATGAAATATTTATGTAAATAATCTTTCATCAACATTTTTGCACTTTTATTTTAGGGATTCTCCACATAAAAAATAAATGGCAGTGATTTCCAAAGAGCAAGTAACTTCTCTTCCCTCAGTATGTATATAAAATAGCTTTCATGGTGCCCCGTACGCCTTCCATCCTTGCAAAGTTCTTCATGAATCCAAGCTATGCAGTTGCGAGAGATACATTCACAAGGCTGGGCTGTTGATGGCTCTCCTAGCGGGCCTTGGAGTCTCCGTATAATCTCCGCTCTTTCTGAAGGATTCAGTTTCTTACCACAAACATTTCACAATGAATTTCGTTTTATTTTATTTATTTATTTATTTAGACAGATTCTTGCTCTGTCACCCAGGCTGGAATCCAGTGGCATGATCCTGGCTCACTGCAACCTCTGCCTCCCGAGTTCAAGGGATTCTCCTGCCTCAGCCTCCTGAGTAGCTGGGACCTCAGGCACCCGCCACCATGCCCGACTAATTTTTATATTTTTAATAGAGGCGGAGTTACACTATGTTGGCCAGGTGGGTCTCGAACTCCTGACCTCAGGTGATCTGCCTGCCTCGACGTCCCAAAGTGCTGGGATTACAGGCATGAGCCACTGCGCCTGGCCTGAATTTTGAATAAGACAGTTTTTAAGCTCTCCCAAATCTAACTTCCTTCCTGACATTGTGGAAGCGTTTTGAAGGGGACAGAAAAAGGCATGGGGGTAGGAGGCTACCCTTTGAGCTCTTGTCCCTGTGGCCACCTCTCCCAGGAGAACGTCCTCACACCCCTTCCTGGGGTTCTGCGTGGCTCATGCTGGGCTGGCTGCCTGGGGCTTCTGAGACGTGTTCAGGGTCTGCCCTGCTTCATCGTGGTCTGACCAGCAGTGGCTGGAACACCTCAGACTTCAGGCAATTGGTCATTCCACATCTCAGACTATTCAGGGGGGGCATCATCTTCCTGAAACCTTTCTAGCCAAACGTAGGACAGGGCCCCCAAAGTGTTTATTATTTGAAGGTCCTTTCAAACATTCGAGAGGACAGTAAACAGGCTTGTTTGCCTTGGCTGCATTGCACGGCGGCTCTGGAATTCTTTATTATTTTTGTCAAGAAATGAAGCCCTGTATGTTCAGTCTCATCTGTTCTCTCCCCAACCCCTTTTCAGGAGTCTGTAGAATTTGAATGCTAGAGGGGAAGAATATTAAAGTTCTGTTCTTAGATACAGATGTGTTTCCTACTGTCTCAAAAACATTTAGATCATTTCAGTCCTGGATCATGGAGAAGATTATTAACAGAAGGGGGAGAAGGGTGTATTCATCTGCTGGCTGCCATAGCAAAATCCCAGAGCCTGGGGGATTAAACAACAGCCATTTATTCTCTCAGAGTTCTGCAAGCCAGAAGTCTAGAAGGAGTCAGTAGGGTTGGCTTCCTCTGGGGCCACTGTCCTTGGCTTGCAGAAGGCCACCCTCTTGCCGATTCTCTGTATGGCTGTCTGTCTCCCTATTTCCTTTTCTGTAAGAACACCAGTCAGGTTGGATCAGCACCCACCCTAAGAGCCTCATTTTAATTTAATCACCTCCTTAAAAGACCTTGTTTCCAAATACAGTCACATTCTGAGATACTGGGGATTTCAACTTCAACATGGATTTTAGGGGGGACACACTTCAGCCTATAGCAGGGGGCCATTGGAGCCTTAAGAAATTAACAGTAGTAACAGAGAGCACGGGGTGTGGACTTGCCATTGCCAGCCACAGTGCTGTTCTGTATGTTCCACCCTCAACATACCCTCATGACAATGTAGACATACACCATTATCATCCCCATTTTAGGGTAGGAAAAGGGAAGCACAGAAAAATCACGTAACCAAACATAGCAGGGGATGTAAAGTGAGATTTTCAAAATAGCAGTCAGACTTAAGAGTTCAAGTTCTTAGCCACTGTACATACTGCTGTCTGTGCACGCTGGAAGAAACCTTTGGTGCAGGGAGGAAGCTGAAGCCTGTAGAGACAAACTCAGTTGCCCAAGGCCAGACATCACTTATGGAAGAGCTAATTCTAGAACCTGGTGTCCTGAGTTCGCTGCACTCTGGCTTTGACCATTCCTGAGAGGCCGTGGGCCCTCCAACAATTCGTCTCTACGAAAAGGATCAAGTTTCACATTTCCAGTTTGAATTATGATCTAATAATTCCAAATGCATTCCACTGCCCAGAGAAGTCATCTTAATGGAAATCTTTTTTTCATCTTTGGGGGCCAGATTTCTCCTCTTCCTACTCCCCTAGTTAATTACAGAACTTTACTCACAATGAGCATGTTATGTATGAGTGAATAAATGGAAAAAGCAATTACAAAGGAAAAGCCATTTTTTCTTTATCAGTTTGCATCCAGGAGTAAAAGATCTTTGCCCCAAAACTGTTATTCTGCCCCCTTCCCTAAATCAAAATCAGCTGCTTGTTCTCCTTTGCTCTTCCTTAAAGGAGCTGAAGAATTCAACTTCCTGTCAGCTCCCCGCCGCCATCAACCCTGTGTATTTGCGCCCTATATCTCTCATTCTCTGAAGTTTAACAGAATTGGGACATCAAAAGTACATATTGGCAGTCAAGGGTTAGCTACATGGCTCTTAATTTTTTGAGCACTGTCGTTTTTGTTACTTTTTTGAAAAACATGATTTGTGAGGTTACCATATCGCATTACAGTTCTGCAAATAATCCACAATGCTGGTGCAAACAGAGAATGTCACATAGTTAAAGTGAAATGTAAAAAAGGAGTATTTGAATGTTTGGTTTGTTAAAGAAAGAGAAAAACTCACATAGTTTGTGAAAAGATAGTAAATAAAGCAATGAAAAGGAGCCTATCGAATTCTTGGCACCCACATGAAGAGTTTGAATGCCTCCATAAAGGTGCTTTTGTGGATTGGCGACTGTGCTAGAAAGCAGCAGGAACTCCTGTGCTGAATGGAGCCCTAAGAAGCAGGGGTTTCGTCATCCCTTTCCCTCCAGAGCAGGAGGTATTATCTATGGGGTAAAGAAACCGGAGAAAACTTCCTCTGAACAGGAGTATCTTTGTGCATGGAACCTGAGAGACTCAATCCTGGTGGTGCAGCTGTGCTTGAAGCCAGCACTGTGGACATATTGTGCAGAGCGGAAACGCACGGGGAAGAAAACGAGGGCCGAGGAGGTGGCGAAAGGAAAACAGTCCAGAATTGCTACTTTAAAGAAATGGTATGGCATTTCAGAGGCCCAGCATCCTCAGCTGCAGAGCTGTGTGTGCCTTTTAATAATTGGGGTTTGAAGACTGACTTCAAGGTAGAATACTGAAATTTTATCAATATTAATCAAGTCTCAGAAAACACTTCTGATTTTTAGAGGAAATTATAATATTCCTAATCATTATATCACTTAAGATCTAATCCCAGAATTCGGCTAATGTTGTTTTATATATCCAGTATTTCGATTTTGATTTTGACGATCTTTTCATTCTATATTAATTGCTTAATTATAAATATGTGTTTACTCAAAAAGCATCATAATTTCAATAGAAAGACTTCAGGTCCTTTGGCTCATCTTAATTTTAGCCTTAAGTATATTTCTAGTCTTCATTTTTAAAGCACCATTTGTATATTGATCCTTTTCACTGCTTTTGTTTTAGACTCCTTTTGGCAAAAATGACTTGTCTCATTTTTATTTATGGGCAGATTAATAACAGACACTTGAAGTCCAAATTTTAAATATTTGAGAAATAATTATTACAAGAGAAGGCTACGTAAAAAGTAAATTTTGTGGGCATTAACTTTGACCATGACCATATGAGCTGCTTTTCAACTAATCTAAATAAAAATACTTTTATTTTCACGAAAATAAGATTGACTATTGTAATTTTGTTCACTCTTTTGCCCCACAAAAGTATGTGGAAATAATACATTTTGTATTGTGTTCCTTCAGTACATTTTTTTCGATAATCATAAACCCCTTTATTCACAGATCTTTAATTTGTCTGATATGTTTCTTTTTCTACAAAGATCTTCTCTGACTTTACCTACTTTTTTCTGGTAACTTTTTCATACTCTCAGTTTCTTTAGCTATTTGCGTTTAAATAACACAACACTCAGTTTTTTTTATTTTTAAAAACTATTATGAAATAATTTTGGACCTACAGAAAAGTGACAAAAATAGTTCAGAGAATTTCTATATACGCTGTACCCAGCTCCCCCAATAGTAACATCTCACATACAGTGGTGAAAATCAGGGCATGAACCTGAATGCATTGTTTTTGCTCTAAAACATTTGAACTAAGCCCTGGGCCTTATCCTGGATTTTGCTTTCATATCCTCTTTCTGGCTTAATATCCAATTAAGAATCCACATTGTATTTATGTAGGTTGATGCAAAAGTAATTGCAGTTTTTGCCATTTCAATGGCAGAAGGCACAATTACTTTTGCACCGACCTAATAATTTCCTCCAATCTGTAGCAGCTCCTCAGTCTTTTTTCTTCTTCATGACCTTGACAATTTTAAGGCATACTGGTCCTTTCTGTCATAAGATGCCTCCCAATTTGAGTTTATCTAATAGTAAATAAAGCAATGTTTTCTCTTAAATTCAGTTCATGCATTTTGGGCAAGAACAGCACTGATGCTATTGTGCCCTTCTCCGTGCATCACGTCAGGGGTACAGGGTATCCTGAGATGTCTCCCTGCCGGTGTGTGGACCTTGGTCACCTTGCTAAAGTAGTGTCGCAGGACTTTTCCTTAGTTCAGCTAAAGACAGGGTCCTCGTCCGTCCCACGGCCACGAAAATTTAGGCTTGCAGATGGTTTGAAGGCTGAGTAAAGCAGGGTTTTATTGGGTGAAAAGGGAAACAAAGGGGGAAACAAGGATCCTCCACGAGGCTGGACTCCCTGCTAGAGCACCTGCATTTTGAATCCCAGGTTCCATACAGGAAGAGGAGAAGCTGGGCTCCTCCCCGCTGCAAAGGGTGCAGACTTCCCGAGCGCCACCCCAGTAGTGTGCAGGCTGGTTAGAGTGTTTCCAGGGACCCCCTTTCACCTTGCTGTCTCAGTAGCATCTGCAGCATTTCCCCCACTGTAAAGTTACTGTTTTTCTCTTTGTAATTAATAAATACCTTATGGGGAAATATTTTTGAACTGTGCAATACTGTTTCTCATCCTACCTTTACCCTCTAATTTTGGCATCCCTCAGTAGTTCTTGCCTACAACACTGTAGTGCGGACCTAATGGTATTTCATAGTTTCCTCATTCCTTCTGAATTTATCAGTTGGAATTCTTCTATAAGAGCTGTCTCTCTGCCTCATTTTTAGTTTATTCCATTCTTTACTTGTATCAGTTGGAGTCCTGGATACTTATTGTGTGGATCATAACCCAGTGCTGTCATTGTTTTCTTCTTAGATTGTTCCAGCTGTGGCTATCAGGAGCCCTGTCTGTGAACTTCTGACGTGCTCCCAACTTGTTTTAGAGCACTCCTTTACTTTCTGGCACTATAGGATGTTCCAGGCTCATATTGTGTTTTGCCTGCCACAGTCCTGGAGTCAGCCATTTCTCCAAGAAGCCCTCCTGGTCCCTTTTATTGGAGAATGGTCTTAGAAACTAAGGTTTGGGTGCTAGGTATGCTCATAGCTGTGTGTTGCCATGGCTTCAGGCCCTCTTAGCAGATGTGTGTGTACCAACCCATGCGTACATAAACATCTGTATTTTCTGTTTCCCCTCCTCCATCCTCCCCACTCCCATCTCCATCTCTTCTTGTATTCATCTGTTTGCACACTGCTGAGACTAGGCAATTTACAAAAGAAAGAGGTTTATTGGACTTACAGTCCCATGTGACTGGGGAGGCCTCACAATCTTGATGGAAGGCAAGGAGGAACAAGTCACATCTTACATGGATGGCAGCAGGCAAAGCGAGAGAGAGCTTGTGTAGGGGAACTCCTCTTTGTAAAACCGTCAGGTCTTGTGAGACTTATTCACTGTCACAAGAACAGCATGGGAAAAACTTGCCCCCATGATTCAATTACTTCCCACCAGGTCCTTCCCACAACACGTGAGAATTCAGGATGAGATTTGGGTGGGGACACAGCCAAACTGTATCATTCCACCCCTGGCCCCTCCCAAATCTGATGTCATCACCTTTCAAAAGCAATCATACTTTCCGCAATAACTCAAAAGTCCACAGTCGAAAGTCTCATCCGAAACAAGGCAATTCCCTTACACCTATGAGCCCGTAAAATCAAAAGCAGGTTAGTTCCTAGATACAATGGGGGTATAGATATTGGGTAAATACAGCCATTCCAAATGGAAGAAATTGGCCAAAACAAAGGGGCTACAGACCCCATGCAAGTCTGAAATCCAGCAGGGCAGTCAAATCTTAAAACTCAAAAATGATCTCCTTTGACTCCATGTCTCACATCCAGGTCACGCTGATATAAGAGGTGGGTTCCCACTGTCTTGGACAGCTCTGCCCCTGTGGCTTGGCAGGGCAAAGCCTCCCTCCTGGTTGCTTTCACGGACTGGCATTGTCTGCAGCTTTTCCAGGCTCACAGTGCAAGCTGTGTCAGTGGGTCTGCCATTCTGGGGGTCTGGAGGGTGGTGGCCCTCTTCTCACAGCTCCACTAGGCTCCTGTATGTGTGTGTATGAGTTGACATCATACTGAAATGTCCAACTGCAATCTGTCAACAAAGGCTGTATTCTAACCTTCTTCCTTTCCTCATTTGTAACCTCTTTCTTTGATAGTAAGACACTTGGATTTTATTCTCTGGAATGTGATTATTTGTTCCGTCCTATTCTAAAAGTTCTTTTTTTCCCTCTCCTGTTTGGAAATTGAATTTTTTACTAATTATGACTTTAAGACTCAACTCCACTCATTCTCACTATAGTAGTTTCAGAATTGCTAACCCATACTCATGGAAGAAACTTAGATTTTTTTTCCTTTGGTTCTACAGTATACAATCAAAAAGCTGTTTTTCAAAGTTAGGTTAGTTCTTTTCTTCCCCACCCACCTCGGGGTGATGTCGTTCAGCTGGGTTCATTGGTTTCTGTGTATTTATATTCCATTTGGAGTATAGTACCCCTCACACACTCATGCCCTGATGAGCTGTGCCTGGGGCAGCCGTAACAAAGTACCACACACTGCCTGGTTCAAGCAACAGAAATTTATTTTCTGGAGACTGAGAGTTAGAGATCAGGGTGTCAGCAGAGTAGGTTTCTCCTGAGGCCTCTCTTCTTGGCTTGCAGAGGCGAGAACTTTCTTCTGTGCATGTCTGTGCCCTCATCTCCTCTTCTCGTGAGGACACCAGGCATATTGGATGAGGACCCACCCTAAGGACCTCATTTTAACTCTTTCACCTCTTTAAATTTCCGCCTCAAAACACAGTCGCATTCCAAGGTCCAGGGCTTGGGACATCAGCATAGGAATTTGGGAATACACAGTTCAGCCCGTAACCCCACCATCCTGGTAGATTGTAATGATTTGTTTTGGGGGGATGTGAAATATGGCCATGATGTTAAGAGTCAGTGCCCAATTTGCTTGACATAGATATCACCCTTTTGTTCCTTCCCAGCATCTCTGGCTTTGGTCCTCAGTGACAAACGTTGTGTCCTTAACAGCAGCACTATCTTGATGGATCTTCTGTTCTCTCTGTGACATTTTAAATTGTATGTCCAGCCATCAAATTAAAATGTCAAAAATTATCAAAAATACCAAAAAACAGAAGTTCTTGTTTTCCTTCACAAACTCCGTTAAATTTCTACATTACACGTATTCTCTTCCACCAAGTGCCTGTGACGTTTGTCTCTGACCCACCTCATTCGCTCCATTTTCACATCTCTCTCCTTTCTTCGCAAAATTCGACTCCATCTGCACTAAACCTGTCTCACTGTTTCATTCCTTTTTTAGGTCCTGTTCATTGACAATTCAGGCCTCTGTCATCATTTCCTGACCCCCTTTACTTACTTGCTAATGTTCTGACATGGCAGATAGACTCATTCAGCAGATCAGATGAGGTTAAAGACTCAAAGCTTTAACCTCATTCTCCCCTTTCTCAAGCCTTTCAGTAGCTTCCAGTTTCCTTTCTGGTTACATCACATTGTCGCTTCTGTAATTTGTTCCCAGTTAACCGAGTCACCCATCTGTTTTCACCTCCTTCTCCTTCCCACCCTCATGGCCATGCTTTTGAACCAGCGTTTCTTCCCACGGTCTGTTGAGGTCACTAACCCCTATGTCGTCTTCTCCTGAACCGAGTCTGTTCAGATTCTCAGACCAGATCCCTGGCCATGCCACCATGGTAGAAATAGGCCTTGGCATCAAAAGTTATTTCCAGGGAAATTTTGCCAGTGGTTTGGACTTCCCCCCTTTCCTTTTGCCTCGCCACCTCTCCCATCGGTCATTTACTCACCTCTGCATTTCTGCTGGTTCCATGTTTCTGTCTAGTGGCTCAGGTTGTCGCCCTTCAGGGCGTGCCCTTGAGATAATTTCTCTTTACTTACTGTATAAAATGCCCTGTCCCATCTGACACGCTCCGCAGTCTCTCACCTACATGACTGGAAGGAGGGAGGGGACCCAGAAGGCGTCTTCCTTCCTCACTCCCTCATCTCTGCGATGCTACACCTCTGACAGATGTGAACTTGAGGGTTTTTTTTGTTTTTGTTTGTTTGTTTGTTTGAGATGGAGTCTGTCACCTAGGCTAGAGCGCAATGGCACGATCTCAGCTCACTGCAGCCTCCACCTCCTGGGTTCAAGCGATTCTCCTGCCTCAGCCTCCTGAGCAGCTGGGATTACAAGCATGTGCCACCATGCCCAGCTAATTTTTGTATTTTTAGTAGAGATTGGGTTTCACCATGTTGGCCAGGCTGGTCTCGAACTCCTGACCTCATGATCCACCCGCCTCGGCCTCCCAAAGTGTTGGGATTACACGCATGAGCCACTGTGCCCGGCCTAAACTTGAGATTTGAAGTAATCAGTCCCTAGGGAAATTTCCCATACATCTTTAGCCAAAATTATTGTACTCATTTTTAAGCTTAATCCTCTTTTCTTTCATAGAGAACTTATATTACACATAAAGTAATTAAATTCCCTGACAGCTGTTTTTTAGTTTTTAAATTAATGGCCCATGTTGGCAGTCCATATTTTTGGAAAGGGACAAAGTCAACTTTTTAATAACGGTTGTAGTAACTGAGACCTTAGAATGTCAATTAACTTGATTTCCTTTAGGTCATAATTTTTAGTGCTTTTTGCTAACAAAAGAGGAGGTTATTTATTTGGCAATAAAGTTTTCTTCTCTTACATAAAATGTGCTCTGTGCAGAACTCTGCCTCTCGCTGGGTC
This sequence comes from Hylobates moloch, assembly GCF_009828535.3. NCBI lineage: Eukaryota > Metazoa > Chordata > Mammalia > Primates > Hylobatidae > Hylobates > Hylobates moloch. The sequence continues at coordinate 13,342,947 of NW_026652292.1, forward strand.
CTGGCATAAGTACACCATCTGGATCTATCATGGGACCATTTAAAGGGAAAAACAACCTTACGCTTTGCTTTTGGTGTTTAAAGAAGAATATGAAGCCTAACGTGGGCCCATAAATGCCAGACTCCCTTCTGCAGCAGTTTGTGAGAGAGCCGTTGCAGTGCCTGAGACAGTTTTCTCTGGGTGCCCTGGATATATAGCATCTTGATTTTTATAGTAGTTAATTGTCTTAAACTCAGAAAGAAACTAGAAGTCTGTGCTGTTTTCACATTCTTTTTCCTTTGAGGATTTTAAAATTTTATTTTGCAACAAATGTGGGGGTGGGGAGAAAAACCAATATTTTAACTTTTTTTTTTAACTAAGGAAGTAAAAAAAAAGGCAACATTCTTCTTAGCAAAGCCATATAAAACAGCACAAATAAAATTGTTTATACTGTCAAGTTAGATAAAGCAGACATAAGAAGAATTATTAATATAAAGAATTCAAGATAGTACATGTTTTTTAAGGTTCAACAAATAGCACTTCCTCAAAGAAATTGTAAGCAGCTCAGAGCCACATTACAGGTTGAGATATGTGGAGGATGTTCCAGGTGACTTTTCGTCAGACCAAGGCAAGGGCATCCAGGTCTAGCGTGGAGGGCACCGAGGAACAGGGGAGCACACACACACCACAGAGGCTGGAAGTCAGACCCGGCAGTTCCACGCAGTGGACGTTCTCCTCTGAAGCCGTTGTGTGGTGTGGGACAAGGGAGCGAACATATGGAAACTTTCAAAGAGAGTAAGAATGTTTCTCAGCTAAGGAAAAGATCCAATTTCCAAGGAAGACAAGAAAGAACTTCTAAGATATGCTTTCCTAAAAACTCCTTATAGTTCACATGCAGCAATTTACATTTTCAGTTCTCTGGCTGCTTCCTGTGAGGAAGAATGAAGATATGTTTTTAATAAGTGAGGAGCGGCATTACAGCACAGTGATGTAACCAGTTGGCTATTAGACCGCATTACATTTCTTTTTTTTTATCAAGTCACATCAGGAGGTGCTGTTTGGTGTGTGAGTCTCAGGGCGGACCTCCCTCCAGATGTACACAAAGCCTAAGTCAGGGAAGCCATTCAGAACGGCCTGTGTAGGGAGGGCAACTGTCACTTCACATTTCACCGAGTAAGGCAATTGCAGCTCTGGCTAGTGCAGGCGGGGAGAGACATCTGGTTTCCAGGGTGCCTGAAGAATTTTCTTGAGCTCCAATTAGAGTCAGTGTGGTAGAATGAAATCCACCGCGTCTGGGTATTCCCACTTGTGAAACCCAACTGCAGTGCGCGCGCGCGCCAGCGAGGGAGAGGCGCGCGCTGGGCCGGGCCGAGGGCTGGCGCCGGCCGAGCTACACACTGCCAGTCTGTGTGCCTGTGCCTGTCGCGTCCCAGTCTGTGTCTGAGTGCGTGTTTAGCTGGTCTCTGCTTTTGCTGCCAAGCGGGTGGCTCTAGCTGCTGTGGAGGGAGAGGTAGGATAGGGGTTCTGCACCTTTAGCCTCCAGTCGGCTCCAGTCACCATGCCCAACGGATTGAAGCCAGTGGACACGCTGGACTCGCTGTCCTCTGTCAGTTCAGCCTACTGCAGCGGCGGGCAACCGGGCACCTGCAAGTACTGGATCCTCGACCTAGGTACACAAGCTCTCTGCAGATGCTCGGGCTGGTGCTCCTTTCTCTCTGCCTGCTTTCTTTCCGGTGGCTGCTCAGTGATTGACATGTGCTTGAAAACAGAAATGTTTTGTGCTTGGAACCTGAAACGTGTTCTGTGCTGACCACCTTGGGAGGGGGCTGTGTCTCGGAGATGGTTTGTGGGGGGGCCACTGGGAATGTGAGGAGCAACTGGGAACAGAGCACTGCACATCCATTGTGTGTTGTAAGACCTTTTTGATATCTGGGGACTGCTTTTGATTATCCCTTTTTTTTATAAATGGCATGTAAACACTCTAAAGTAATCTATGCTACAAATTGCCTTATGATTTTAGTTGGCTTATGTCTGTTTCAGGTTTAATTTTGTTTGGAGTTTTTCAGACTAGAGAAAACGACATGTCCTAACACATTTAGACTCTGGCTCTCCGTGAGAACTACAGCCATATGATAATACAAAGTTAGCTGGGGAGAGGGATGCTTCCAACATTGCCATTGTATTCAAGGGAGTGTCTGTGCCAGATTCTGGCTTTATCTGCGGAACTGGGGAAAAGACGTGAAGATGTGATTCCTGCAAAGGTTATTTGAGAGGTCGGTAAGCTTCACTTTGAGGAAAAGGCAACAGGATACAAAAGAGACAAGGTGAGGGGAGTTGGGTCTGCAGATGCCCGTGGAATGCTGCCCTGTTCCAGAGGCCAGCTTTGTTTCAGTAACCTTTGACAGCTCTCTGTCCAGACCATAGAGCCGAAAAAAGGAGTCTCTCACAGGGCGCCACCTGCATGCCAGCAGGAACGCTGTCTACCAGAATTTGCGTCGTGGCCTGGGTCACTTGCAGTGTTTGCCTTCACTTTCTTGCCAGCCGTTATCCGCGTTATGTGCTTCGGAAGTGGGCGGCAAGACGCAGAGAGCCGAGGGGATCTGCTGAGACTTAACGGGGCACTTCCAGTTTATTAAGAGCTCTGTGGAGAAGGGTCTTTCAGGGTGGAGGGACCCCCCAAAGAAAGGGGGTAGGGTGTTGGATCAAAAGGGGGGCACAGAAAATATGTATTGGGCATCAGAAGGGGAAGTGGCGCTGCTTAACTCTACCCATTTGTCCATGGAATACTAGGAGGTAAGAGTTGGCTGTGTGAATGTTGCATGTGTGGTTCTCAACATTTTCAGTAATACTTATTGTATTTTTGTTCACAAAACCTTTAAAAAGTCTTTGACCCTAGGTTCTTTTTGTCATATTTATACTAATTGTTTTACCACTCAAAGATGGTGACCTCCCTGTCTGCAGGTGTGCAAGCTGGGTAGGTCCCTCGGGGACCCTGTGCACTAGGAATTCCTGCACTGGGTGGGTTAAAGTAGATGATGCGTCTGCTCTCCTAATTGAATGTAGTAATTTCTGTGCAGTGCAAAGAACAACTGGTCACATGAAAAGTCTGATTTGATGCCTCAGCCGCTAGCTAGCTCTGAATCTTGAGTAAATTACCTTCTCTCTCTGAACTTTTTCTTTGTCTGCAAAGTGGGAGTAACAATAGAGCATGCCCCTCGGGATACCATAAACATCCCCAAAGTTTAGAACAAAATATTTTAATGAACAATTTTTCTAAAGAGTAATGGATCTTAAGACATAGCATTCTTTCTGTAGAGGGAATTTTTGAATCTTAGCGGTATTTTAATTCCTTCAGAATTCTTCTCAAGGGACATTATTAAATTTGCTTTTTAAAGTACTGGAGGATAATTGTGCTGTTACATTTTTTGTTTCTTTCTATATATTTTTGTTGGTAATTCTTAAACTATTAAGAAGCTCTAGGTGATGTTCTTCAAGCTGTCACCTCAGAATTTTTAAGCTAGCAAAAATTCATAAGAAAAATTGATGACCCGTGTGGAATTTCCTGAACAAAAAATGATCACTTCACCATAAAGGATAGATAAGACAAAGCGAAATTCATGCATATGCATGTGTGTGTGTCTGTGTGTGTGTAGAAAGTGCCTGCCCATCCTTTTCTAACCCTTATAGTAATTTCAAGATAATTACCTGAATGCTGTTATATCAGAGTGATGTTTTAATATTCTAATTTTACCTACTAAATTGATTATGGGGAAATATATATGCATCACATTTTAAAAGGAAGAATGATTCTGGGTAATATCCAAGAAATAAATCCCAAAGTAACTTTACAGTGCCCATGAAATCACTGAGTGTGATTGCAAAGCCCATCTTACACCTGCAAGCAGTCTGGGGGCTTCATGTGTTAGAGTACTTTGGGAAAAGGCAGTTTTCCTACTTCCTGACGTTCAGTGGGGCATCCGCCTGTCCAAATGTGAACCAGTCTTGCTTGGAGTAATCTGCACAGAAGCCTGTTTTATTTGCTGACATTGCCATCGTCAATAACTTACACAGACATGAGCCAGGAGTTTTACTGCTAAGCGATTGTTAAGAAAATAAGAGAAGGTAAGGTCAAGAAGAACTGTAAATCTTCTTTTATGATGTTTCCAATGGGAGAGCCTAGTTCTATGGATAAGAGAGTGGAACTATTGGGTTGGTTCTCATTCTGAAATCAGTATGCCCTTTTATAGGACAGACGGAATCTATTCCAGTGCTATACGTATTCCCCTGACTCAAGCTCAGGAAAAACATAATCTGGTGACTCTTCTTAACACTGAACAGACTCTTATACAAAGTGAACTGTGTGCCTTATAATTCTTGAATTCTCTTGAAGTCTTTTTTTTTTCTTTCTGTTTTGGTTAGGAATATGGATTCTCACCACTGCAATTTTTGTTTTTATAAATTAAAGGGAAACATTCCAAAGACTAAATATAGAATAAAGAAATTTCTTTGCTGAAAAAATACATAATATGAACCTATTCTGAAAGTATCCAAGTGGATGAACAGTACTGCCTCAAATTAAAGCTGTCAGTACATGGAATATTCAGTTTCACATGAATAAACAAAAACCACAGAAGTACTTGTCACAATGTTGGATTGTTTCAACTGTGAAGACTGATTGTTTCACACAAGTTGCTGTGCAAACTAAATTCTATCTCAAATCGTTTTTTGCCCTTTAAGTATCTTTAAGTGAATGGTTTAAGACAGGATGTGCATTATAGGATAGTGGGAATGGTGTGTTGCTGTAGAAGCCAATTTGTCCCTGCTCACCCCTACCTGTGTGATCTTATAAGTTCTTGATAATCTCACTGAGCTGCAGTTTCCTCATCTGTTTAAAACAAACGAAAAAAAGATAGAGAATGCTTGCTATTATGGTTATTATGCTCTCCAAAATCTACAGTGAAGGTTCTTTTTATTTCATTTAAAGCAAACTGCATTTTTAAAATAATTTTGTTCCCTTGCTTCCATGTTAAACAACAACAAAAAAAAGAGTGTTACACATTGAATTTGTATATATTTTTAGCCAAGAAGCAAAGAAACTTGAAGTTATTTGGTATCATAGCCTTTTTTAGAGTGAATATAAAATGTTGAAATATTAGAATGTTTTTGAAGTTAATACTAAAATTAGACTGAAACCTCCCCCAAAAGTCCCCAAGAAACCCACAGGTCCCAGGTTAGGAGCCTTCAGGCAAAGTGGCTTTTCCTAGTTTTGGAATTTTTTTCTTGTTTATAGGCAAGGAGCAGGCACCCTCCTCGTTTAACTGTAATCTGTCTTTGGTATGTGCTCTTTCTAAGTATATCTCTTCAGCTAGATTTCGGGGGAACACAAATTTATAGCTTTTCATTCTGAAAAATTTCCTCCAGGTGCTCAAAGTTGGCCTCAGGGGCACGTGAGCAAGTCCATAAACAGAGTGACTCGGCCTGGGAGCTGGGTAACAAGCCATGGAATTCATCCATGGAGGCTTCCTCATTTCCTCTTCCTGTCTCCAAGGAGTAGCAGTGGGGGCTGGGCAGCCATAAAGATGCTCCTATTAATTTTTTGCAATTCTCATATAAAACCATACAAATATGAGCAAACCACATACCCCCTGCCAAATACCTAGTTTCTCTGAAACTGTGTGCTAAGTGGAAAACTCCCAGACAGAGCGAGCAGCAGAAGGGAACATAGTACCCTTAGGCAGCCACTAATCACATTGGATACATCTTCTAGTCTATTTATATGTAAAATGAGGCTTCTTTTGTTGATACTTTTAATATTTGACTATAAGAAACCATCTCAATCATATCCGTTGTCCAGTTTCTCAGATGCGCAGTTGAGAAACCTTGCTATTGTTACTTCTTGTTAAAATCAACAATTCCTACTGTGGTGAAATGGACCTGTACCTATCAGCATGAGAAGACTAGAGTTATTCTTCTGCCTAAGGATACAGTCTTTGAAAAACTTCTGAGACAAAATGTATTAGCCCTAAGGCAGCTAACTTCCTCTTTTATCCTTGAAAGCTGATGGATTATGGTAAGAAGTGGCCCAAGGGCACAGAAGTAGGCGTGCAGTTGAGTAAGGAACTCTTCCATAATAAAAAGGGGATGTGCTTATTATGACATAGGAACTGAACATGGAATGTTCTTCCCTTTGTCTCTTTCCAGTTAAAAAGAAAGACAGCACAGTGCCCACCCCAGGCACTCTGAGCCCCGGCCCCACGCAGGGGCGGTCTGCTTGTTTCCCACTGCCGCCTCCGGTCCGTGGCCGTGCCTTTCATCACACCACGGGCACTGATTCAGCCAAGGACAAGATCCGTGCTGTTAATCGGTGTTCTTAGCAGAGGCGTTCCTTTCATTCCCTTTGTCTCCATCTCCGAGCCTGCTTTGTTTCTGCCTGGAATAACTCCAGCCCTCCCTCCCTCCCTCGCTCCCTTCCTCTCTCCTCACTGTGATTACTGCGAGGCTTGACAGGCAGGGAAGAGTTCCTCACAGGAAGACTTACGACGGGAAGGTGCAGGAGATTCTTAGAAAGCCGACTTCTCCCGACGCACTGGCAGCATGGGAGAGACAGCGTTTGAACCCCGTGTGGGATACATGGAGAACTCCAGAAGCAGTTGCTCCAGCCCACTTTTCTTTTTGTCTTTGGCCTTTATTGTTGTGGTGGTTTTAGTATGTGATATCCCAAAAAAGTGGAAGACAGCCCTCAATGACAAAATGGTGATTTGAAAAATAAAATGCAGTGCCATTCAGTGCATGTGGGTGGGCAGGGGGAAGAGAGGGAGACAAGATGTCATAAAATCAAATTAGTTCAGGTCTTGGCGTTGCATCCCGTAATGCTTTGTGTGCTTGGGAATAGACGGTACCTGCGGGGTGCATGCACATGAGGGCACTTTACCTCCTCCAGTCTGTGTGACATGTCTTCATCCTGTTTCCAAGTACTTATTAGCTTTAGTTGAGCAGCATTTTGCTTTTGATGGGGGAGTTACTCAAATATAATTGTAAAAGGAATTCCTAATTGGTTACAGCTTTTGTTTCTTTGTTTTTGAATTAAACGACCAGGGATTGTATAATATAATGTACTAGATATTTGCTTTGTGGTTTATTGGGGGGAAATAATCTTCTGGTTCCTCATTCAACATAGCTGTAGTTCTTTCTAAGCTAATATTCCATCCCTTGAAACTCTGAAACTTTAGCTAACCTTTGCTGTAGACAGTGTAAAGTGGCCGGGCGTGGTGGCTCACGCCTGTAATCCCAATACTTTGGGAGGCCGAGGTAGGCAGATCACTTGAGGTTAGGAGTTCAAGACCAGGCCGGCCAACATGGTGAAAACCTCTCTCTACTAAAAATACAAAAATATTAGCCGGGTGTGGTGGCGGGCACCTATAATTCCAGCTGCTCGGGAGGCTAAGGCAGGAGAATCACTTGAACCCAGGAGGCGGAGGTCACAGTGAGCCAAGATCAAGCCACTGCACTCCAGCCTGGTTGTGACACAGTGAGACTGTCCCATAAATTAATTAATTAATTAATTAATTAGAGAGAGTACTTGACAGGCTCATTGCGGAATACTCCAAAGCCACGTTTTTTTCCCTTAATGCTGTATTAAAATTAGTATGTTGTCATGGGGCTCTGTGAAAACATGTATAGGTTAGCATGGTTTATAGTACATTTTCTTGAATGTAGGTAAAAGATGTTTCCATGCTAGCATTCTGAATCTGGTATAAATTTTTTAAAATAATAATAAATGTATACATGAACAAAGAGAAATCATTCACCCCCTGAAATAAATCAGTCATATAGTTTAAACCACTAATTGCACAATTTTTAAAGCCATTTTGCCTGGGAGAGTATTTTTATGTCACCTGCTTCATTTAAAGACATGTTTCAACTTTTAAAAAAATCTGTATATAGCCCCCTGCCCCCACCGTCTTTGGTATCCTCTTTAACAAAGCAGCCAAAGTGATTTCATTTTTTTCAACAAATCATAGGAAGACATTAGCCAAAAATAAATATTCATTATGAAGAATACACTTCCATATGCCTTCTTCACGTAAGATTAGATCTTTCATTGCTAACATTCCGTGTTTAATGTCAAGAACTATTATGCCCATGGGTTCAACATTCATGTTTCTTAACTGGGTGAGCACCTCTGGAAGGCAGACTCAGATGGACAGAAGGGTGTGTGAGCACCGTGGGACTGCTTATTTCCCCCAAAATTAACTTTCTGTTTCTTTACATGATGGTTATCTATTCAGGACAATAATAAGTACTGTATTGCCTTGGGAATAACTTCCCATATAGAGAAATTAAGAATCAAGAACCCATTATTTTATAGCAGAGAGAACTTCTTTATCCCTCAGTCAGCAGTACACAAAATAATAGTCTCATACGCATGCTGAATTTGTTTTGTTTTGTTTTGTTTTTAATAATCTTTCTTTGTATGAGTAATACAAATCTTGGGTAATTTTGTGAAAAGAACAGCCATTTGACTTTTTGGGAACACAGAGGATCAGAAACATCTGAAAAAGCCACACAACTAGAGGAGCATTCAGAAGTTCTTGCTTTCTGAGCATTTAAACAGACCAGAGCCCAGAGTGCCGCAGCAGGCTGTTGCTCCTTGCCTGCCTGGGGTGGGGGAACTGGGGGAATATGGGGTCACATGCTGCATCCTCGCCCTCAGCCTCCATCAGAGCATGGGTTGTCTCACAGCAGGCCTAGACGTGGCCTTATGCCTGTTGTTCTGTCATGCAGGAGAGGCACAGGGAACCGGATCTCCCCTGACCTCTGCTGTCAGACTGAAAAGAGGACCCTGGAACAGTGCCACATTGGGGCTCGATGGGGGCAGTGGGGCCACTCCCTGGCTGGAGAACTTTCCCCACGAGGGCTGATGCGACATCACCTTTCCATGGCCCACTACCCCCAGCCAGTGCTAAAGAGCCATGTGGATTGCACATTAGGAGGGGGGCGGAAAGTTGCTGGGCGTGGATGTCTTCAGCTGGCAGGATGTGTGTCTTTCTGGTTTCATTTATATGGAATTTTTTTTTAAGTGTCTCTCTTTCACCCAGCAAGGCTATCTGCTTTTGTCCTTGTGTAAAAGTCAGGAATGAGTCCAAGTTCCCTCCCAGTAATCACTGGTAACATAGTTCCTTGGGGATTTTTTCCTTTTGTTATAGCTTAGACTTTTGGTTACAGAAAAAGCATACTGTTCATCTTCCCAAAAAATATATTTTAGGGGCTGGCTCACTTAAAAAGCAGTGAAAATAGCCCTGTCATTTCAAGACAGCAATATGGCCTAGACATTCTCCTCCAGTCAAGTCGGTATTTGTCCAGAGTAGAGGAAGATCACATTAAAAAGTAAGCCTTGGCCTACAGAGTTGGGTTAAAAAAGACTTTTTTACAACCTAGTGATTTTTTTGGCATCGTGGTTTTTAACAATGTGTGGCTGTCTGCCAGGCGAGCCATCAATCTGGGTCCGCCTGGTTCACCCCATCTCACCTCTGGAAGGAAATGGGAGATGAGGCAGGCAGAACAGACTGCTTCCGCAGCCGGTGGGATGAAGACACCCTCTCGGCCCCATCTCTGCTGGGAGGCAGTGTAGTGGGAAGCAGAGAAAGTCCCAGGAAGCGACTTCCGTTGGCACTGGCATGTTCTGTTTGGTGAGATCGACACGGCCGGCCTCCTCTCTCTAGGGCTTCTCACTCTGGGTGGTGATGAGGCCATTTTCTTTCAAGACGTGACTCACTAAGACTAGCCCAACAACCACCACTTGATTCATATGTTGGCCTCTTGTTGCTCGGCTGCTGATCACAAGGCAGAACAGCTATAGGCTCATCTTTTCCTGGAAGCCAACAGCCTAGTGATCAACTGTCCACCAGCTGCAGACCACGTGTTTCTAAAGCATTCCTGAGCCTCAGGCCAGCCAGGTCCTGTTCCGTTCAAGACATGTATAACTCAAGTCTCTAGCCTTGTTTTAATTCCTTATGTTGATCCACACTAGCCCATTTTTACTGTTATCCACTATCAGTAATTGGACTCTTTCTTCATTTATTTTATTTCTGAGGTGTTTTACACTTTCACTTTGGCAATATGTGAGATCCTGTGCATCTGATTAACCAAGCAAAGGATCTTACCATCTGTTTTCATTTACATTTAATTTCTTCACGTTTCTTTATTGGAAATTTCAGTGGTGAAAATAAAAAGAAAGACCTTTAAAATGAAATGGTTTCCTGACCAGAAATGCTGATAGATTAGCATTCCCCTTCCGAGAATCAGCTTGAGAGAAAAAATGATGCTCAAAGTCTTGCATTTGTCTACATAGCTACATTTTCCAATGCTTATGTCATGTTTTCAGTGTTTTCAGAAACGACGCTGAGAATAAGAGTGAGAGAGCCAGTGTGTACGTGCAACTTCCGTTGGCTTGTTCTGTTTGGTGAGATCGATGCGGCCAGCCTCGTATCTCTAGGACTCCTCACTCTTGAGCGGTGATGAGGCCATTCTCTTCTCATGACATGACTCATGAAGACTAGCCCAAAATGGGGAGACTGCTGTGTGTTCTCATTTTCAGAATTCACAAAGAAGAGCAGTTGTTTTTCACTGGGTTGGTTTTAATTGATGCCAGTGATTACATTGTGTTCTGGCATTCAGGGTCACCTGGAGGTGTCTGCTGGTGAAAGCTCCTCACTGAATTCGTGGGAGGGGGCTGCGCAGAGAACAGTGGAAGTGTTGGCCCTTCTCAGGCGGCAAAGACCATGTGTTCTTCATTACAGCATGAGCCGTGGCAGTGCTGTGTTGGGCCTCTGGTTGAATCTTGGGATTATTAAAGAAAAAAAAAGCTGGGGAATTTAACTTTCTCCTTCATGTTTTCTGTGTTCAATTCATACTTGAAAGCAAAGACAGAGTTCTTATTTTTGCATTTAGGACCCACTGTGCAATATGTAAAATTTGCTTTTAATAGTCTTTTGCCACATTTTCAGTCATTACCATTCTCCAGACTCACGCTCAGTGCCTCTCTGGCTGTTGTAAAGATTTCCCATGACAGCATAACAAACAGTTGCAGCCCAGAATAAAGCCCTGGAACCCAGGTATGTGCAGAGAAGCAGAGAACCCCTGGGGATGCAGTGTCCATTCTAAATCTGGTGTTTCAACCCCGATGAATCTTTCTTTTCCAGAGGAACAAATTAAGACTCACTAGTACTCACAGACAGACGATACACGAAACATATGTAAGAGCAAGGTAACTGGAATGAACACATAGAAGTCAGCCAAGAAACCTTTCCAGATACTTGCTCACAAATAGAATATAGATTTAAGTTTGGAGAAATGTTTTAAAAATACCTGTATATTCCAAACCACCAAAAGGATAACTGTATCACTGGGCAAGTCAGTTGCTTAAGATTTCCCAAGTAATACCCCAGCTTTGTCTCATCATCATCATTTTAAATTAATATGCATTGCCCAGGGGATGATTATAATCACTATGTAAGATGAAGAGAAGATGCAGTCCCTGGAAGTTGCATCCAGAGGATTAATTTACAGATTAACTCAGTTTTTATGTGATCTGCAAGAGAATTTCTAGTGCACTGTGGTCTTTTCTTTATTCAAAAAAAAAAAAAAAAGGCCACCTTGATTCCAAAAGCATGGACTTCAAATCCAGTTTGAAAGTGTAGAGATGACAATCATTTACTCAGAAATTTTGCTCTGAAACATTTGAACAAACACAGTCAACAGTCATAAGCTAAGAATTTGACTATTCTTTCTAAGTAATTTATAGATCTGATTTTCACATTTGCCTTACAACCTCCCTTGTGTGGTGGAAGAACGTCCTGAATAAAAATATGATTTACTGCATCAAATTCTTGACAAGACAGAAGTTTGAGAAATTGCTATAGGCCGGTTATACCTGATTACACTGTGACTGCCCTCTTTTCAAATAGTCTGATGGAGTTATTTTCAGACATTAGAAGCAGTTGCTGCAAAGTGTCTTTGAATTAGCTTTCATCAGCACACAGCAATAACTGCTAAGTGAACATTTCTTTAAGTCCTTACAACTATAATTTTAAACTAGCCCTTTGCTTCAAGAACTTGCCTCTGAGTTGTGCTTTATCCTGGTTAGAGTTTTCATTGTTCATTTGACAGATGTTTATGAACACCTACAATGGACAGTAAGATGGGAATATCTGTCTTTAACATAAGCTAGCTAAAATCGTTTGGGGGAGACAGCGTGGAGAATTTGAAATGCAAGACAGATGTTCACCGGAACTCTCCTGCTGTTGGGCAGGGCATCCATGTGGTGGCTCTGCCTCATCAGAAACGCCCTGGTTGTCAGTCAGCAGCAGCCCCACATGTGTGCATGTTTGGCTGATGTTATGTGGCATGAGGGCTGCCAGTCACAGCAGAGGCATGGTGACCTTGTGGGATTTGTGACCCTGGCTGTCCAAGGAGGCCCGGCCTTCACAGCCCTGGCTCTTCTTCCCACTCTGGGCCTGGGGCGCTTGTCCTTGATTCGTCATCTCGCCTCTCTGCTTTATCTTGCTTTCTTCCTCAGCCTTTTGCAGCTTTTTGCTACACATCAATGTGAGTATTGCATCATATTGTGTTAGGCTATAAGTTTACAAAGACCTTTTTCGTACCTTTCCCCCCAGCAGCCTGCTAAGGCTAGAGGAATCACTGTCATTTTACACATCAAGAAACTGAAGCAAAAAGGGGGTCATTGACTCATAAGAACCCACACCCAGCAGGTGGCAGGGGTGTTAGTGGAACCCTGGCCCTGTGGCCTTGAGTGTCCACTCTTCTGTAAAGACCACACCAGGCAAATACCTATTAAACAGCTGCATGTGCCAGGCAGACTTTAAACTCCAGGTACACAGCACACACAAGGCAGCAAAAGCCACTTCTCCTGGTGCTTACATGCTGGTGAGACTGAGAAATGGAAGACATGCAGAGATTTGGGTGAAACCTTTTCAAATTCAGAGGCTTACTACTCTACTCAGCAATGCAGTTGTTACTCTAGAACACTCAGAAGTCTTTAAGACTTTTTTACCATTGTGAAAATAAAGGGAGGGTTAAAGTGAAACATGATCCTCCTTGGTCTGCGACCAGCAGGATATGGTCCTTTCCCTCCTTTAAAAAAAAAAAAAAAAAAAAAAATTTAAGGCTTTTATTAATCACAGATGTCTCAAATTTACAGACTGGGCCTAGAAAGCAGCCTCTCTTCTCCCGGCAGTCCCCGCGTTTTGTGTGTTCACGTGGTGAAACTCTCTCCTGCGTGGGGCTGAATGTCAGCACTTCTGCTTTCTCTTCTTTCTTTACCTTTTTTTTCTTTTTTTATTTAAAAAGAAATCTAGCATGGACTTTTTTTGAACTCTTATTTCAGCAAGGAACCCATCTACATAAGGATTTTTCCCTCCTCAAAATAAGAAGGAATGAACTTGAATTGACTTTCTCTTGGTGCTTCAAGCAGGTCACAGATGGCTTTCTCATGCGCACAGCTGAACATCTTTTTAAGTGACTGCGATGTGCTGATAGTATCTTGTGCTCAAGTTTACTTTGTTCTATTTTAAAAATAGAAATAGAATTGAAGTAATTCATCTAGATTGCTTCATTCATCCTTCATATTAAAAGTGATTTTTAGTACGTCCTAGACGCCATGTTCGGCCTGCAGTTACAAATCTAATTGTGATGAAAGCTAATTCTCGTTTTCTGGGTACTCATAGTTGATATAAATACAATATAGTGAGTTCTGTGCTATCACAGAGTCCTTTATGCCTCAGCCATCTACATTTATAAACAGCACTTAACAGTTTGTAAAGTTTGTTTGTTCTCATTATTTCACTTAATCCTATTATAACCCTGTGAGATGTGGAAACTCACATGCCAGGATGTTTGCTGTGGAGTGGGAGTGCCAGGTTCACTCAGGCCCTTTGACGAGTCCAGCATTCTTTCTGACATCCCTTATGGATCATCCCTCTGGGCCTTGGATCAATGGGTTTCCCCAGGCTGAAAAGGGCGAAGCACATTCCCAAACCAGGCCTAGTGGGAACTGAAGGCATTCTTGCTGATGAGAAAGTTAGCGATGGGGTGAAAAAGCAGGACTGAGAGTTAGTTGACTTTTTTTCTTCCAAGGTGGTAGGAGTTCAGGGAAAGGCAAGAGATGAGTAACTATTTCTTTGCATAATAGATGGGTCTTTTATTTTATTTTTGAGACAGGGTCTCACTCTGTCACCCAGACTGGAGTGCAGTGGCACAATCCTGACTCACTGCAACCTCTGCCTCCTGGGTTCAAGCGACTCTTCTGCCTCAGCTTCCCAAGTAGCTGGGACTACAGGCGTGCGCCACCATGCCAACTAATTTCTGTAATTTTAGTAGAAACGGGGTTTCATCATGTTGGCCAGGCTGGTCTCGAACTCCTGACCTCAAGTGATCCACCTGCATCAGCCTCCCAAAGTGCTGGGATTACAGGCGTGAGCCACTGCGCCTGGCCCAGATTGATCTTTCGTGGTATTTCTCAGGTCAGTTCTGTCCTGAGTCCCCACCCCCACACTGCTTTACCTGACAGGCAGTGTTCACATACACTTAGTCTGGACTCTGCCTTCTGAGACAGCAAAGCGGTAACACAAGTGAGAGATGAGTCGCTAGAAAGGTTGCCTTATTTGCTTTGAATTATCATCTTTGAATAAATAATTCACAAACTCATGAACTTGACTAAAATTAGATGTTACTTGTGTTCACTTCAAAACTGATCAGGATATACCAGTGACTCAGGACATCACCATTCATAGTGGTTGACTTATCAGTCAGTATGCATAGGCTGAGAAATAATAGCTTGCAGCTGGTTTGTTGGCTCACCTGTTTGTCATTTATTCAGTGTATACTCATTAAGCTCCAGGTGTATGCCAGGCTGCCTGCTGGCAGCTGGGCATGTAGTTGGAAACAACCAGACATGGTGCCCTGGAGTCTAAGATCATGGTTGGCTTCCTGCCTTCACAGTTGCCCAGCTAGGAAAATGTTGTGTCCGAAGTTGGTGGGTTCTTGGTCTCACTGAGTTCAAGAATGAAGCCGCGGATCCTCGCGGTGAGTGTTACAGTTCTTAAAGATGGCGTGTCCGGAGTTTGTTCCTTCTGATGTTCAGACGTGTTCGGAGTTTCTTCCTTCTGGTGGGTTCATGGTCTCGCTGGCTTCAGGAGTGAAGCTGCAGACCTTCGCGGTGAGTGTTACGGCTCTTAAGGTGGTGTGTCTGGAGTTGTTCATTCGTCCTGGTGGGTTCATGGTCTCGCTGGCCTCAGGAGTGAAGCTGCAGACCTTCGCGGTGAGTGTTAACAGCTCATAAAGGCAGTGCGGACCCAAAGAGTGAGTAGCAGCAAGATTTATTGCAAAGATAAAGCTTCCACAGTGTGGAAGGGGACCCGAGCAGGTTGCCACTGCTGGCTCGGGCAGGCTGCTTTTATTCCCTTATCTGACCCCACCCACATCCTGCTGGTTGGTCCATTTTACAGAGAGCTGATTGGCCCAGTTTACAGAGAACTGATTGGTCCGTTTTGACCAGGTGCTGATTGGTGTGTTTACAATCCCTGAGCTAGACACAGAGTGCTGATTGGTGTATTTACAATCCTCTAGCTAGACGTAAAAGTTCTCCAAGTCCCCACTAGATTAACTAGACACACAGCACCGATTGGTGCATTTACAAACCTTAAGCTAGACACAGGGCGCTGATTGGTGCGTTTACAAACCTTGAGCTAGACACAGGGTGCTGATTGGTGCGTTTACAAACCTTGAGCTAGACAGAGGGTGCTGATTGGTGCATTTACAAACCTAGAGTTAGACACAGAGTGGATTGGTGTATTTACAATCCTTTAGCTAGGCGTAAAAGTTCTCCAAGGCCCCACTAGATTAGCTAGACACAGAGCGCTGATTGGTGCGTTTACAAACCTTGAGCTAGACACAGGGTGCTGATTGGTGTGTTTACAAACCTTGAGCTAGACACAGAGTGCTGATTGGTGTATTTACAATCCTTTAGCTGGACATAAACGTTCTCCAAGTCCCCACCAGATTAGGTAGATACAGAGTGCTGATTGGTGCATCCACGAACCCCGAGCTAGACCCAGAGTGCTGATTGGTGCATTTACAATCCTCCGGCTAGACATAAAAGTTCTCCAAGTCCCCACTGGACTCAGGAGCCCGGCTGGCTTTGCCTAGTGGATCCCGCGCCAGGGCCACGGGCGGAGCTGCCCGCCAGTCCCACACTGCGCACCTGCACTCCTCAGCCCTGGGGCGGTCGATGGCACCGGGGGCCACGCGGAGGCCCACCGCGGGAGGGGGTGTGGTGCTTGGGCATGGCAGGCTGCTGGTCCCAAGCCCTGCCCCATAGGGAGGCGGCTGAGGCCTGGCAAGAATTCGAGCACGGTGCAGGCGGGCCGGCAGTGCTGGGGGAACTGGCACACCCTCTGCAGCTGCTGGCCCGGGTACTAAGCCCCTCACTGCCCAGGGCCGGCGGCGCTGGCCGGCCGCTACCAGTGTGGGGCCGGCCAAGCACGCGCCCACCCGGAACTCGCGCTGGTCTGAGAGCACCGCACACAGCCCCAGTTCCCACCCACACCTCTCCCTCCACACCTCCCTGCAAGCAGAGGGAGCCTGCTCCAGCCTCAGCCAGCTCAGAGAGGGGCTCCCACAGTGCAGCAGCGGGCTGAAGGGCTCCTTAGGCGTGGCCAGAGCAGAAGTCAAGGCAGTGCTGAGAGCGAGCGAGGTCCGCCAGCACGTTGTCACCTCTCAATGTGATCATGAGCCGATTCCACAGGGCTCTGACCACAGGGCTCTCCTCCTGAGGGCTACACTTGTTATGGGTTTGAGCCATCCACAAGCAAATCCTGAGCAAAAAAGTAAGGACACAGTGCCAGAAGGACAGGAGCATGCCTGCATAGTGTGGGCGTCTAGGCAGGGGGCTTCATGCTCCTGTGTTCACAGCCATCAAGGCCGCTTCTGGGGAAAGGCACTGTGTGCACAAAAGTAATTTAAGATCTTCCCACGGAGACTTCAGAATTCTAGAGCTCTGTGTTTATGGTGTGATGTATCATCCTGTGTCCAGCAACTTTGGAGACCTTAATTCTACTCAAGATACCATTTGGACATGGGATTTAATTCAAAATTCGCATCAGAGTAGCAGATTTAGTGGGCAAAGTCTATATTTTCAGGTAGTTAAAAATAATAGATATGTTATTTCATTCTGTTAATGATGGTATTAATTTTAAAGCTTTTTTAACTCCTAATGTGTACACTGTATTACAACCCAGCAAAGAGCATAGACATGGGCTATTACATTCCATTGATTTAGGCCAAAGGAATTTCTATTGTGAAAAGAAAAAAAAGAGTTTTTTCTCCACCAGAGAGAGTCAAATAGCATGAAGTATTGAGCATTCTTGTTAAAATAAAAAAAAAAAAAAAAAGAAAGGGTCATAATTATCCCTCTATATTTGCAGACTTCTGAAACAAAATTTTTTTCAAGGTAAAATTTTTTAAATTCCACAAAATTTTTCTCATAATTTATGAACACTGCTAGCATTTTTCTAAGTCATAAATATTCTGGTGAAATGAAAGAATGTCACTTCCATCATTTGGTAAGTAGGAACTCGGGGCAAGAACTGCTTCTTCTCGTCAATGGCAGTTGTCACACAGTCCTTTGCATTTAATCTGTGGCGCTGATGAGCTCCCGCCTGGGAAGCCCTGACCTCCCCCTGCCCCATACTAGGAGGGATCATTTAGGCTATAGCCACATTTTTAATGCTTAACCTGCCAGGTAAGCAGGAAATCTCTTTCAAACCAGCTTCCCAAAGTGCAAAGAACCAAATCCCTTGCAGCTGAGCCTACAGAGAGAAGCTGGGGAATGACGTATTTAATTTCCTTTTCTTCTTGAACCATTTTTACAACAACTAGCTCCTTTCCCAGGCAAGGCTAAGAGTCCTGGGAATCCTTCGTAACGCCAGCTGGGTGCCACAAAGCATTATTAATTGGCCGTGGTTCCTTCTCTCATGCATTCAGAGGCTGCTGGATCTGCTGAACAGTAGGGAGGTCTGTGTGCTTCAGGGCTGCCTTGCGTCCCTGCCTGCCCTGCATGCTCTTTTCCAAGAGCACGCCTGCTTCTCTGTAGCCCTGCAAGTCTGGATGGATAGAGGGACCAGGTCAGAACACTTGGTAGGAGTCACTTAGGCTTCATAGCACTCCTATGCCAACTCCCCGCAAGTTGTAACTTACAGGCCCAAAAATGTCCGTGAGGTTGATTTATTGGCTGAGATCCTACTACTTGTGATGTGTAAGTGTTCTGCTTATGAATGTTCAGACCTGCACTTGATTTCATTTTACTAAAATAAGTGGGCCTGGGTCTTTTTTTTTTTTTGCCTCCATCAGTTTATCCAAGGCACAGCGGAGCTCCGTGGTGACACCTCACCACATCTCAGGCATCCGGGGTGTCTCCCGACCTCCCCACGGGCCACACTCATAGTTCCTTGTCTTGTGCAGTTGTGAGTCTATGTCAAAGAAAAGACTGTCCTTAAAATATGAGCTGTGGGCCAGCTTGCTTTTTCTTTAGACTATTGATTTCTGATGTTTCCATGTAATACTTGTGTGCCTACTGTATGCCAGTCACTGTGCAGAGCCCTGGAAGTACCTCAGGTCCCAGACAGATGAGGCCCCTGCCTTCCTGGAGCTTTTATTCATTCTCCTGACCCAGTGCCTGGGTTACCTGTGCCCACCTCCCTCAAAGGCCAGCCTCAGTGCCGTCTCCTTCAGGGACCCTTCCATGATTCCTCCTCCTGTTGCCCCTTCTCAACCCTAACAGGGTTTGTACCTCGCCTGTAGTACAGGATAATTTTGTGATCTAAATACCACTGTGTGGTGAGTCACATGGATGAAGAAACTAGGTGTTCCTTATCTCTGTCCAGTGGGAAATCGGGGGCTTGGCTCCAAGTCACAGCACAGTAAGTGACTGTGAAATCTGCCACCTACTCCACCTGCTGTGAGCAGTGCAGGGTTCTGCTAGCAGTTGGTGCTTTAAAAAATATTCATTGAATAAATTGTCATCTGACATAGAGATTATCCAAACCCTCCCCTTCTCTTTGTCCTTCCTGAGGCTAGGAACTGTGTCTACCTCATTTGCATTTTATCTTAAATCAGCACCTGAGAAAGTCCCTGGGAATGGATTTCATTCTTTTCCTACCTCTTCCAGACCATACCGAAGGAAAGTGAGACTGACAGGGAAATGTTTTAGTAACTCTTGTTTAAAAACAGAGTAAATATATGAGAAAATCTATATACATGTATGTACACAAACATAATATAGACACACATACAGAGGGGAAAGGGTTATCATTTTTTAACAGATATCGATGGGTTCTGAACCAGAGTTTGCCTCTGAGAAAAATCTAGATTTTGAAGAATGAATGATCCTGCCTAAAACACATCATCTGTTTCTGGAAGATTATACCCTTCACTAATCTGTGTCTTGGGCGAAGGAAGGAACGGGACAGCAGTGACGGGCGTGTGCTGTCTAGTCCCAGTGTCGGGAGCACTTGGTGGGAAACTGCTGCTGACTTTGCTCCTGTAATCACAGGGTTCACCTGCAGCAGGGAAGGGCGTCCAGAGCCAGAGAGGCAGTGTAGCCCCTACAGGTATCTGCACAAAGGAGTAGCTCGCAAGATTACTTGACTTGAGAAGATAGCAAGCACAGCGAATGATCACCATCGTCACCGTTCTGCTTTCTAAAGTTGGTCACTTCATTCCATGCCACCATGGTGGAGCCCCTGAGCCAAGAGCTCAGGAAGGGGCCCAGCAGCCTTCACGCTCACTGGTTTGCAAGTTGTACAGTAGACGTCACACAGGTCCGTGGATTGGCCGAGTGTCCGCTGTCACCCAAATTTCAGATTTTTAATACAAAAATTAGCTGGGTATGGTGGCAGGCATCTGTAGTTCCAGCTACTTGGGAGGCTGAGACAGGAGACTCTTCAACCCGGGAGGCGGAGATTGCAGTGAGCTGAGATTGTGCCACAGCACTCCAGCCTGGGTGACAGAGCGAAACTCCGTCTGAAAAACAAAACAAAGGAAAATTGGATTTTTTTTCTTTTTTTCTCTCGAAATGTCATCCACTCCAGATTGACTATATTTAATTTTTGAGATCCAATGAGAAGCTGATTTGGATATATTTTCTATAGAGCCTTTTGGTTATTTGAGGAAGGCTTCTCCTCCTCGCATTTCTTTTCTTTTTTTTTTTTCTTTTCGGTGACGGAGTTTCACTGTCATTCAGGCTGGAGTGCGGTGGTGCGATCTTGGCTCACCTCAAGCTCCGCCTCCTGGGTTCATACCATTCTCCTGCCTCAGCCTCCCAAGTAGCTGGGACTACAGGCGCCCACCACCACGCCC